>NC_083867.1:4505714-4829285 GCF_029169275.1 Apis cerana | reverse complement strand
CACTCGTGCCGATTCAATGACTAATTGGGTACACCTTCGAATCCTTGTAATAAATATCAGGTCTCGTATTAACGATGACATATCGTGAAACGATATTTCTATTTATAACGTTGGATCGTTTGCATTTCGAGCGAATTAATCGAATGTAACGGTAACAGTGCATAAATCAAATTGTAATTAATATTTTGGGAATAAGTTAAAGTATAATGTGGAAATATAATTGAGAGAACACGTGTGTTGTATAACGAAAATCGTGAGAGTTTCATCACCCTTAAAGGTGTGAAAGTGTTGAGAATTTAATCAGAAGATGAAATTGGAGAATATACATGCCACGTAGAATTTTCTTTCTCCTGAGAGAAGAAAGAGAGAGAGAGAAAATGGCGTGCGGTTTTTGCTTGAATCCTTGGCATTGTATTCTTAAAAAGCTTTGTAAATTTCTGACGTGTAAATTGTTTTCAAGAGAATCGTCGCGTGACAATTGTCTACTAATTGCGTTCAGTGAAATGTCAACCTTCGACGTGTAAGTGTTTATAACCTCGAGAATGATTGATTTCATTCCACGAAGATCGATCGGGATTTTATGTGTGAAGGACGGAATCTTGACAAATTGGTTATATCTCCTTCCTTTGACGCGAAGGTAGCTGTTCTCTCTTTCTACAAGCTCCTGACAAAGTAATCTCCAACGATTTTTATGCTCTAGAAAAATCCAAGATTGATGATGGTGATGTGATGATCATTCCAAATTTTTTCTTATTTCTGCTGCAATGCAAATTTTTATTTTCAACATCGATATAATTTTTTCCAAATTTTTTACAATTTTAATATTATTTATAATTTTTTTTTCAATCTATTATTTAATGTAAGAGTATTATTTATTTTAAAACTTTTTAAATTTTTATTTTTTTTTATAATGCTTATTGGAAAATTTAGAATTCGAAAAAAACGGAATGATATCTTAGAAGATTTGAACTCGGGTCGATTTGATGCGAAACCTGGAGTCCTACTCATTGAGCCATTCAGTCTTTTCGGTCTCCTATTCTATTTTCGAGTATGGATTTAGAATTCCTATACTGGAGAGCTTCCAAAGCTACTTAACTATTCCGATCCGAATATTTTTCCCGAAAATCTTTACCTATCATTTTATCTATTTTCTTTCTTTAATACAAAAACAATTTTCTTTTTCCAACACATAAATGTAAGCATGAAAAATTCAATTTTTATTTTTTGCTATGACAAATATACGCAAATATACGCATAATCTTGTACATGCATAATTTTCACTCATCTTCCACTTTGAAATTTCATATTATTTTAAAAAAAAGTTAAACGATCCATTATTTCCTGAATGTTTAATTTTGAAAAGATTAAAATCCAAAAAAAATCGACAAATTCTCTCAGATTAATTAATTAATATTCAGTAATATTTTTTCTCGTGTTTATTGAACGTAGAACAGCGTATGCGTTTAAAATCTCAACACTTGACCCCGCTCTTGTTGTTCACTGATAACACGAGAAAGAACAACGACCTGACACAAGTTTGCACTTATCTAACGTTGGTCAGCGAGATTAATGACAATCTCGTATACATGACACCATTCTGCGTGTGATTTTTTTCACAGAAAGCTATTAACTTTTACGAATATATGTATATATATATGTATATAAAAAATAATTTAAAAAATAAAAAAATAATTCAAGCTTGTACACAAACTTCACACCTCTTTATTGCTCTAATTTCTACAAACTCTCGTCACAAAACACCAAATACGTTTTCCAAAAAAAAAAAGATTATTATTACATCCTTAGGTGTACAGAATGGTCAAACTGGTCAATCCAAAGTCCTTCCTGTCCACACCGGTCAGATTATTATTCGCGAGATTCAACGTTTTCAGGGCTGGAAGACCTTGGAACGCATCAGATTGCACCACGCCTATCTTATTGTCGGACAAATCCAACTTCTTCAAACTGGTCAACCCATTGAACACTCGAGCCTCGATCGTGGACAGTCGGTTCTTCCTCAGGTCCAGTTGTTCCAACTGTTTCAAATCCGAGAATGCCCCTTCCTCGATACCGTCTATCTGATTGTGATGCAGATTCAAGATCCTGAGACCGATCAATCCTTTGAAATCTGTCTTCGACACCCCGCCCAACTGATTGTACTCCAAAAACAAGCCGTCCAACTTGTGCAAACCCTTCAATACACCTTGCTGGATTGACGTCAACTTATTGTTCTCCAGATGAAGGCGGGTCAACTCTGGCATCTGACCAAACGTACCACTCTCCACGCTGGAAATCTTATTGTCGTTCAACCAGAGGAACAGCAGCGACGAGGACAATCCCGAGAAGGAATTTTTATTTATCGACCGGATGTCGTTGTGGCCCAGATAGAGCCACATCAAGTTTGATAGATCCGCGAACGTGTCTTTCGGTATGTCGTTGATCTTGTTGAAGATGAGAGACAACGAATTCAATTGTTTCAATTCGGAGAACAAATTGGGCGAGAGTTGTACAACGTTGCTGTCCAGGTCCAATCGTACCAATTTATCCAAACCCTTGAACGATTCCCTCCTCACCACGGATATCTTGTTACCCAAACCGAGGCTGAGTTTGGTCGTGGACAGATTTTTGAACGCCCCCTCCCTGATGGAGAGCAGATTCATGTCGTGGATCTCCAGCCTCTCCTCGAATTCCTGTTGAGTGACGTCCACCAGCGTGCCTTTCCTCTCGCACACCTTGTAACCGGTTATCTGCTTGCACTGGGATTGTTCCTGGCATTGGACGACCGTCAACAGGAGCACAAGAACGAACGGGAGGATGGAAGGAGTTTCGATCATCTCGATCGGCCGAGTTTTTTCACGCGCCAACACGGCTGTTTCTTGCTGAACGCCTCTCTTCGACGAGTTTATATAATCCTTTGTTGGACTGCACAGAGTTGCATCGAGATTTGGCGAGAGGGGGGCGCCACGACCCATGCCACTATTATCTCGCGAGGAAATGTGGCTCTCAACCTCGTCGATTAATAATTTCCAACACGTTTGTGCGAATATGCAGAGAATCGATTCTTCGAATTGGTATGAACCTGATTGAAACGAAGGAGTAAATAGTACAATGTATATGAGCTTGAATCTGAATTGATTAAGCAAGTTTTGGATAAGATTTTTAAAAGAGAATCAAATATGTATTAGAAATAATAAATGTACAAATGAATAATACCATCTTCAGGCAAGTTAAATCATTATACATAAAACATAAGGCTTGAAGATCTCCAAAAGGCATCCAAAGATTCCACTTTTTTTAATTTTATTGATAGATAAATCAAGGAAATGCAAAGAGAATAATGGATTGAATGTCCGAGACACAATTATGGATAATTCATTATGCATTAGATTTAATTTTTTTCAGATCTGGTAAGATTCTTGCTATTCTATTGTAGTCCAGACACAATATCCTTGTTCAATCCTTGGAAATCTGTCTTGGATATGACACTCATTTTTCTCCAAGAACAAGTGCAGATCTCTTAAGACTCCTTGAATAGACGTTCAAATTATTATTCTCCAGGTGAAGTCAAATTAGACATTTGATTAAACGTTCCAATCCCTATATATTAGAGATCTCATTATACCTCCAGCCAGAAGTAGGAGTAACGTCGAAGGCAATCCCAAAAATGAATCCTTGTTGATAGATTGGATGCCATTGTGAGTTAAGTAGAAGCAGATCAACTTGTGTGCAGACCAGCAAACGAGTCTTTGGATATATTTGATTTCGTTGGAGACGAGAGACAGCCAGTACAGCTGTGCCAATTCAAATTTGGCACGAGAGATATCAGATTATTATCAAGTCTGGACGTTTTAATTTTTGCATAAAAAATTTCTTTCTCCATCACAGAGATGTTATTCAAATTGAGATTCAATTCGGTTATGTTAAGATCTTTGAAGGATTTCAATAATTTTAAATTTAAGCGAATGAACAAACTGTTCTTGGATCCTTCTTGGATGAACTTAAAGTTCCATTGTTCTTCTATATTTCGCAGCCGTTCTTGTAAAAATATTGCGTTTACGATGCGATAGAAGCGAGAAATGAAACGACCACAGAAAAGATTTGATCACGTTTTCAGGCTACTACAAGAATGATCTCTGATTTTATCAGAGAATTTATGTGCGTGGCGCCAGCAAACTTCGATTGAATCGAGGACATGATCTTTGACACGGTTATTTTTGTGAGAAAATAAAATTCATTTTCAGTTGATTTCGCTATCATATTTCTATTTGTAGAATGTGCATTTATCTTTTTTTTTTTTAAGTGAAAAACAAAAAATTTACGATCTTTCTTCCTCGATTTTTATTCTTCGTGATATTTTACTTTCGATAATTTTATTCCAACGTTCAGGCAAATTTCAAATCCTTTAACAGAAGAAAGATAATAAGATAAGATTTTAATTTGCATATACAAAGTGCAAAGTTTAGACGTGGTGCATGCATCCCCGATTCCGTCCTCGTGTACTGAAAAACACGGGAGAAGGGAGGAAGGCGAGAGCAACACCAGCCTAGTTCCACGTAGTCGGGACACGACCGTGAACTTGCGTCGTCGGTTTTCCCAGCCGGCACTCGGCAAGAGAGGCTGTCTTTTTTCTCCACGACCTACTTTCCCCCAGCGGGCCATTCTTTGAAACGTGCCTTGTGCTTTTTCAAGGTAAATTAAGCGATTCGAAACAGGGCTAATTATTCCTGGCCAGTCGAGACTTCGAACGTTCGGTAAAGAATCGAAAAGTGACGAAGAATAAATCTATTCAGAAAGAAAATAGAAGAGAATAGAATAAGAAAGCATGAAGTTGAAAATATATAGAGACAAAAGAGAAAGAAAAGATGATAAATAGGAAAAAAACAAAGAGATAAAATAGAAGAATAATAGAGGAGAATGAATGATTCTAAATAATTTTTAAATGAAATTGTAGAATGAAATGCCCAAACATTTTATGATCATAGATAAATAGTAACAATTGGTTACCAGATTTTGAATATTATACTCTCATTTGGATAATAGCAGAAGAGAAAAAACACAATGCGATTACTACGCCGTCTACCGTTTTTCGAAGCAAAACTTTTAACTTCATTCGCACATTGAATTTTCTCTCGACGATTTAAGGTTATCGTCCATCTAATAATAAACAAGGCTTGATTAATACCAGATTGCATCAACATTTTCTCATCGTCTCAATAGTAATTTAAGTAATTCAAGTAAATTGCAATTTCCCATTTATGTGCTGTTTATACGTTGATAAGTAGGCGCTCATTGTTTGAACTAAAAAGATAATAGAATTAGTTCGTGAATTTACATATAAATATAAATCAAGAATATGAATAATATAAAAAAAAAGAAAATAGATTAAAAAAAATCTGTGCATAATTTTCATATACGTACAGAACATCATTATCATATAGATGCAAAATACTTTTTGTTCAGGTAATATACATTATTATTTAACGTAATGACTTTAAAAAAAGAATTGAATTCTATTAAACGAATATTGTTTTAAGATAAATCCAAGTTGTGCAAATAATTCAATTCATTGAATACTAGGAAATAATGGACAGTTTGTTTCCAAACAAGGATAATATTTACAACTGCTTCAAATGCAAAGTATTTAATATTGGTTATTTTAATATTGATTTTCGTTCAAGTATAATAACTTCTGGCTAGTCAATCCTTTGAAGCCTGTTTTGGATATATTGCTTAGCTGATTTTGCCAAGAATAAATTATTTAAAATGCAATGTTCTAGACATTGGTTGGATAAACATCAAAATAATGCTAAAGCATATACAATCCAGGTATGCCATTGTAGATTTTAAATTTCGAAAATGAGTCTTTGTTAATCGATTGGATGTTATTGTGAGAAAAGCTTTTTAAATTAGATAGACCAGTGAACGTATCTTTCAAAATTTCTTTGATTTTGTTTGATTTAAGAAATAGTATTTCTAACCTTTCTGAAAACAGATTCGACAAGAGAAATATCGAGTTCTCGTTCAAATTTAGCGTTTCCAACTTTTCAATTCCTTGAATAATTCTCTCTTCACCGTGAATATATTATTATTGATACCAAGTCAAAGCATTTTCTTCTATCAGATGGAAATTGTGAATATTCAATAGTTTTTTGCATGTTTCATGTGTTTAGACTAAGTTGCATGCACGATAGGTTATATTTATACGTATACACATTAATT
Organism: Apis cerana; assembly: GCF_029169275.1. Taxonomy (NCBI): domain Eukaryota; kingdom Metazoa; phylum Arthropoda; class Insecta; order Hymenoptera; family Apidae; genus Apis; species Apis cerana. The sequence continues at coordinate 4,823,066 of NC_083867.1, read as the reverse complement.
GCGATGCGACCATTATTAAAAATTATTAAAAATGATAAATTAAGAGAACAGATAACAGAGAAGATTCGACTATTTTGATACTAAGTTTTTACTCATTACAAAAACAATCGCGAAACAGTATCTTCGAGAGTTTATATGCATTATTTATTGCACAAATTCGATTAAGAAAACGATTATCTTGCAAGAAAAAAACGCTTTTTCAAATTCGAAAACTCGTGATGTGAATATTTAAAAATTTTAATTTAATTTTGAATCTATAATATAGTGTTATATTAAATTAAAATGTTGGAAAAACAAAGCATTAAAAATGTAATATGGAAATATATCTTGCAATGAAGATAGTAATTTGCTTCGATAAATCGAAAGAATGAAAGAGAAAAGTGAATTAAGACGAATTCGTGATAATGATCGATCAATCGATCTCCGATTCAACTCAAATCAACTACATATTGCAATTTCGAGATTTATCGAGAGAAAGAGAAAACAAAAAGAATAGTATTGAAAATCTTTGGAAATTTTTGAAAAATTATGGAACAATTGGCTAATCAGGTAAAATTATTTTATTTTTATATTCATAGGTAAAATTTATTTAATGTAGAATTATAAGTACTCAAAAATATTTCATATTTTCAATTCTATATTCTAATTATCAATTCTAAAGATTTTTTTTATATAATTATAAAATATTATAAAATAAATTATTTCTTAGAAAAGTTTATAATACATATGTTCACATATAATGAATGTATTAATTAAAAAATTAAAATAGTTAAAAAATTTCTCAATATTTGTTTCCTTATATAAATAATTATTAATCTATAAATATAAAAAGAACTATAAAGTTTACATCAACTAACATTTATCGAATTAATAACTATACACTTCGTTTGTTGTTTTAATTTCTATATTCTTCAAAACATTACATAACATCTAAACACGTCATCCAAAGATTACGACATTCTTATATATGCACATCAATCGAATCGATCCAATCAATCCAAGTTTTGTCTTGTCCACTACAGTTAAATTACTTAGTTCCAGATTTAATGTTTCCAGCGCTGGAAGATTTGCTGTCTATTGATTCTATAATAGGACAAAACGACTTTTTTCACTGGGCAATCCATTAAATATCTGACTCTCAATCGTGATCAAGTTATTTATTCTCAGAAACAATATTTCCAGTTTCTTCTGAAAACGTGTCTGGCTTGATTAGTTATCTAATTACCATTTGCAAACAACATTCTCAGGTTAGTCAGTCCTTTTAAGTCTGTTTTGATTATACTGTTTAGCTGATTTATAAATCCAAGATCAATAGATCTAATCCAATATAAGTTTTTTTAGGATCCATGTATAAATGTTGTTTTTCAATACGAGCTGATGAAGGGCAATTATTGATCAATTGTTTGTAATACAATTTCTTGTATTGATCAGCGAACGAATCTTTGAATATTTCCTTCATCTTGTTGAATTTAAGGAACAGTGACTGAACGCAACTGTTTCAATTCCGAGAACAGATTCGACGAGAGTGGTATCATGTTGTTGTTCGGATCTAAGTTTCTCAAGTCCTTCAATCCTTTGAACGATTCCCTCACCACGGATATATTGTTACCAACATCGAAGTTCAGTTTCGTCACCACCAGATGTTGGAAAGCGTTTTCCTCGATAACTGTCACCTCCAAATGGTGTTTGTCGTGTATTTGAATTTTTCAATGTGCGTCAAGTTTCTGTCACGTGTGCATGTAATATATTAGTTTATGTCTTCGCAGAATTGCGAGCCGACGATCATTACGAATGACACAACGATTGAGAGAGTAGATAATAGAGAAGATTCGGCCATCTTGATGTCAAGTTTTTACTCAATAGAAGAACGACAATATCTTCGAGAGTTTATATGCTTTGTATATTGCATGGTGTTGCAAAAATTAGATTAATCAGGATCTTTTGATTATCTTGCGAGCTCGTTGGAACTTATCTAGTGTGAGAAAGAAAAAAATAAAAAAAAAAAAGAAAAACTATTGGAATCTGTCAAATGTAAATAATTCAAAAAGGAAAAAGATACAGAAAGGATAAATATACGTGATTCAAACGCGATTGAGTCCAATGATATAAAATTTATGATTAAAATATTACTTTAATTAGAAAATTCGTTAATATGACATTTATCTTTTCAAGTTTTAATTATATTTCGAATAGAAGTAGATTAGATTGGATACATTAGCAGGATACATTAGTATTAATTAATACCTTTATTCCTTTAATTAATTTCGATTATAAAATTCTCACAAATTTCCTTCCATCATTATCAACCAATACAAAATCAATACTTGAGATTCCTCTTCGTTAAATTTCCTCGTAGTATTCCCTTGGAATATGATCAGATCGGTCGAATTGGTCAATCCAACCTTCTCCCTGTCCACCGCAGTCAAATTATTATCCTCGAGATGCAATATACTCAGCTTGTCAAGATCAGCAAAGCAACCAGACTCTAACGTGCCGATCTTATTCTCATTTAATTCAAGCCAGTTCAACTCGGTCAACCCGTTGAACAGCCGAGAATCAATCGTGGTCAATTGATTGTTTGTTATGAACAAATTTTCCAATTTCTTCGTATGTGAAAACGTCTCTGGATCGATAGTGGCTATCTGGTTGTTGTGCAGATTCATGGTCTCTATATTTATCAATCCCTCGAAATCCGTCTTGGATAATCTGGTCAACCGATTGAACGCAAAATTAACAAATTTCAGATGGTGCAGGCATGCCAAGGATCCTGGCTGGATAGACGTGAGCGTGTTGTTCATCAGATGAAGCTCTTCCAATCTTGGTACGTGGCACATGGATTCAGCATCTACATTACTGATTCTATTATTGTCCAGTTGAAGCATCTCTAACGAAGACAATCCCGAAAACGAATCCTTGTTGAGCAGTTGGATGTAATTACGTTGTAAGTAGAGTTCCTTCAAGTTGGGTATGCCCGCGAACGAGTCTTTGGGTATTTCCTTTAACTTGTTATTTTTTAGGATCAGCAAACGCAACTGTTTCAATTCTGAGAACAGATACGGCGAGAGGGGTATCATGTTGTTGCTCAGGTCTAATTGTTTCAACATCTCCAATCCCTTGAACGATTCCTTCTTCACTCTGGATATATTGTTACCGACGCTGAAGCTCAGTTTGATGGCCGTTACATCCTCGAACGTGTTCTCCTCGATAGACGTTAGATTCAATTCGAAAATATTTATCGTGTCCACCACTCTTTTCAGCTTCACCAAGCTTCCGTCCAAGTTCGTGCACACATCGCAATTGTTTATGTACTCACAGTTGTAAAATGCCGATGCACCGATTACGAAAAACGAAACGACCGAGAGAACGAATAACAAGGCAAATTCGCCCATCTTCTCTTCGCTTTATTCACGGGAACATTCCACTTTCGAGAATTTATATACTCTGTTTATCGTGTAGCTTTGCACAAATTTGATCTCTTGACACGATTATCTTGTTGGAAAAATAGAATCGTTGAATCGCTGATCTCGTTGAAACTCGTGTCTGGTAAATTAAAGAAAAAAAGGGAAAGGAGATGAAAATAGAAATGGATTCCTCTTCTCTGACAAATCGCCAATTTGTGATTTCAAATTTGGCCAATCGGTTCTCAAGATGAGGCTCTTTAATCGTAGGAATTATCGTTTCCATTTAAGGAGATCGACAGGTCGTGTCGAGGACCAATCGGCCAAATTACGCTTAAAATTCCAAATTGGCGATTTATCGCGTCCTTGACACTTTTTTTTCCAACGAGGTGGCGATCACTTGGTCGATGGAGTCGATTTTCAAGGCTGATGGCGCGCCTCCCACTGAGAAACTTTCTAAGCAATCGAGAAAATCGATTCTCTGTTTGACGAACCAAACTGTATGGTATCTCAAAAAATCTGGATTACTATTTATAAATGCCTTTTTTTTTTACAATGTGAAGCATAATGTAACGATAAAACAACGATAAAAGATATTTCTATCCAAGTATCATTTCTTTATCTATTTCTTGTAAAAATATGCATTTACGTAAATACCGTGTTCTATTTATAAGCTATTATATTTTACATTAGATAAAATAGGAATAGATTCATTACGATTTGTTTTTTTTTTCTTTTGTGCAGCATAAATAAATTTAGAAAATTTTTGACATCTCGTTTATTAATTTTTCTTTGCCTGAAGTAGTTGTCAATATTGATAAACATTCATTATAATTTCACGATATTTATAAAAGATGTTTTATGCAAGAATATATGAATATACGAAAAGTAATTTCTTCTTTCTAGAAAAAAAAAATAAATAAAATTAAAAATTTAAACGAATTAAACGAATAAAATACGAAATAAAATTTAAATGGAAATTAAAATAAATTTAAAAAGTTAAAAAAAAAATCTTCCATTTTCATCGATTCCTATTTTTCGCCTCTGTCCGCTTCATTGAAATTCGCACAATGACCCTCGATGTATGGACATTGGAAATATTCGTCCTTCGATATATTCCAACGCTCGATTCACGCATTTTCGTCCACGAAGAGCACATAATGAACGCGTACGCAGCCGCGAGCCAACCTTGCGAATATCGTTTGTAATGCAAGGCCGCGCGGTCGGCTCGTTATCTATCTGCAAAAGCGGCAGACGCGTGACAAAGAGTTTATTGTTCCTTCGTGAGTGGGAGGAGGATTACAGTGTCCTCGTATGTGTGTGCTCGTCGATGATTGATCGCTGTGTTAAAACATTCGATTCGAAACGAATCGCCTCTGAGCCACCCACGTGTGTAACTTTAATGCTTCTCGAGAGATTCACGTTCGTTGACAGATATCTTTTATTGGTGAGCTCAAGTGATTACTCTACGGTATTCAATTGTATTTAATCGATTTTTAAGCTCATAATATGATGATATAGAGAGTGAAAATTTAAGGGAATGAAAAAATTATGTTCGAGGTATTGTTTTTTTGGTTATAGATGATTAAAAATAAACGAGTAAAACTTGAGAATGTAAGAAAAATTAAGAATGTATTTTCTATTCTATTTCAATTGGCTTTATTTTTGTTGGTTTGCTCATTCAGATTTTCTATCATTTCGATTTGAACGAAGTAAATAAGAATTACGAAAAGAGAATAAAAAATACACGTGTCGCCAATTACTCTACGGATCATATTTTGTAATTAGTCGGTAATACAGGAAAACATTATTATCCTTCGACAATTATTAACGTCACACGTAATTAAAACAAGTGTATAACGAAAATAGATTATATTATCAAACTTCGAACATTTATATTCGGATTATTAGCATTAGCACGTAACGAAGACAAATGTACGAAAAAATAGACGAAGAAAATCAAAAAAATTTTTGTACGAGAAGAAAAGATATCCCTTTAAAACGAAAGTATAATCATTCGATACTATTCACTTTCGATCGATCATATGTGAACTATAAATTTTTATTATTAAAACTATTTTAATATCTCCTTCACTAAGTATCTCGATTTTTTTTTCGTTCAAATTATCCATCATGTCACCGTTCCATTAAACGCAGAAGCTCGCCGAGCCATTTTCCTCGATACAGGGCAATTAAACAGCATTATTGTACATTAACATCCGGTACACGCCATTATACTGTAGATGCAGATATCGTACTCCGCGTACTACGAATTCGACAACGTTCCTCGACTTTAACATTCATCCGTTAAATATATTAGTTTATTGAAATTGAAAGAATAAGCATTAGAAATTCTTATTATAAGATTTCTTATATAATCGTGGCGAATATTTGAAAATTCACTTTGCGATGTTCTTTAGCACTCATAATATAAATTAAAAATATATAAATTGAAAATAATCTATAATATTAGACAAAATAAAAGAAAAGGAAATTGGTAATGTTGAAAACGTGTATGATGTTTCGCGTCTTTATTACGATAGATGAAAGCATTTAAGAGAATCTTCCCTCCTTCCTCCTGGCGCGCCGGAGAGATGAATCTCGCTTCGTTTTTATAAAGAAAAAAGAAGAAGAGAAAAAAAGAGAAGCTTTGGATAGTTTCTATGAGAGGCTCTCTCTACAAAACGGATGGAACCATGAAGAATCGTCTCTACATGAGGGAACGTTTCTCTATGAAAGAAGTGGTTTCGCGTAGGATCGTTTCTGCGAGAGAGTATTCTTTAAAAAAAAAAAGAAAAGAAAAGAAAAGAAAAGAAAGAAAGAAAAAAAGAGAAGGGAGAAGTGGCAGACCCACGCAAGATCTCTAACGCTATTTTTCTGTACAAAAGATGGATCTGTGTAGGAAAATATATGGCAAAGAATTAAATGGGCCCTAGCAAGGTGAATGGAGTCTTTTGGAACCTGTCTGGATTTCAAATCTGTAAAAAAGAGATTTGAATATATATCAAGTAACATATACTTTTACATCATTCTATAATTTTTTTTAATTTTTTTTTTGTTGAAGTATAATATTTTGTATTAAATTTCATGCGATAATTATTAAAAAAAATTATTTAGTAAAAAAAAGATATGTGAATAATTTTTAACGAATAATTTAAAAACGAAGATAGAAAGAAAAATTCGAAGACATGTCCTTGAATCTTGATGCAGCTCAGTAGTATTCTAGTCACTTGTTGAAATTTGACTTTCAAATAATTATGAATTGCCTTGCTCTATACGATTTGCTGTTTTGCATAAACTATAGAGCTATGTATAAACAAACTGAGATCCACAATTCCTTCATAAGAAAAGATAAAGAAAAAAAATTGGCAATCCATATAACAAAATCCTTCGAAGAAATTAAAAAAATTATATGATTTTTTTCTCGATATCTTAACAATGAAATTTTAATATCTTATATTTTTAAATTTTATTTATTTAATTTTTTTTTCAATTTTTCTCATTTTTATAACAGTAATATTATATTGAGATACTGACATCTCTATCTCTTTTTCAAAAGTAATATTTCAAAATGGTGGTACATTTAGTATTTTGTGAATGTTACGTACAATACATATTTCTGCAATATACCAAAAGCCTCCTAAAAGTGAAAAGAAACTTTCAAAATGGGACATACACTCCCGTTTCCATAAACCATATCTGTACCAACGTCTACTTTGAATATTACACGTACCAGTGTTGAATGAAACTGGTCGAAATCCCAAGTAACCTTCGCTATTCCAATCAACTCGAACACAGGAACGTTTCCGGACACCCGTTCAATTTCGACCGAAATTGCGACGTGATACAAAACTTTTTCTCTTTTTCTTTTTTATTGAAAAAAATAAATTATTTGCAAGCTATAAAAATATTCTTTCGTATCAATTTGGCTATTATTTTTCACCAAATTAATATTTAACGCGGATAAAAATAGAAATAATCAATCTTGACATGAAATCAAATAGAATATAAATATTATTATCCATATTTCGTCATTAAAATTATTCATTCAATATAAAGTTTCGGAATAAATTTAATCTAATATAACTAGCTCGTTGAACCAATCAAATTTAAGCACATGTAAGTATGCCTTAATTGGCATCTCAATGGCTATAGTCGGATTCGATTTATTCAAGTGTCAAAAAATTTTTGCTACGTATTTTTCAAAATATTATAAATCTATAAATAATATATCTCACGAGATAAAATAGATAAAATAAAATTTAAATTGAAAATACGATAGCATGATATCATTTATTGAATACATTTTAAAGTGAATATAATAATCTCTAACTTAACCTACAAGTATATGAAGTACGTAAATATCATTATGAATAAACTTTCTACACGATCTATATAGTAATTTCCATGACTCGAAGGAACAACAAGCGAAGACATTTACTGTCATGATGCTGTAATTCTCTTACGAGAACGGAATGGCAACTTTCTTGCCACGCCTAATGTCAAGAGCGCCATTTTGTGTCCTATACTCTTCGTTCCATCCATTCTCTGTACCTGATGTTCATTTCCAAAAGGATAAGTTAAACAGTAACTCGAACTCGTGTAAGGTAAACGATAACAAACTTTAAATTTAATTAATCTTATATTATGATTCAATTAAGATTAATAATCATAAATGTCTTAAAAGAAAGATTGAAATCTTAAATATCTTTTATCATTGATTAGCATAATTCAATATCGAACATCGTGATTGTGTTTATCTTTAAATATTTAATTATGTTAATTTTATTAATAATATATAAAATATAGTGATATGTGTTTTTTAATATATTAATCTATACATAATCTATTTTTAAGAAAAAATGAACAATGAAATAATTGCATTTAAATTCAGGTTAGAATTCTAAAGGAAAAAAATTTTTTTAAATGATATATTATAAGAAAAAGTGAAATTCATTTCTACAAATTTATACTCTTTTTCATTTTCTATTTTCATTGAATATTCGAATTAATATTACCAAATTTAAAAGAAAAAAAAAAAATTTTTATGTGGTGTTATCTGTGTATTTTGTGGATGGATTTTAATACAATATTCTGTATTATATAAATCATATAGATTATGAATTCAGTGAAATTTGGAAATTTTAAATGATGAAAATAACATAGATAAAATTATTGACTCTTGAAGCAATGAATCTACTGCATTATTAAAATGTCAATTGATATTTTAATAATGCAGATATTGAAACTTAAATTTTATTCGTAGATATCTTTAACAATGAATAAATGTTGAATAACGAAGTAGTATTCTCAATTTCAATTATTTTTTATTTAAATTTCTCCAAGCATGCATAAAAAAAGAGACAAATATCGAGCTTCCAAAAAAGAAAAGTAAAATTTTAAATTTATTTGAAGCATTAATATGAAGATATTTATTTCCAATATTATCAATTTTTTCGTTATATCCATGTTCTGGGTTTCATTGTATTCGCATCAAAATACATTTCAAACAAATTTACCGATAATCAATAACATGACGAATATTATTATTCATTCTTTTAAATTATATTTTTAAAATTCTTCAAAATTGCATGAAACAATTGAAAATGATATAGTGAAAGAAGCCACGTTTTCTATTTCTTGCACAATCTAAATGATTTGACCTTTTCATATGATCCTCTCTCTTTTCTTACTTTTCAACAATAATCGTTGATAAAATTCAATATGCAATTATTAAATGATTAAAGTTGAATTCAACACAGCTGCATTCGAGTGTTTTTATCGATTTATATCACCTGTTCGTTTCTCTGCATGTCAAAAAATTGTTCGCTCTATTCTCTTGTAACTGTATAACCTTTCGCGTTTTGCGCAACCAATATTCCGATAGGAATACAATCGAGACTCGTGGATGCTTTCGCTCGAAGTGAAGTGAAGAATGATGGATTAAAAAAAAAAAACTCAAGGAAGAAATTGCAAGGACGATCGAGCATCTGGATCGATCTTTCTCGATCGATTTCTACGGATTACATAAATTCGAATTTTCCGCCGGTTTTGCATAACGAATTTCTTAAGAATCATGATATTAATCAATTTTAGTGAAGTTTAAAATTATTAAGAAATTATTAGCTATATTAGCTATATATATTAAATTTTACAATAAAATGATTTATTAGATATGAATTAATTTTCAAAATTAATTAAATATAAATAAGCATAGAGGATAAATTATAAATTAGATCGAAAACGAAAGCTTCCTGCGACACACGTTCGATCTTTTACAAATGCTTTAGATAAGCGTTTATCGAGGCTCGCTATCGCTCAAATTCAATCGATATCGCAAGATCTGATGTATTTTAAAATAAATATTTAATTATACCATAGTTTCAATGCACAATGACAATTTTATAAAAGATATAAAATTAATAATAAGATAATTAATATAAAATGAAATAAAATTTGAAATTATCTCTACTATTGAAATTAAATATCCATCATTGATGAAACAATTTGTAAATTATCTTTTTAGATTGAAAAAAACATAGCTCAAGACTAATTTATTCCAGACAATACTTTTTATTTAATAATTTTAATATTCAAAAAATTAATTTCAAATTAACAGAAAAATTTCTTTGAAAAATTCAAAATCAGAAATTTAATATCTACATAATTTCTAAATTAATTCATTTTTTTCAGATTAATCTATTTTAAATTTTCTTTACCGAAAAATAATCACCAAGAAATTAAATCTGAATTAATAGAGAAATTGCCTATTAAAAATTTTTTGAAACAAGATATTATATCATAGAAAAGATAAAGCATAAAAAATATATAATTAAAACATACCAGAATTAGTGTGACCGTGTCCAGTCCCAGTGCTATTTGTCGCCGAGTGAACAGCATTGCTTGCAGCATTCGCAACATGTTTCAATGCGCTTATCACCATCATATCTTCAACTACACTTGAATCACGACTATTCCATCCAGGTACACAATATCCAAATAATCCTCGTATAAACTAATCGAATTTAATTTCCAACTTTGAATAGTCTCGAAATTATTATCTTCATCTAAACAGATCTTCCAGATTTACCAGGATACATCATCTTGTATATAAAAAGAATTATTATTACTATTTAATTATTGCCTTGGATGAAAGGACCAAATTTTTAACGAAATTTTTAATAGGTCTGATTAAATATTCAACATTGGAAAAGAAGATTAAAATTATTACAAATGAAATATTTCATTAATTATTGATGGTAATTCTTTGATTTATTTTTCACATTGATATTTGCAAATTTAAATTTTTCATACTGAATTAATAAAAATATCATCTTCTCAAAAGCTTTTTTACGTTATTTTAAATAATAATATAAATAACGATAAATAATACTAAATTTGCTTTCTTATAATAAAACAATATACGTATAAAATATTACTCAAAACGTACAACAAATATTATTTAAAATTAGAATTATTTATGTTATATATAAATATTTATTTTATATATAAATAATTATTTATATATAAAATTTGGCATGAAAAATAATATCGTAAATCATAAAATAAAATATATATAATCCATTATATTTTTATGATTATTCTAGCATTAATGATACTCACTAAATTCTGATTAATTTTGTTCACAACAGTTATTTACATATGCAATAATCTAAAGAATAGAGTTATGAGACAATTTCAACACAATTTCTCGATCGTTTGCGCGTCTGATCGAACTGACTTTGGAAAGGAGGAACGCGTGGAAAATGTGGAAAAACGAATGTTCAAGGAACACAGCCAGTCATGACTGTCGTCTAGACACGACTAAAAGTCGTTTCAGCGCGTAGAGAATGCGAAAGCCAATCGCCGCTGGCACACAGACAACCGAGAGAGATTGGTGGTTGCCACGTCCCCTCTTCTCCTTCGGCCTTCTTCGGCTGAGTTTCACCTTTGCGGAAGCTTCGAACGGACTGAGTGTAGGTGTTGGACAACAGCGGTGGGATTCACTCTATTTCGCCATCAAAAGGCGGATGACCTGGCTAAGCGTTACACGCCATGGACTTTGCAATAATCGAATTGTTAGGCTCGATAGTTTTGCGTTTTCGACCTACTTCCGAAACGATACCTTCTACTACTGTCCATCAAGAGTGTCTATAATCTTGTGACGAATGGACCGTGAAATTGATCGAGAAGAGAGATTGTTTGATCCCACTGAAATGATGATTTAATTGTTTTGGTATATATTCTTATTTTGGTGTATGAACATAAGTATCTAAAACTTTGGATTTTTAACCGATATCTTAATTTTTTCGTTATTAACATTTACTTTATTAGTAGATATTTAAAATTTGAACATCTGCAAAATTAGGATTTACATCTACTAAGCTGAAGGAAATTCTATTATGAAACAAACGATATTTTAATTTTTAAATAATTTTTTTTGCCTTTCACTCATCGTTTTTTTTTCTACGTTGGATAAAATAACAAAGGAACTCATAATTTTGGTAGAGGTAAAATTGGGATTAAAAATTAATTTATTCTGTAAGTGCTTTGGACTTTGATTCTTTAGTTACTTAATTTTTATTATTCTTTCCGCAAAGGGAATTCACTAGTTAGGAATTTTTTTTATTTAATTTCATACTCGTGAATTCCACGGACTTGAGCCAATCTTTCTCAAATGTTCACAAATGTCCATCATGTCCATATATTTCTTATTTCTTGAATGTGTAAAAATTTGATAAATATTTTTTGAATGCTATTAAGATTGAAATTATATATTGTTAAAAAAATTTTCTTTAGATTTCATCGAATATCACAAGCGATTTTTTAAAGTTAAAATTAATCAAAGTTACGCAAAATTTTTATTTGAGCGAATTTTTTGACACGAGAGGCTTAATTGGGTTAATTGGTTTCCACGCGATTACGCGAATGAAGCGTCTGAGAAAAAAAATTCACGAAAACGATATTTCCTTTTTCGCGAGAAGTTAGACGAAAATCATGGATGAGGTTAAACCAACGAAGAGAATTTTGTGTTAATTAGCTGTTGCGCTACTTATAAGGGAAGCAACCGGTTCGTTCGATTTTCGTAATCGCACGGGCCAGCGATTCCGATTCGTGGAACGCTTCTCCTTTTTCTTGGTGAAATCGTTTGATCGCTTGTTAATACTCATTTTCTTCATATTTTGTTCAATATTAATTTTTTTTTCTTCTAAATTTATGAATTATACATTAAATGAAATTATTAAATTTTTAATACGAAGAAAATCACACGATTATTCTTGGATATCTATATATTTTTTCTTAGGATTTTTACAAAAAAAATAAATTATCTTATTTTTAAAATTTCAGGGCAAGAATAATTTCATAAATCTTTTAAAAATTAACCAAAAGATATATAATTAATATAATTCAATTTTCTTTTTTTCAACTATTTATTTTTAATAAATTTAAAATTACAGGTCTTTGAAAAAATTAATTTTAAATTCAAACGTGTTATTTTTACTAATAACAATTTTCTCTTCGATATTAACAAAATGTGATCGTATTAACGTACGTATCGATTTCACCAGTGAATATCATATAGTAAGTACACTGATCATAAAGTATCATTCACATCTATACACCAAACCAGAAAAAAAAAATAAAGATAACTTACTTTATTTGTTACAGTTTAAATAAACGAAAGACAAAAGCCACGTACCAATATCGAGTTTGTTGTCCGATACACGATAATCCATCGACCGATCGTGGATCTATTTGTCTGGACAACGTCATTCGATATTCTTCATGGAAACCTAAGATGGAAGCGTGGAGGGAAAGCAAAAGGGCAGCGTGTCCACAGGATCTTTGGTTGGAACTAATACATCAGTACCAACTTTTTCTTGACAGCGGTGGACGGTTGGTGAACGGAGCCGAGTCGAGTTTCATTTACACAAGCTCCCGGGCGCAGGTGAACAAATCGAGGAATAAGAAAAATATTATGCGACCACCTACCTCACAGCTTGTTGCTGCATCGATGGTATCTTCTTTCTTTCTTTCTTTCTTTATTTTGTACCGTTCTTATTATTTTATTTTTCAATGCTTGGCAACGCCGCGTTGCAAGCGATGCAAAAGTAGCGATTTTAAATTTCCAAATATATTTTGAATAGAGAAAAATTAGAATAGAGAATAAATTTCATTCGCTTTTTTTTGTTTATGATTTTTAGATTTTTAGATTTCCAGATTATCAGAGAATTGATATATAAAAAACGAATGAAGTTAATATGTTTATTTTTGATTCTAGTATTTTATTTGGATTACTTTATAATTATTCAGAATTGATTCGAAAAGAAATTTTTAGAATTTTTATATATTATACAAATTGGACACATTTTATATATCATAATTTGAAAATTACTCGATCGATATTTTTCTCGGTTTTCGTCCCTCTTGAAATTGAATCCTATTGGCGTCACCGTTGAAGTAGTTCTACTTTAAAATTCAATGATCTTCTCGGGCTTTCCGAGCACGAACTACCGGAGAGAATCGCCCTCACGATATGTCAACCGTTTCTTTTTACGTTCCACCATTCTATTATCTACTGGATATATACGCGTTCTTTGGAAGAAAACGTAATCTTTGTCAGAACAACCAGTATACAGAATTATTTTCGAATCAACTTTGATTTTCATCAATAGAATTTTGGAAAAAATATAAAGAAGTCGATCCAAATTAATCATGATTTACAAATTGATAGTTAAATGAATTTTTTTTATTAGTAATTTTTTATTGTCTGAAAATTAGAATATGAATCAAAATAATTGAATTTATATTTGAATTAAAATTTAAATCTATAATAAGTTTGAATTTGGTGTTTGATGAAGTCCAAGTTTAAATTTGAATTTGAATCTCAGTTTGAATTCAGTGTCTGATGGCTTATACTCATCAAACATTCAGGCGCACGCTTCCGCGTGCTACAGTTTCCCGAGACTTAATTTGAGTCTGACAGTGTGTTACAACAAGGACGTATAATTCCACATCAGAAATTCGTCGAGTCAATTTGCTCTTTAAACTTGCTACTCTATATAGCAAGAAGTTGGACTATGTTTTCTCGACACATTTGCAGTTAGAAATTTTATTTATTTAGTATGATTCTAAATTTCTTACTTTATAAATCTATTTTAATTAAAATTTTATTTAAAAAAATTTTCCTATAAACTTTAATCGAAAATGAATTCTTTCGTGATGGATATTTCTTTCAATAATGAATACAATAATATAATAATATATAAATTAAAAAAAAAACTTTTTATTGAAATTGAATTAGAGATTAAATAAAAAAAAGAATGTTTCATACACAATTATTTTTTTACTCCTTTAAAAGCTACTTTGAAAGGAAATTATTTTAATGACATTAGTAAAGGAATAAAAGAACAGTAATTCTCAAACCATTTTACAAATCTGTTTTTAAATTTTTTTAAAGGATATTGCGACAAGAATAAATAAGGCAGTGCGCTGCTTTATCTACAATTCTATTACGCTTGCGCTTAACCGATCTCCGTCGATAACGCTCGGCTTTTTCCGACAGCTTTCGTCGAGCCATCGGTTCCAAATTCAAAGTAGTATCTATCGTACCGTGAAGCTATCGAGTTCAAGTAAACAAAGCGATTTTCAACAAGTCATTTATTGATATTTTCTAATCTTCCTACAGATATTTCAATCATGTTTACAGAATTTTAGCCATCTCGATATTTTTATTACATTTAATAATAAGGTGTGTAATAAATAATTTTAGTACAAAGAATTCATATTCATTTAAAATTGTAATAAATTCCAAATAAATTTAAAAGCTAGCAATGTGTTGCATCAAGAATGCTTTCATTAGTCCCATTTCCAGAGGAAATATTCGAGAATTGTATCGATAAGCACAAACAAAGGTTATAAAAGATTCAGAGAAAAGAAAACAAAAGAAGAGCTGCCATTTTGAAGGAACCTATTTTCACGGGCTGAGATAAAAGTCTACGAGAAGAAAGACAGACAGAGGAAGGCAATTTCTCCTAAAAGGCTGTTATCCCGCGGCTTCGATTCCTTTCGAGGATAGACACGACCCGTATAGAAGTTTTAATGGCGGAAAATGGCTAGTGACGGATCTCTCTTGCACAGTGCGGACCTTAACTCAGCACTTTACACCGAGCACCTATCTCTTCTATCATTCTCATCAACGTCCAATTAACTATATGAAGATTATCACGGCAGTAACTTCAAATGAGCCGCTCGATGAACCATGTCTCTCGCGTTTCGAATACGAGAACTTTGGTTTTGAGGGAAAAGAGATGGAAATTTTGAAATTTTTAGAAGATCGAGGGTTCTTGGCGTTCTTAGTAATTAGATGACTGATGTTAATTTTCGGTAAGAGAATATATTTGATATGAATTTTTTTTCCTTTCAAATCTTTTGATAATTTTTTCAATTTATATTAGCATTTTAATAAGAATTTTATAATTTTATTTTTTCTAGAGGAAACGTTTCTGATTGAATTTCACAATTTTTTAATCCAATTAAAAAAATTAAATTATTAATTAAATAAAATATATATAAACAAACATATGAAACAAAATTTAGAAAATACGAGTGAAAATATGATTTCACGATATCGTATGATAAAGGATTAATATAATTTTTAAATTTTTCTATTCTCTTCAAAATTAACGAGTCATTATTGTTTTAACAAAACGTTAATTTTCGATGAGAAACAATTCGTACACAGTTTTGGATCGTATAATTCTCTCGACATGTTTCGAACAAGTTTCCTCGGTGTTTTAGATTTAGTTTCCTCGAAAAAGCTGACGGGTGTCGAGTAATTACGTTGACGTAAAAGAAGAGAACTAATATTTGATGTATACGAGATGTATGCATAAATTTTATATTCTAGCTTTTTATGCAAACAAATTTTTAAAAATAATCTCATAAGTAATCGAATATTAGAAATAATCTAATCTTTTCAAAGTTATAATTTTTCTAATTGGCACTAATGTATCATTGTAATATCATCATAGACTATTGTAATATCATCGACTATTGCATTTGATTTCCTTCCATTTCTGAAAAATTATTTTTTTTTACAGGTGTGTTAATATTGCATTGAAAAAAAAAAAACAAATCATTTCAAAGCAAATTTTACATGAAGACTTCTACGAGAGAAATTTTTCTTCTATGAGAGAAACAGACATACCAGAATGAAAAATCAAATTATTAAACGTTTAAAAATTTCAAAAATTAATTTTTGCATATTGAATGCGCTTTCTTATAAAAAAACAAAAGAAAAGAAATTTACAATGGTTTTGAAGAGGGAATCTACTATTCCTCTGATTGCCTGGTAAGAACTGGTAAGAAATCCGACTAATTTCTCGAATTCCGCGACAACACGGAAGAAAACAGAAAAATGGGATGAGAAGGAGCTGACCCATTTGGCGGTAGAATGGCCTAAGGGGGTTGGAAAAGAGATAGCGAGTGGAAATAGGCGAGAAAAAAGGGCAAACCCGTGTGTACGGAACACGCGGGTATCTTTTGTCGCCGATCTGGCCACCGGCGTCTCGGCATAATTAAAATTCTACAGACTCGCCCCGGAAGTTTGGACCACCTCCAAAATGCTCGAACCAAGTTACTCCATGGATCGATCCGAAGGCGAATCTTCTGTCTGTGACATCGCTGCTGTTGAATGAAGGGAGCTGCGATGGGAAAGTTAAGTGTACCAAAGAAAATCAAGGAGAAATTGTTTGGCCAAGCTTACGTTAGAATGAGAATGATTGATCGATCGACGTGATATTGACGGCCTTGACGGGGTTTTTTGAACGATGGTTCATGATATTTTGTGATGGGAAATTTAATAGTTACAGCAATGTACTTGGCAGTTTGTAATTTTTTTATTTTCTTCAAGTTTCAGACGATTTGTAATTGTTTGAATTAATTTGTTAGAATGATGAGATTAATTAGAGGAAGTATTAGAAACTTAGATGAGTAATAGAATAGAAAGGTAATGATTTTAATGTTTTTAATGCGAATGGTGATTTAATCATCGAGGTAATTTAATCACGATGAGCAAAATTTTTCAATTATGCATTTCTATTGAATCACGTTAAGTCAATGATCGTATTGCTGTTTGAGAAATTGGATATTACGTTGAAAATTGAGAAATACTTTCGAATGTATCGTGATATTAAGAGAAAGGTAGATTTTATAGAACGGATAGGAGACCAAATGCTAAGCCATTTAATTGGTTAAATATTTTATTTGAGGAATCTTGGGAGAGAGGATTCCCAGAAATTGGCCGCTTCGAGCAAATATTGAGATAGGCCTCGTAAATGGTTCTGCTCGTTTAAAAGGAAACGTGATGATGCAACACGTACAACTTTCCATCTGATCCCAGGTGAACTGTCCTTGCGTGTAACGTTTTTACTAGCGACTCAGTGATTGTGGCTACTTGTTGTAAATCGATACCGAAACGACATTTTTTTTTTTTTTAGATTTCATGTCACAGAGTAAAAATCAGAAGAAAGAAAAATTATAAAGAAAAATTACAAATATACGATCCAGGATTTAAGAATCTTTCGAAAGAAGAATAACAAATTAATTTTACGTTCAATAAAAGGATTAAGAAATAAAACAAATTGATACAGGTATTAAAGAATATAAAATTAAACAGAGTTAAACTGTTCATAAAAATTTCAATTTACGTTAAGATCAATATTCTATCGCTAATATTTTTTCTATTTCTAACATTTTCTTCTTTTTTTTCCCTGTTTAAGATACTCGTGTTAGCTTGTCCCTGGAAAAACGCGACGAAAGGGATTGTCGTAGCTGCTGATCGCACAGTTTCTCGGTTACATTGGTGTAACCGGTTCTCCAAGACTCCTCGTCGAGTCTCTTTGTATCGGGCGAGGCCTGGATTCGTGCCGTTCAAGCGATTTTTATTAAACGACGCGGTTGAGAGAATACATTGTTTGTCGCGAATTGCGCCTCTTGTGGTGAGAGCTAACCCCAGTCCTACGCCCTCTTCTTCCCTTGTAATTGCTGACTGGTAAATTGCTTCGAAGAAAAATTAATTTGCGTTACACTTAATTGTGATGGAACACTTAATCATTAATTTAAATTTAAAAATCAAAAATTCCAGAATCGTGAATGTTCTTCGATTTGAGGATAAGAATATTCTATAAAACTCTTTAAGTCGAAGTTTCAAATTTTCTTCAAATTATATTTATAGTACAGATAGAAGCTTTTTTTTAAAAGCCTCGAAACAATTTTCGCCTTATCAAACGGAGAACCAGATATCTTTGCCACCCACAATCTGTTCCTTCCCATAATTCAACCCTCATAATTCCCCACCAAATACATTCTAAAATCGCTCGTTCAGCACCCATATCCCCTTTTCGCAATCTCTTTCTCAGTGTTCCGCACGTGGAGAGTGCGATTGCCCAATTTCCCTCAATTTTCCCAAAGCAACTTCGAAATCAGCCCAGTCAGGGAAGCGTGCACGACCCCGCCAAGCTTTTATATTTGCTTAACATTAGATTACCCTTCTCGAGGGTATGTAGGTCGTCTAGTTTGTTCCCAGTTTCAGGAATTTACGATTAAGTCCCGCAGAATTGAATTTTCCAGGGGTTGGAATAACTGCGTGCCGCCATTCTGCAAGAATTTCGAGTTGAACGGGATCTCTGTTCCGTGATTGGTCGGTGATTTATTCAGTCGTTTCTGGTATCCGTGTGCAGTTGGTAACAGTATTTTTGACGTTCTTATATTTGATGTATAAGTTCGTGCAATAAATTATGCATCTATGGATCTATAAATTTTGATAAGATATTTTTTTTATACGATACAAATTTTTTGATTTGTGTGTTTTTCTTCTTTACAATATCGATTTTCCTTTTTATACGTTTATATAAATGTTTTTGTGCAAATGTCTTAAATTACTATTTTTTTTTCTATATATAATGTTTCTTTTTGAAGAGATCCAGATGTATAATTGATCGATAGTTTAATACAAAAAGAATATCTTAGAATCTCTCCTTGACAAATTTAAATTTGTTGGGACAAAATATCGTAATTATATCACGTGAAAAAATTATATCCAATCAAATAACGAAATTAATCATTCTTGTTACGAATTTTTCGATCAATAACATTAATATTATACATTTTCAGATCTCCTTCAACTACGATAATCAAGTAATCGGAAGTTCTCTTATTATTTCGAAAAACTCATGAATGGAAAGTAAGACTTAATCGTGCAGCTTTTCGCACGCCTCCAAACCGAGTTCTCGAGCAGCTGACGCGATAATTTATCGGGCCGTTTAACTTTCGAGTTTCGTTCGCGTGAAACACGAGGGAAGAGGGAGAGGGAGAAAAAAACTCGATACCAGGAAACCAGTTTCGAACAGACCGTGATTTCAATAGATTCCACGACTCTCTAAACATCGGTTCCTTCTCGAATTTACTTACTTCAACCCAGATCGAATTTTACCTCGCATTCTCACTTTGCAACACCTCTGAAATTCACTCTGCGTAATGGGTATAAAAAAAAGAAGAAGAAGAAGAAAAAAATAAGAAAATAAAAAGTGGAGAGATAGGATGGAAGAGAAGAAACGGAAGAGAGAGACTTACGCTCCTTACACACAGGCGGAGAAAACGTGGCGCGTAAATAGAGCGAATAAAGGAGGTCGAGTTGAAATGGGGTTGAAAATTTGTAAAGAAGGGGAAAGGGTTTTTTTTTACGAGTTAATGAAGGGAAGCCAGGGCAAGAAGGTTGAAAGTTAATTAAGAACAGCCTGGAAGGAATGATTATTTTTCTTTTTTTCTCTCTCTCTCTCTCTCTCTCTCTCTCTCCTTTCTTTGATGATCGTGCTTCGTTCTGTACAATGAAAATTTGTTGCATTTCGTTAAAGATTTTTTTTGTAAATTGTGCTTAAATGTAAAGGCTGAATTGTTTGAAAAAAACATAAGGATGGTTTGATCATTAATATTTACATATATGTGGACCATTTTTGATTAGATTCATAATTTTAATAATAAAAATTATGTACTGTACTGTACAATTTGAAGTGAAACTAAATTGGATGAATTAAAAGAGATTTATATTTGTGTGTACAATGATATGAAATGTTTCGATCAAGATATTCAAAATATGAATATAAAAGGGTCGAATTTGTTGCAATTGAGTGTAGTTTCAATGAAAGGGAAGCTTATAACGATCGATTCCGAATTCATTAAATTATTTCTTCGTTACGTATTTATTAACCATCGTGCCCATTTTCAGCGATGAATTACGATAGTTGGTATACACGTTGCATCGAGTATAGGGAAATTTTGAATTGGATGGAGAGCAACGTCGATATTAACGACAGTGATTGCTGCATTTTCTATAAACTTCCATCCAACGAACAATTGTTTCAATAAATAATTTTTTCGTATATTTTTTAATTATTCAAGAATATAAATATTATGATTGATATTATGATTGATACGCAAAAAATACTCGATATGAAAAAAGAAATAAAGAAGAGATAAAAATAGAGAAACAATGATTGCGTTAATCTCTTGAAAAAATTTTAAATAGTGGTATAAATAATATTATAATCGATGTGCAAAAGATTCGACATGGAAAGAAGATAAAAGTGATTCCGTAAACCATAATCGTTTTAAAAATGAAAAATCGTGAGATCGTTCGCAGAATCTTCGATTTTCCCAAGGATATCGAGCGAAAAGACGATTTAACCAATTCTAGAAATATTATTTGTTGAGACTATGGGAATCATTAGCGAGCAATTTATCGTGTCGTCGTAGGGAAATCGAGCGTCCAAACACGGGGAATCGATATTCCATTACGGAGGATCGGTGGTTCGCCAGAGAGAGGCACGATAAGAGGGCAACTATGGCGAACGGGGGTACCGCTTTCAAGATGGAAGATAGAAACGTCTGGGAAATGAAACTTGGTTACTGAAAAGGTATCTATCTCGCTGCTTTCCGAGTTAATTTCGTTGTACTTCCGTTCTTCGTGATAATTTTTCCACGATCGAACCTGATATGTACAAGTTGAAAATTTCTGGTAACTTTGCCAACAATTCATTAATCTAAATTTATTTAATTTTACAGAATTAAACACGAAAGAAGAAATCTGGTAAATTCATAGTCAAATATATAAATGAAATTTTTTTGCAAAATAATAATTCAGTTCGTTTTTTCAGCAGCATGGAATTTGAAATCTATCAGGATGGAATCATAAATGATTTACAAATCCATACAAATATTAAATTTATAACCGAACATGGGTAAGTAAAATTTTTCTAGTAATTTCTAGTAATTTAGTTAGTAATTAATAGTAATTAGTTATTTTCATTAACTTAAATTTTTTTAATTTCACAGTATCGTAATAAATTGTTTTTGAGATCCAATCAATTGAATTCTCAACTGAAAATGCTCTTGACAATATTTATATATATTTTAAAATTTAATCACGAAATGGCACCACTTGAAAATTGTTTAACGAGTACTAAGAATATTCATTTCATAATTATTTTCATCGTTCAAATTTACTTTTTACCATTTCTCTTAAATTATTCGAGAAACAATACGTGTAATAAGACTTCTCGATATTAAAGACAATCACCCTCATCACGAACGTCAATTAATAATTATTATCTAATAAGGATACTCGTAAACGGATATCTTTCTTTGTCATTAATTACCTGCTCGTTAATGATCAATTACGAGCGTATTTTTCGTCGACAATAAAGCAAGATCGAAAAACGATGGAAAAGAAAAAGAAAGAAAATCATTTCTGGAAATCGAGACAGTACCTATTAATCCCACGATAAATCCATCGATCAGTGGATATGAATACTCATCCTTATTATTCGCCATTAATCGGCTGGTAATTAGCGATTGCTAATTGAGGTGTTCTTTCTTGATACGCAAATAAAAGCTGATTCAAAAATGGAGTTAAAAAAGAAACGATAAAAATGAATTTCATGGAAATTGGTCTTTTTACCAATGATTAATGGTGGAATTGGTAATTAATAAATGAAAATTTATATTAGGACATTGTGAATGTATTTTAATTGAAATTTGAACATAATTAGATAAATTATAAGAATTATGTCAGATAGATGGAATAGATGTGCATGATAATTCAATCAAACATTTAGACCAAAACTAATTTTTAACAAAAGAAATAATTTAACAGAATAACAATGCATTATATAAATAAAAATTGTGATTCTACTTTAATAGCTTAATCTCGTAGAATCTTGAAGAATGCATGGATAATATTTTATGATTAAAATCCACCTAAAATTAATCTTTTTCAAAGGTAATAATTTAACAGAATAATGTTGCATTATGTAAACCGAGATTGTGATTCAGATTCTACAGTATCCTTTCTAGTAGAATTTAAAGCAAATTCATGGATTTTCGAGCTGGTAGCCTACAATGAATTTCCCTACCGAACGAATATTTAGAAGGCGGGTCACAGAGAAGAACAACACGGAATAGAGACACGATGCTCGTTGGAAATACTGAATAGTCTTTCCACGGTCGTCGAATAAGTCAACGTTTAACTCTTGTTATTTGGAAAGACATTTATACTTTGCAGTATCTCTTCCAATTTCATTTTAGATGCTCTTGTTTTACTTCACAAAATTAGTTTGACAAGTATCTTATTAAAATAAATTCTTTAAAACAAATTTAATTTATCCGCTTTTTAAAATTTATCCATTATATTAAATTAATGTACTTATTTTAGGTATATTTACAAGTAAGATCCAAAAATATTTCTTGTTCTCAAATTTTTAAAAAATTTTTAGAACCTACAATTGTTAAATTCCAGATTATACTCTGTATTCTAGAATTGTATACTTGTTTTTTCAAGGATCACACAAATATTTCAATTCTAAAATTTTCCTTTTTTAAAAAAAAATCATCATTCTTTTATTTCATCCAAGCTTTCACAACTTTCTTTACTCCAATATCTCTATTTCTACAATTCCTAAAACTCACATTATTCTACAGACATTATTCTAAGATATTTAATTCTTCCAGGAACCATGTCTCATTCCTTCCATCTCACGTTTTCTTGCCAAAGTCAAAAAATCGTCTCGTCCAAGAACAGGAGAACGCATCATTATCACGCTGAGTGGAAGGACGAAAGGCGCACGCGTGGTGATCGGCGTGCCTATGTGCACAAGTACACAAATAGCTCATTATGAACGAAGCCCGTACTTGGACCCGTCGCGCGCACTACGTAATTGGGGTTAATGATCGTGTGTACACCAGTGCCTCTCCTACTTGTACGCGAACCACCACTCGACAACTTGGCCCGGACCAGGCATTCCACTCTCTGGCCATTAGCAAGTGTAATGCCGGCCGTGGTAACACCTCGTTTCTTTGCCCATTTCCCTCATACTTCTACATTTTCTTTGGCCTCATCTTGACCGTTCAGGTTCTGCTCCAGGGAATTTTCTTTTTTAGCTTCCTTTTCTTTTTTCCTTTTTTGTGAAAGTGGAGAAATGGAAATAGCTTTTGACATTTTAATGAGGGATTGAGGGATAGATGATTTGAAGAAAGAGATATCGGAATAGTTTATGATTAGAAATGTGGTGGTACTCGATTAATTGTAATTTTTTTTTTTCTTTCTTGTGAAGAAATAGAAATGGATGGCTTTTGATATTTTAATAAGAGATTAAGAAGTGGATGATTTGGAGAAAGAGATTGAGTGAATTTTACGATTAGAAATGCGAATTAGAATTTAATTAACTACCGTGAAACGTGTTAATTATCTGAGGAAGCATAAGCATGCCAAATTTTTGAGTATAATGTAATCGAATTATGATAATTCAAATCTAAAAAGAAAAATATAATAATCTGGATAATTCTGCAGATTAAATTTCTATATGTAACAAATTTCTGAAAATAATTTTAAGATAAATAAAGTGAACTTGGATAAGTATCTGAATAATAATTATTCTAGAATATGATAGTGATTCAAAATCTTTGACAAATACTATATTATATATGTACTAAAATATATGTAAAACAATATATTTACATAAGAAAAATTCATCGAGTGGAATAAAATCTCGTCAATCCTTGGAATTATGATGCTCGACTGTATCGATACTCGTAAGTATATATCGAGACTTAACGAGAATGCATGACCGAGGACAACCGATCGAGGGAATGTCTCTATCGATAATGTCTTGATCGAGAGACCGGTTTTCTTTGCCAAGGTTCTTTGCCTGCCTTCGAGATTATCGGTTAACTGTACTTGTCCCGTTAGTCCACCGTGATAACGGGAGATCGCAAAAGTGCTCGGCTCTAAGCGAAGAAGTAAGATTGATTGGAACTTACTTAGTCTTAATGGATCTAATTTTCAACGAGGAATATTGGATTTACTCACCTGCAACAGAAAATAAAAGATATTCTTTATTAGATGGAAAATGAAAATATATATTAATAAGATCTTTGTGCATTTATGAGAAATTTAAATGTACAGAAATTTATAGAAAATATATATATATATATGCAAAATATATAAAATATGATAGTAAGATGAAATAAAATGTTTAAGTTTCATATATTTAATTGAAATAATGAAAATGTGCATTTACATAAAGATTTGTAGTTTAATATTAACGTAGTTGAATAATTTTGTAAATATTATTACAATCTATCTTTTCTAGAATATTTAATGATTTAGATAATCTTTTAAGATAAGGACCAGGATGATGGACTATATATATGTGATCATATGTAACAAATTTGGAACTGTGTGGAACTATGTTACATAAATTTTTCTTAGGAACAATTTAAAATTTCAATCAAAATGTGCCTTTAAACGGATTTTTATACTTTACTAGTAGATTACAAATTAAAATTTTTTATAATGTAGAAATATAACACATATCTTTTTTACATGTCTGCATATTATATGCATTCTATAGATTTTTCTATATTTATTAAATTTTCCATAAATGTAATTATATTATATAATAATAAATATTCATAGTCTGGAAAGAATTTTTGGATCAATCATTCAATATAAATATAAAATATATAATATAAATTTCGTATAAAAATAAAAAAGGAAAATTATGGATATATATTTACAATCCTAGTGGTTTGAATGTATACTTTATAGAAGTATAGAAGTATTCGAAGGAATGCGAAATATCAACGTAAAAATATTAAAAAATATATACTTCAGCGAGGAGTTTAAAAAGCATCCATATCCGATGTATTAAACGATGAATTTTCAACGTTCGAACGATTAAAAGGGAAAGCTGAATGATCGATAGGTAAAGGGAGAAATCGATGGTTAGCGCACGCGACAACGTCGCAGTGAATATACGAATTGAAATTGAAACCGTTTTGTTTGAGGCTGTAAACTGGGAACATGTGGAATCTTATCGCATGAAACTCTTTGCATTCTCGATAAAATAGAATGGTGAGTTATAAACAGAATGGTCGATGTGAGATTATTCTCAGCGGACTTTCGAATTCGAAAATTGTACTATTCTTGCTCGATCGATAGCTAGTGGAATTGTGTGTGAACATTGGCAGAGAGAAATTTGCATAATTTCATTATTGATCGCGTCACAATATGAATCTGTTTTTGATTGTTTTCTTTTCTTTTACGATTAATTGATTATTGTATTATTAATAGGAATTTTTGTGAAAAAGATGATAACGTTGCTGGTAAATTTTTGAGGAACAGTTGCTAGTAAATTTCTAGAGAATTGATTCTCGGTGAATTTTAAACTGTTGTCATTGAATTGAGAGAGTATCAAGTGTCAGTGAATATTCAAAAAATTGAAATTTTATATTTGAAAAGAAAGAAAAATGATTTATTTTAAACTTTATTTATATATAATATTTTTAATTAACATAACAAAAATAATAACGGTATCTATAAAACGATCACAATGATCATGATCGATGTATTTTTCCACGTTTCCATTACAAAGTTAGGTTAAAAGCCGGTATATTAATTTCTATTCTCTTGGCAATTATAAGCGGTGAACTTAAGCACTACGTGATTAATGCACATGTTAAACAAAATCACATTTTTTAATGTTGACTAGATGATATGTCTGGAAAATATTCCATCCTACGACAAAATGATTTTCGACATTACGGTTTAGATGTCTAGTTCGTAAGTAGAACAATTCATTTAATAATAATTTAAAATTTATATATAAAAAAAATAATTTATACAAAACTACAAATTTACAACTATAAACCACAAAACTTTTTTATGAAATCGAATACGATTCGTTCGTTTCAAGCAACAAGAAAGAATGGAAAATGAAACGTTGAAAAGGATCTATTCGCAACAGGGAGGCGAGTTACGATCAATTGATTCGTGTCGTCGAATTAATCGGTAAACGAACGATAAAAGGCTTATCTAAAATTGCGAATGAAATCAGATTAACGAGCTCTGCGGGAGACATTGCGATCAGTCCGCAGTTAGATTAAATCGGCTAGACATCCATTACTGGCGCGTCACGAGAAAAGGGGTGAGAAACGGAAAGGAGAAGAGGAGACGATCCGTCTCGACGGCTTTAAACGGATAGGAAGTTCGAAGCGGATAGACTTTGGGAGTAAGTATTTCTAATTTTAGAGATATTAAAATTATTTCTATCGAAGAATAATTTTTATATATTTTTAGAAAGAAAGATAGGTCGATTTGACGATTTTGTATCAACGAAAATTGTTTTTAATAAAAACATTGATGAGAAACTTTCGACTTTAATGGTTTTCAGGGACTAATTGATTATTTTTCAAAATTTATTTTGTTTGAAATATATTTGTAGAGATATATTTTCTTTTATTATTTTTCGAAAGTGAAAAATTTATTCGTAATTTTTTTTTTAAAATATATGAATTTAAGTGAATATTTATTTTATTTTTTAAAGTGAAATATTTCGAAGAATAATCTGATTTAGGTTTTATTTGTTAAGGTAAAATAAACGATAGTGCGTTGAGGATTTATAGTTTTTACAGAATTGTGATATAACGTCATTCAGGAAAAAAGTAATAGATTTTATACAACAATTTTCAATAGTGATTTACGAGAGGTTTAAAATTATAATAATAATCCTCGAAATATCATCACCTGTCTAAAAAAACATATATTTCTATAAATTTTCGCAATAGATTTTCTGTTTCTTCTCTTATTCTCTCATTAGTAAATAAAATTGCTCATAAAATCATTAAGTATAATAAGTATAATAAATAAATATTATCTCTCTTTAATTGAGACATCTATAAAATAAATCAATAAATTAATAATTTTCATCTGTAAACAATTCAAAAACAATTCTTTACAATTGAAATATCTATTAAAATTAGAGAAAAGCGCCGTAACTTCAAAAATAATGACTTCCAATCGACAAATGAAAGGTCATCGGAAAGAAGAATCTTGACATTTAAAATGCACTTTTATTCATCTCAACACGATTTCCAATTCCGAAGATATCGTTGTGCAAAGAAAGGACTAATTTTTTAATCATTATCTCCATTCTTATATACCTCTCTCTCTTGCATTCGTCTTACTAACCCATTCCAAACTTTAAACTAATGACAAATGCAATTCCAGGAAGACACACGCATTTCTAGGAAAAAATATAAAGCACTAAGTCACCGATGACCCAATAATCTCTACATCGTCTTAATCGCTATGGACATTTTAAATTCTTATATCTCTACAACCGATTAAGATATCGAGATGAAACAAAAAAAGACTTCAATGGCACCGTTTCTTCTATTTTCTCAGTGAGTTTTGATGATTAAATTTTCAATTTTTTTTCACATGATTTCGCATGAAAATTTTCATTCGTCCATGCATTGTTCGATAGGATGCGATGCGAATAGGATATCATTAATGGATCATCGAGGGTGTGTCGGACGTTCGTAAGAAGGACGACAACCGGCGACAAACGGCCGTGCGCGATGGATACGCGTGAGGACGCGATTAATGGATGTTAAGTGCGTTATAATGATGTCGCCGTCGGGCAAATTCGAGTCTCGTAAAATAGCTTGTCGGAGATTCGTGGATTCTCCACGCGTATTCTGCCGAGGTCTCGACCAATAATTCAATGACGATTGATCCGTGCGTCCCATCGATGCCGCCAGAAAATCTAATACGCCAGTCAATCTTTCGCCCTCGGAGATTGATGAACTGGGATTTATCTTTGTTCGCAGTGAATCCGAATATATTATCTCCAAACCTATTTACGGAATTATTCAGTAATAAAATTACTGAATAATAAAAAATAATAATAATTCGAGGTTTAAAATGTGTTTGAAAATGAGTTATTAATAAATATGTAAAAAAAAAAAAAAATAAAATATCAAATATTCAATATTCGAATTTCTGTCAATTAAAAAAAATTAATTTAATTTAAATCGAATCTTCTTAATCAATAATATTTTTTGTAATAAGAAAAGTTTTTTTTTAAAATATAAAATCAAATGTGCTTAATTGGAATACTTTGCACGTACAACGAGAACATGTATTTACATGTGATTGAACACAATGATTTCAGAAAAGAGATAAACGAATGTTGTTAACGCGTGTTCTACACGAGGGTTACGATAATTTACCAGAGTCTCTTTCGTCATTATGATAATCAAATAGGAGTGAACATGTCCCACTAATTAAATTGCCAACACGCGTAAGATGCACTTGGATATCGGTCATCGATTATCCGTGTACCGCGCAATTAATCTCGCACCATTATTAATTCCTTCGTAGCCAATGACCCCCTCTTCTATGACATCTTACATAACTTAATCTGACAGTTCTATTCCTTATAGATTTAATAGACTAACGAATATAATTTTCATATCAAAAATTAATAAAATATATTTTTGTCATATTTTTAAAAAGAGTAAAATTGATTAAAGAAAAGAAAAGGAAGAAATATAAATATAAATGTTAAAAATAATATATATTAGATTGGTATTAATAGTTCTTCAAAGCTTTTCTTGGTACATATAAGAAATCCTGAAAACATACTTGGTGTTCTATATTCCTCAAAATAAGATTCAGTAATATTCTTCTTTTGTGATAAGTTCTTTAATATTTTTCCTTATCAATTTCTTTAATATCTAATATATAATATTCATATTATACAAATCCCATGACACATCCCATTCTTTTTCATTATTTTTCTTTCTTCTCCTATTTCAATTTCCTCAAAGCAATAACCTTGATATTTTTCATCTATAATAAAATAAACTCTTCTACAAATTTTCTTCTCACAGCTATATATTTAAACTAATATTTATATTTTTATATTTTCAGATTTTCTCCAAAAGTCATCACCACACACGTTACCTTTTTCTTTTTCTCTTTTTCCTTTTTATACTTTTTTCTCCCTTTCTATATTTTTGCTTCCCCCCCTTTCTTTCTTTCTTTCTTCCTTTCTTCCTTCCCCTTCAATCTCCAACTTCCCCTCCTCCTTCCTTTAACCCCTTTGCTCGCTGCTTAAATGCAAGCATCACTTGCACGCGGCACGAGTCAAACAGACGCGTTTTACGCGTAATTTAACCCAAGCCTCGTGAAAACGGCCGACGACGACACACAACCGTGTTTCCACGCCCTTTGTACGCCCTCCGCTGCTCTGGACGTCGACGCGACTTTGACTCCACGGAGGCGGACACGTAGACATCCCCTTATCCCCTTTGGAGCCAACAAAGCCACGAGATCCATAGGACTTCGGCCTGGATATACACGTATCTGCGAGCTCTGATGGCTAGAGTCACGCGCCTCGAATAAAATACTATCCCGTCGAGACCGTTACTTCTACCGCGTAACGTTTTCCGCTTGTGTGTCCTTCCACCATGTTTTATTTATAAAGACCGCGAGGATTTT
This sequence comes from Apis cerana, assembly GCF_029169275.1. Taxonomy (NCBI): domain Eukaryota; kingdom Metazoa; phylum Arthropoda; class Insecta; order Hymenoptera; family Apidae; genus Apis; species Apis cerana. The sequence continues at coordinate 4,792,763 of NC_083867.1, read as the reverse complement.
TCTCGAAGATCGGGAAGACGCCGAATGGAATGAGACTTAAGCTTGATTTGCTGGAAATCGAGGTCTGGAAATAGAGGAATTTTACGCTCGGCGGATTTTTCGCGTGGTAATAATAGAAGAAACGAGGAGTGTGTCCTAACCTCAAAATTGACAGATTCAAAATTATGGGAAACATTGAAGTAAAATAATATTTGTTTTGATATTTTAAGTCTGGTGTTGAAGTTTTTAATCAAAAATAAAAGATATTTTACGAATGAATTAATATAAATGTATATTTTGTTTCAGAAATTCATTTTTGGGATATTGTTTTGCAACGAATAACGATGAATCGAAAATAATAAGTCATGTTCATGGAACTGTTTGATGATAAGAAGAAATAAACGCAAAGGAAAGATGGAATAAACATAAATTGTCGAATAATAGGAGTGATTGATCGAATAAAAAATCTTTTACTTTCTTCCTCTGTTTCTCTTATATTACAAAATTCTTTCCTTCGTGAAAAATTCACGAAATCGCCTGGAAGTTTCAATCGACTGTTTCTCAATTCTTTAAGAACAGCGTCGACAAAGAAAATATCTAAATTTATTGCAACAAGAACTATTTAGAATCAAAATGAAACAGAATATTCGATCATCAAAAGTCTTTGAAGAAAATAATCAGATATTTTCCTCCACGAAGTTAATCATAAAAATTTCGCAAAAATTTCAAATCGAATATCATTTCTATTAAGTAGATATAATTCGTCTTCATTTCAGAACGGGTTAATGTTCCTTTCTTGATTCCAACAAGGTATCCGGGACAGATGTTTGCCATCAATCAAGGTGTATGTAACGATTAATCCATCACGTATATCATCGCACTGCGAGAATTGTCGGGAAGATTATAAGAGACTTCTATCATGACACACGCTTGAGACACAACTGCGAAGATCAAATTACCTCATCTTTCACGTATATCTCACGTTATTTCTTATAATGGCGATGATAAAATTGGAAAATTGAACAATTTCGAAGAAGGTTAAACGCTTTAAAAAGTTAAAAAAGATTTAAGAAATTTATTTTTATATCTTTTAAAAATTTGATAGATGATGTAAATATTGAAAGTTGTATTAAGAACGCATTAAAAAAGCGAGATAAAAATAATCCATGGAGCATAGTGTTGCTCAAACTATACAATCTTCAACTATCATCTATAATATCTTATCAAGAGTTATAGAAAATCAAAGAGTTACAACAATTTCTAGAAACTTTTGACAAATAATTGGAAATAAATTGAGGCAACGATATCTCTCGAGATAAAATTTACTGTGGACGAACTAAAGAAGGAAATATAAAAGAACGGAAGTTTGATCGTGTCGCTTAATTAAAAATCAAGATCGTGTGAAACGATATTCCTTTCGGAATACTTGGCGCGAATTGCGAACTTTTTATGGCTCGTGAAAATGAAACTAAGTTTTTTTATATCGAAATGAAGATATGCCTTCGTAAACTTGGCCAATCGCGACAAAAAGATTTAAATATTCATGGAAAAAAAAAAGAAATCATAAACTCAAAGAAAAAGATAAGTATCGTTATTTCATACTTGTTAAAATTAATTTCTCGATATTGTTTATAGGATGATTTGATGGACAATTATGCATTTTAACACATTCAATATCATACCAAAAATCTAATGAAATTCAGAACAAACATGTTACATAATATATACAACAATACTTGTACCATGCAAAAGAAAATGAAGAATTCATGCCAAGAAAGTAGAAAATCTTGGAAACAAAAAAAAATATGCCCAAAACGTTCAATCTCTAACAAACATCGTATTTGATACGATATATCAACTGTTCCAATACTCATACTACGTATTTCAAGAAGTATTTTCCTTTTTAAAAAAGTAGAGCCACTTGAACCTCCTTTCCGCACAAAGTAACTCGTTTCGAGTTGTTGGCAAATTGAAATCGATCGAATCCTCCCCCTTTTCTCCCGGTATTCCTTTTTACACCACACTCTGATTCAATTTCGAGAACAGATGCAATCGCTTAGAAGAAGAGACGGGACCAGGGAATGGGGCTGAGAAGCGGAGCAAGGAGTGGAAACTATTTTTCCGGATGAATCACGAGCATGGAGGTTAGACGCTCTCTGGTGTAAACCATTAACGCTCGATTAGAAACGTATCTTTCGTAAAATTATCCTTTCCGGTCTTGACTTTGGTGTACCGCCTCCGGATGAGCTGTTTGGCTCTGTTGGATACTTCTTGCCCATTCTTTTTCTCATCCGGATACTTTTATTCGTTCAAGGATGCGTCACAAATCTTAGAAAAGAATAAGGTAATTGTGGTTGGAATATTTGTGGTTGGAAATGAAAATGGGATGGAGAATATAATAGAATTTTGTTATTTTAGATTTTCATCATTGGAAAATTATTGAAACAGAAAGTTAATAATAATATTTAAAATTATCATTTGAGTATTGATAATATAAAAGAAAGAAGAAACTTTTCATGAAATTCTATGTTATTATTTAAGATTTGGAACTGATAATTAGAAGGTGAATTCATGGATTAGCTTCAATAATCTTAATCTTTAAGCCTAATGAGTGATTGATCGAATTGGCAGAGTTAGAAGGCTAAGTTTTGCTTCCAAATAGTGTTCACGGATAATCCATGAGATCCTTAAATTCTAAATGTATTTATCACATGCTCGAGTAAATCGTTTTTCACATCTCATCGCAAATTGATTGAACTCTAAAATGCTTATAAGAAGAAAAAATAATGAATCATCGTACTCGAAAATGAAAAACCAGAATATAACATAAAATATTTAAGTGAGATATTTACATTTACAAAATTTTTAAAACGGGATTATAGTAATTTCAACTAATAAATTGGAATAATTACATATTCCATATTATTATAATATTCACGGCTGAAGAAGAATCCATGAAAGGATTAAAACATACAGATCACCGATGGAGAAACGATTGTTTGAATCTAATTTCTCATAAATCTATCGCAAAAACCTCGTCACAAATCAAATCATTCAAATCTCCTTTTAAGCTTTTTAAGCAAGAAAACCATTCCAATAATCAAACGCACTTTTCCATCAAAGCAAAGGCCATGTGTCCATTGACCAATATCGAAATCTATCCCTAAATTCAACTAGGTTTCCAGGCCAGGCGTAATTCCGGCCTTCGGTATAATGAGAGTGGCCGTAATTTCGGAGGGTAAGCCGGCTTTCCATTTGCCAGGAACTCACTCTCTACCCACAATCTCCTTCGGCCACGGTATCTCGCTGTCCGTTACGATTCGAAGAAAGGAACAGTGGATGGAACCGAACGCGAGTGATATCCAGAGACTATTGAATGACCTTAATCCAATTTCGATTGGACCTTCAACTAAGGTCCACGAAATCAGCTGCTGTCTCACACAAGTGGATGAAATTTGAGATAATGTGGCTCTGCCTATGATGAAATATGATTGCAATTTTATATTCTAGTTTTTCTATCTTCTAATAAGTATATTCTATTCTTCTAGGAATATATTAACAGGAATATTATACAGGAGTATAGTATACCATTGTATCGAGATCTTTGTGCCTATTACAAGAATCCTATAAATATATTAACATTATTAGATAGAAATATGTGATATGTATTGAGTATAGTATGTAAAAATTGAAGAAAAAACGAGTTAATCAAATCCATGTCTTTCAAGTCCATAAGATAAAATTCTATCCTTTATGATACTCTTTAATTTTCTTATTCGTTTTTATTTATAATTGGCATGGAAATTCGATATTACAATGTTATATAATATTATAATGCTACATTTTAATATAGTGTATCTAGTTTTCTAGGTAAGGTATCTAGTATTTAATAAAAAACATATAGAATTGGACATACAAAAATATTCTTTGAGATATATTTATTAAATTATAATCAAAGTTAATAAAAAAAAACTAAAATATTAATATGCAAAAATCTAGAAAAATGCATACGATATGCAAAAAGGACATAAATTGTATCCAAAACAAGTTACAGATTATAATAATTAAAGAAACGGATCTTCATTTCACTTCTTTCAATTCATGAAAATTTGAATTCACATAAATATCTGCAGTCCAGATGCTTCAATTTAAATATAAATATATCGCTCACGTTTTCGAATATCGTTTTCCAATCCACCAAGAGCGGACAGTTCCATGGACAGCTGCCCAAGATCCCATCCCTAAATCTTTAAAATGGTTTCAGCCATATCATTCTCCGCCTTCCTCCTCCGGCATTACCATACTGGAACACACGCAAAAATTCCGACCTCGAGCAGAAGAGGAACGCGTCAGACGTGAGAAACATCTCTCGAGGCCCCCTCGGGTCCTGGCACAAGAAGATATTATCGATAAAGGGAGTCTTTGGTGGCGCGTTTCCAATGTAAAAACGGGCCGGGTCCGCTCGTGTTCGCGCATATAAGCCCCGTGTACGTGTCATCACAATATACACGATGGATCCATCGTTTCCTCACGTGTTCCTTTCCTAGGCAACACCCCCCTTAACCTACTTATCTGATAAGAGTGATCAACAAAATTTGGCAAAGTGGTATTTCTCTATAAGCATGATTATAATTGGTAATTTAGATAAAATGTATATTGTTCATAAATATTTGGATAGTTTACAGAATTGTTATCAGTCTTAATCGATGCAATTTTATGAAAAATAGTATAATAATCTTTATAGGATTATTTTAAAGGTTCTACTTTTATATCCCTTAATTAAATTTCTTTGAAAATTACTTCACAAAAAGCTAAAAAAATTCAAAAGGGCTCCAGATGTTAAAAAAACTTTACAGATAACTAAAACCATGGATTTAAAAATTGAAGGCTTCTCTTTACATAATTTTAAAAGACTGTTTGCAATTTTTTAGCATTTTGTTAATCCAATAAAATAGGAAATTGGTGTCATTCTGTAGAATGTTTTTTCAATGATCAATTTTATCAAATATTTAATTTCAAAAATAATAATTATGATAAAATCAATCGTCAATTTATTCTCTCTGTCTTCATGGATAAGTTTAGCTGGATGATTAGCATAGGTATTTAAAATCATTGAACTTAGTTCAATAAAACAGGATTTAGATGTGGTCATCTTTGCGAACAGCGTTAAATGAAGCGATACCATTTAACGCCGCGTTTGCTGCAGCATTGGGACAATTTTGGGTTAAATGATGGTCCGATGCGGCCGTTCTAAATGCCTGCTGCAATTTCTAGTAATATCGTTCCACTTGCGCTATTCGTAGTATGCTGTGGTTTTATCAAGAAATATCAACTAGAGAAATCAAATCACATTTCAATAAAATAAATAATCTTAACCATAGTCGTGCTTATTGGTCAACTACGATTTCTAAAAGAACTCGTTATACTTATAAATATTTTATTTTGAATAATTATTTTTTTGGAAAATATTTTTAAAATTAAACTTTTAAACTGTTAATGTTAATTTTTTACAGGAAAGTTCAATTTTATGAAATTGACTAATAATATTAGACTACTAATAATAATTGAGAGTATAAGAACTAAGTTGTCTGTTAAATATATATTAAAGTACATATTTATTCTCAATAAAATAAAATAACAAGTATTCTGAACATTCGTATGATTATAATTAATAGAAAGAGAGAGAGAATTTCTTAATGTAAGAAATACAATATTTAGATATTTACAATAGTCAGAATAAAATCGCATATTATATATTATGAGAATAAAAATCATACATATAATAAATAGATATCATCTCGAGTTAACTTATAATTTTAGTCTCAATTTTTATGATGATTATTAAATAAAAATTATATCATATACCTCGATATTAGAACATTGAGAATCCAAAATAACCAAAGAAAATTGCATAAAAGTATATTTCCTTTAAAGTAAAGATAAATCCACAGAGAGAGGAAACACGAGTGAGAGGAATTTTCCTGATCTCATTCCGTTTTCCTGTACGTTGCCACCTAACACAATTCAAACAAAGATACAATCGTCGAAGACCCACAACCTTTCCATTCCACATACCACCTCTTCTTTACGGGCGTCTTTTCTCCCCTCTGGCATTTTTCTTCTATCTCTTTTGTGGTCTAACAGATCTCTAATTGAAAAATATCTCTAGTCCCTTTGACTCTATCCTATAGCCTTTCATTCGCGCCGAATGTGGTCACGAAACGACTCTCTAAGAAAGTATACGTAATATCCCGCCGCATTGGGATAAGGTTATGCGCGCGCAGCGGGGGTGGAGAGTGGGGAGAACAGGCTCGTAAACTCGAAGCCGTGTTGCTTGGCCTAATTAGGAGCCGTTGCATGTCTCAAAGCGACGATGGTGGGGGATGGAGGACGCACAAAGCCGACTAGGATGCATCTCAACAAAATGTCCCTAGGAGAAATTTTTCATTACGAATTTGAAATCGCATCCAACGCACATTTGTTACCGCACATGATTTCTCCTTTTTTTCTTTAATATTGTCCTATTTCGAATGGACTTTGTTAAAATCAACATCTGGATACTTTTATTATAAATTATTATAAAAGATTTGTTTTTTGATTTATGTTAAATTTAGATTCTTCATGGAAAATATTTTAAAATCGTATAATACAAGAAATATTAGAAATGAGAAAAATTTTTTTAAGGATATATATATTACAGGAATTTCTAATACATTTGCAATAATAATTCTAGTGATGCTTATTTATATGGCTATATGTATACGGGTTTTAAGCCGTATCGATTAAAAAAAATATATTCCAACGTACTAACAATGCGATTCAACATTTCGAATAAATTCTTCAGTAAAAAATTTGAAATAAAATCCCTAGTAAATACAACTTCTATTCACAAATCCCAAACATCACAATAACAATATATCTATATTTTTACGTTTAGAGAAACTCGTTCTTTCATATCTCGTGCACAATATCTCATATACGTGAAATGTTCCATTACTTTCTTATATAATATTTGTATGGAAGATATTAAAGCACCGATATTCTATGCTTCTTTTATTGTACGACGTGATATTTGCGATTTGCATGGTATCTTTAAAATCCCTATACAAACGTTTCGAACAAAAAGACACCAGAAAGTATCGTTTCCTATACGGATACCTTTCTCGATTTTCGAGATATAAAAGAAGACAGTAATTCAGTAGACGTTATTACGAAGGCAAGAATGGAAACATTATCCTTGACCGCCATAAAAATCTGTAATATCCTCATCTCCTTATTGACTATTTCATCTCCGAATAAATATTCAAGCTGTCATTCGTAAATTAAAAGCGTAATAGAAGTTCGACAATGCAGAAACAAGAGATCTATGGAAACGGTAAGCCCATACCATATTGGAAAAGTCAATACTCGAGAAAAAGTATCCGAATTGTTCGATACCATTGAGACGGCGCCTACTCGACGAGAATAAATTACGTTGGTTGGTACTCCTTATCAAAAACCACTAAATCCTAACTTCACTCGCGATATTTTCCAATCGTTTACATACGAGAACAATGACGCCAAGTTTGTGGATAAAGCGTTCGCCTAACTAACGTTACATCCGATTATTTTCGAGTTCCTCTTGAATTATTATCACGGACACTCGATTTTTCTATTCTGATCAAGTAAATTGGAAAATAAATATCGACTCTTCATTCAAGGATTCAAAGAATTTTAATTTTATAATCGTTTTCTTTGTTTATTCTGAATTAACTCTGATTTAATATTCATATATATTTTTTATTTTTGATTTGTTTTATTAATGTTAAAGCATTATATCAGAGTGTGTCTTAAGAATCGTAGGAAAACTAAAACTAGTACTATTTTCTTCATCTCTTTGGAATTTCTATTATTCTATATTTTCTATCAATGTTTGTAAAATAAGAAAAAAATTCTCAATTAAATAAACAAAAAATAAAATTATATGGAATAGAAGAACAAATTTTAATTAAAGCAGTAAAAATTGCATGCTTTGGAACAGCGTTAAGCAAATGATATCGCAATCTTCCAAAACTCTGGCGCATTATTTGAACGATCCAATTAAATGAAAACCGTAGAAAGACAATAGCAGAAAGTTCGACGCCTGGTAGATGTTAATCTCGCAAGTAATGAGAATTGGCCATTTCTTTAAATGTTTAATTTTATTCGAGTTAAACTTCTTTCGTATATCCTTAAATGCACTTTTTGTCTCGTTGACTTTCTTCAGGATTTTTGGAAAATAAAATTTAATTAATCTTTAGAGGACTGAAAAGAACAGATTTAAATATCGAGATAATGAAAACAGTTATAAAAAAAAAAACAGTATAAAAATATCAATTGAGCTTTATCTTTCAAGTTATAGGTTATTTAAGTTTGTACTACGAACGCTAGTATGCTACAACTAAATCAGTGGTATATATATGATTAAATAAAATGTAGCCAATCACATATTTCTTATATGAAAATTATAAAATAGTTATATTTACTTCATATTTGGCAGATATTTAAATATATGGAAGAATATTATTTAACTTCATATTTTAGTGAAAAAATATAAAGTATACTAAAAATGGTGTACTAGAAAGAAATAAATGAAATTTAAATTTAATGATTAAAATAAAATAATAAATAAATAGATAAAAAAATATAAATTGTACACAAAATTAGAAATACTAAAGAAACGAATGCAATGTATCGTTCATAGGTTTTATTTAAAAATATATCCTACAATCTTTTAGCAGGAATGTACTAAATATATGTACAAGTTTTTGTAAATCTATTATTTACGATATTTTCATTTATGACATTCCGTATATTATCCTTCTAAAGCTTAATAGTAATTCTCCAACAAATTTAATTCGAACTTATAAAATAATAAATAAAACGTTTCATTGAGGAGAAAAAGTTGAAAAAGTTGAATAGAGGTTAGGCGAGGGAAGAAAAATGGATTTGCAGCTGCGAATCGTGGAATGGCCGATAGGAAAAGCGGGTTACACTACTTTTTACGGGGCTTTTCCATTTGCGGTGGTCGCGGTTGCGGGATCAGACCCCCCCAGTGGGAACGTTGTATCGTCCGGTTAACTTCCCCTGAGCCAATTGGATATTCGAGTACGGCCTGGTATTTACGACCCCCTAAAATCGAACCATGGCGTTATCACGAATCGCCTCGAGCTTTTAGGAGAGAATGGTATATAGTGATTGAAGATCTTGAGTAAGATTGCGTTGTGATTTGTTACTTGGTAGATATACAGAGTGTTGATATATTCGTGGAATACTTTTGATACTTTTGGATCCAATTCTCCGAGCGTATGTAATTTTTGACATTTAGGATTAATATTCTAATAGAATATATTTTGCTGAAAGAATATATTTTAGTTTTTAATCTTTCAAGTGTTTGTTTTAATCTGTTAACTTGATTTTCCAAATTTATTTTGATTTCAAGAATTTTTTAAAAGATTTGTTTTAAAAATGAATATTCTATAAAATCCTGAAAATATATTAACATTTTATATAACTTGATAAGAAAAAAGTTCAAAATTATTAACTATAAGTCCCATAACTCTAAATCAAGTAATTTTTTTTTAAATAAAATTGGTAAATAAAATTTGAAAATTGATAAAATTTATTAATTTTTTTAAAATGATTATTTTTATGAATTTCTTTTTTCAATCATTTCTTCTGAATTTATTATTCGATGAAAAAATTAACTGTATAAGATTTGGCTTGGAATTAAGATTTGAAACTTAAGGATTTTTTTTACTTAACCTTAATGACTTGAAGCGAAGAAAGTGATCTTGAATGGTCAATTGATTTCAGACATGGGCACTTTCCGCAAGACATTTCGAAAATTTTACTTTTTAAATTTTGTTTCTTTGATCATAAATGTATATTATTCTTTCATTACAATTTTGTATTGTTTTTATGATTAATTTTTAAAGATAACTTGCATTATTTTGCCATTTTTTCAAATTTAAATTAATATAATTTTTCAACAACCTAAAACTAAGGAAAAAACAAAATTAACAAATTGTGAATGGCAATTATTATATCTAATGTAGCCAAATATTTCTATAACTAATTTTACATTTTATTTTTCAAAAAAGAAAAGAATAAATCTAATTTAACTAGAAATAGAGACAGAAAGTTAAAATAGTAAAGTTAAAATAAAATTCGAAAAAGAAAAAAGTAGCAGAGTTAAAATTTCATGAATTGAAAGACTGACTCTTCAGAAAACAAGCAATGCGAAACAAGGTAACGTATGTTTCTTAAGAAAAGAAATTACTCCAGGAATATGAAACATTTAGTATACACAGTATCCTAGAATGAGATTTGGTTTGTTGACGATTGAGAGAGAGAGAGAGAGAGAGAGCGCAACTTTGACGCAAACAACTTTTTACTGGAATATCAAGGCGAAGAAGTAGTTCAAGATGAAAGCAAATGGAACAACCGCGGCCTCGCGGTTTCATATGAAACTTCTAGAGCGGCCAACTTTTCTCTGATCGATGAAAAAGAAAAGAAAAAATATGTATCGTTTGAAGGATATATGTCATTAAATTAAAACAAGATTTCTTCTCGTTTCCGATAAATGGATGTACCTACATGTTTAGGTAAGAGGATATTTCGATCTGGAAAAGAAAAATTGTTTATTTAACGCAATTTATCTCATAAATTTTCTTGTGAATATGAATTAATAGAAGAATGATAAAAAATGATAAAATAAATAATAATATATTAATTAAGAAATATAATAACATAATTTCAATCTTTATTTGATATACTTACAATTAGGATGATATTTTTTCACATAATCATTAAAATAACATTGAAATAAATAATAATATCAGAAAAGATAATATCAAAATCTAAACATAGAATAAAAAATATGAATAACAATAAATATAGTAACTTAACCTAAATTTTATTTCGATAAAAATATATTACCAAGAATATCAAGCATCATTCATACAAACAAAATATTTTGATTCATCCAATCTAAAACTTTTGTATAGTGTTATAGAAGATATCTGTGTCCAGGAAGTTCCAGAAGCGAATAAGGAACGCCTATCACGCGGCATCAGCGTCGTCGAACTCGGATATTCAATAAGGAAGCCATCGTGATTCGTAATGCCGCTCTCCTCGGCTGAACGTGTCGCGAATAACGTGCAGATGAAATATCCTCGCAAGTTCTCTTCTAAATATGAATGTAAAGCCGAATGTAACTCGAAGTATCTCTCTCAGACGTCTTAAAAACTGAGAATCGAGTGAATACGACTGGTTTCCGTGGTATTCAGAATTTCATCTCGTTTCTCGCGAAATATCGTATCGAAAGGGATTCCTTTCATTTCAGAAGGAGTTGTAAATTTTCATATACTAAAGAAAAGATGAATATTCTCTGGATAAAAGGAATGTTTTGTTAATATTCTTTATCACAGTGAAAAGAGCGGAACATTTCACGGGCGATTAATTAATTTTCACTAATACCAATTAAAACATGTATATCAAAGATATAAATGAAATACCTTTTCTCCAATGAAACAGTCTTTCTTGAGAACTGACTTTCTCCATTTATGTAAGGTAATGAACGATTCGAGGAAATGGAGGCACAACGAAGAAAATAATTTGATCACCTTGAATATTTTATATTTTTTATTTGGTTTTGATTTAAAAAATTTAAAAGAAATCGAAATGATAATCTGATAAAATATATCGTTCTTTAAATTGAGGAAATTTCTATTAAATTTTAATCACTGTAATATCATTATAAATTATACTATATCTTCCAATTTAATATATTTGTTGCACCTCGACAACCGTATTTCTATACAAGAGACATCCTCTTCCTCGTTGCATGCGGAAGAGGAAACTGGAAAGTAAGCCTTCATCCGAGCCAAGGTTAATAAATAAACAGACGATGGAACGCGCAAAAAGAATACACGATCAAAGACGATCGTCTGCAATCAGTATCCAGATATTATTTATAGAACTTCTGTCGTTATCCTTAAATTATACGAATATTATTTCGTTCTCTCGATCAATGATTTTTCGAAAACGATGTAATATTTCAAAGTGGAAGAAAAACAGTTGAATAAATTAAAAATTCTTTTCTCTTTTAATCTTTGTAACGTATTATTGAAAGCACATCGATCACAGTTGTGCGTATTGTTGCTAAATTCATGTTGCACACAACGTTGAAAAAGAAGATCTCATTTTTTGGAGTTATCGACATGACAGAAAATCGAAAACCTACTAGTAGAGAATATAGACATATTCGGCTGATTAACAATTTTATTGTTATAGTAATATAAGATAAAAATTATAAAATTGTATATAAATTATTTCTTTGCAAGAAATGCAACAAATGACGGATTTAAATTCTTCAGTGTTATGTTTGGATAAGTGATAGATTTAGAATATAGTTGTGATAGGTTAGGTTGCCAATAGGCAACAATATTTAATGATTATCAATAAGAAATAGAAGTGAAAAAAAAAACAGGAATCTAATTATAAGTGAAAATAATATGCAATCTTGTCTTATAGGATTCGTTTATTTATATATAAACTAATGATCGAATAACAATTGAAAATAACAAATTCTCTTTTATGTGAAAGAAAATCTAGAGAGAGAAAAAAAAGATATAGTATAATCAGTGATTTGAAATAATCAATTTAATGAATAGATCTGGAGATAAATAAAAAAAAAGTTGGTTATATTCACTATGAAATTTGATGAAATGCTAGATTAAAATTGAACGGGACCAAAATAAAATCCTGTAAAAGAATTCGTCCAACTTTTCGCGGCCAATTGCGGGGAATTAGGATGAACAAGTGATGATATAGATATATAAGAGAAAATTTGAACGGATTAGAGGAAATCAGGGGATCAAGAAGAAGAGAGGGAATTATATAGGCATGGTGAAGGATCTCGTGATCAATGCGAGTACAAAAGACGAGATATTCGGGGAATATTAAATTTGCCTGGTAAGAAGGTTGACACATTATACGATATGCTACTAGAAGTGAAGCTTGATAAATCGTTGTTGAGAAACTCATCATTTATTATACTTTCAGCTATCTCTGTTCAGTAAAATAAATCTAATAATATAGAGAATGAAGCATATCAGGATTAAATAAATTTCTATTAAATAAATTTATTATTTCATAATACAATCTCTCTTTGAATCTATTATGTTTTATATATTTATCTAATATTTAAATCATACGCAATAGTAGTTGAATAATTATGATTTATGATGTAAGTAATCTCTATCAATCATTTTTTTTAATATATTATGAAACTTATTAATATTTTTATTTTAATTTTTAGCTTTTTTTTCTTTCATTCCTCATCATTTTTTATTTTTGCATTCAACAAAATATATGATGTTCAAATTTCAATATTAAATTTCATAAGTTTGAGATATTATTCAATTTTTATCATAAAATGGATCTTTTATACTAAATTTCATTTAAATTTATTCACATCTCGATTCATGTTCAAACTCATTGCTAGACAACTAGAATCTTGCCTCTTAATTTATTCAATAATATCCGCATTTACGAACCTGCGAGATTAGTCGCGAAATTCCAAAAGGACCATCGGCAACCAAAGAGTTTCATCTCGCGTTCCTTCATGCCTGAGGCTCGCTCAAACGATCCTCTGGGTCTGACTCGTGCTGATTCCCGAAATCAGGCATCGGTTGGACGCTCCTCCGTAATCCAAACGGCATTCACGTAACCACAATTTCCTCTGAAAATAGCAGACCGGTTCCGCCTCTCTCTTCTCTTGCAAGATGTAATCCAAACCTTGGATTTTAGTTGGTGGATGCGTCAGAAATCTCGCGAAGCACGATAACACCGCATTTCTGTTCACTTAAGCGGATCGTTTCTGCACGGTTAGAGGAAGACCAACGTTTCATCTTCAAGCAAGCGAAAATCGCAATCGATGCCTTCGAGATGAATTCATTTAATAGGATTAATTCGAATCTGGTGAGATGAAATCTTTTTTCTTTTAAAAAGCCAATTGAAATGTTCGATTTTGTTTAAGATATTCGTGGTTTCGAGGCCCAGATTTGATTAAAAATAAGTATTGGAAAGAAGATAAAAGGAAGGATGATAAAAAAACATGAAATTTGGACAATGAAATATAATTTGTCAAGAAAATTATCTTATAATATTTAAATATTGAAAATATATTAAATTTTTTAATAAATAAAATAACGTGGCATAATTTCTTAAAGAAACTTCAATCAAAATTTGAATTACTCTTCTACTTTTTATTTGAGTAAAAATAATACACTATAATATAGTATAATACATTATAGTAAGTATTAAAAAGAGAGATACAATTATAACTTCCAAATATTACAAATCAAAGAATTGTACTGTGAATTCCAAATTCACAATCCTTTGATTCTCTATCTTCTCTTCACTTTAAAAGATCCTTCCAAGAGCTTTGCGTCTCATAAACCAAATATGTACTTTGTCTTAACGATTTCAATTCTGAATTTCAGTTCTGAATGAAGAAGTCAGAACCATTGTCACGGAGCTACCAACTTGAGATGCCAGATATTTGAAAACGTTAAAGATCCAAATGTGAGTCGCGCTTAGTCTATTGGTAGATCGCAATAATTGGAATCGGCATTAGGATTCGACAGGCTAATAGCTCGGCTGCCGAGATACGAGCTGCAATACGGTTTATTGGCACAAGGGCGAACAGCACCGTTCATATCGAGTTTCTGCAACACCGGCGACGATATTTGTAGTCGAGTCAGCTGCGCCTCTCGAATAACTCCTGTCCCATGTGTTCCGCGCGCGAACACGCGCGCCAGCTATGCACGATGACGAACGTGCAATCATTTTAATAGAACTGATACATGTGTGATCGATGATCAAGATATGACGAGTGTCATGGGAATCGAGTTTCGATTGGAACATTAAATATTAATGTGTCGAATATTTTGAGAGAAGGAATGATTAAAATAAGATAATTAAGCTCTAAAGTTTGAAAAAAAAGCGAGGCGAGATCACTATGATGAGAGTTCAAAATGGATTTTTCTAAAATTTAACATTGTAAGTAATATTGAAAATATTAATATAAAGATTATTCAAAATAATCAAAGTTATTGGATAATAAGCCAGATATTGAATAATTTTTTTTTTTTTTTTCAGTATATAAAGATTTCTTTTCACTCCCTCGTCAAATACAATTCAATTTATTATAATTCATCTTCTCTAATTAATTTTCTCTAAAATTTAACCACTTTCAATTTCCATTACATCAAGAATTCATTTATCTGCAAACTATTTCCTTTTGTCATTCTCTTTGTCGACATCTGTTCAAGAAAATCTCATATCTTGGAACGTGTTTTTCGCTAACCACAGGTAGATTAGATATCGGTTCGTACGAGGCTGTTGAACCGTAGCTCGCGTTCTCCACTGTCTCTACTATATTATGCAAATGCACGTAGCAACGTTGCAGTCAGGCAAGTGGTTAATAATACATCTGTGAGTAATAGGCCACGCTAGTTTCCGTTTACCTGGTTGGCCAAGATTAAGGGCTTTCAGCCGAGGACACGCTCGATAGATTCGGGCTTTCTTCGAGGGGAAGTCGCCATGCTCCTTGCCTACGTCGCGTTCCCAGTTTGATTATGGATCATGATTGAAATCGAATCGAGATTGCGACTACAAATTTACAAGTGCACAATAATAATTTGGATAACGAGGCTCAAGTTGAATTGGATTGATCTTACGTAGAAATTTGAAGTTCTTAAGTTGGTTGTTTTGTATGAAATTGATAGGAATAGTTCAATTTTATTTAAAAAAAAAAAAAAATTAAAAATAAGAAAAATTAAATCTGCGGAGCATAGCAAGGTGTTTACGATTCTTAAAAGAGTTTATTGTTCAAAGATTTTATGGGAGAATTTATACCTGAAATTTAATGCTCCTTACTAACGAGTGATTCTAATAATGTTTCCTTTTATTACTTCCGCGCGCTATTTTTAAGTATGCGCTCAGATCTTGGATAGTAAACCACTTCCTCCGGCCCATATCTCTACTCCAATAACCGTAAATTTTGATTGTCTTTGCGTGACAGATACTTCACTAGACTATTCTCTCACGTGGAAAATCATCCACGTTTTGCGAGTTCGTCGCGTCCACGAGTATCCAATAGTAAAATCTCTCGAAAACGTCTCGAAACTAAACCATTATTTTTCTTATATTAAAAAATTGGCATCAAAACAGTTAAGAAAATTCAACGAAATAGAATCTACGATTGAATATAAAATTCAAAAATAATTTTCGAAATTTTCTACGTCAACAAAGATTGACACCAAAAGATCCAAGAAAATAAAAATTTATTTTATACATACATTTAAAACGTTTAAATTCTCTGAGAAATAATTTTCGAAATTTTCTTTAGCAATCTAGGTGGCTCGAGAGTTAAAAAAAAATTCAGGAAAATATTCCATAGAGAGAGAAAAGTAAATAAGAAACTGCTCGGAATACATCAAACAAAATACAGTATCCCAATGGCACGATATAAAATTTCTAACGTGGTCAGGATTGATGATCTGGCAATATGTCTCTCGTGAAACACGAGGCACCGTGTTCCACGAGCTACGTTTCCAGAGTGGTCGAGATGAAAGCTGGGCAAAGGCGTCAGGTGCGATCAACCGTTTTCAATAAGTTATAGCCGACCGTCCACTCCCCATCGATCCTCGAGATCATCGTGTCAGCACGAGGATCGCTTTCGATTTTTGCATGTTGGATTTTGCCACGATATATCTTGTAAGTTTCAAATTTTAACACTAGAATTACGAATCTATAATATGTAACTAGATATAGTAATATATCTAGGTATATTATAGATAATTAGGATTAAAATAAAATATTCTAAGTGTCAATATATTTGTGGAAAATCTTTGAAGAATCTATTTCAGAGATTAAAAAAAGAAATAAGTAAAGAAGTTTATTTATTAAGTTATAAGTATATACATAATCAACTTTTATTAAAATTGACTGTCCAAAAATGTTCCCTAATACATTAATATATATAATTATATTTTTGTCTTGTTAAAAACTAATATTAATTTTATCAAAAGCATTTGCACAATTTCAATAATTGCAAAAAGATAAAATTTAAAATCAATTTGATTCAATTCGATTGATTTGATAATTCTAGTGTTAAATATAAAGTTCATATAGATCTATATTGATTGGAATATTTTGAGAATCTTTTTTGATGAATTTTATGATTTTAGGTTTGGATTGGATTTGCTATTGAAAATGCTTCTGAGAATTTTGTCGATCTTTGATGTTAAATCAATGTGAAATTTTTATACCTTTGATGTTGGGAATTTCTGAAAAATGAAAAATTTCTAAAAATTGGAAGATTCAACTTAATTTTGATACTAAACGTATCGAAAATATTTACAAATTTCTGAAATTAATATTTCCAATAATTCTAAAAATTGAGGTTTGAAATTTACATTATCTTTTATCTCTAATAATCTCTAAAAATCGAATTAATTGACAATCTTTTGAAATTATTTCTGATTCTATTATTTTATTTTTGAATCTATTAGAAATTTATTTTTAGGTTTCTTCTATGTGGAAAAATTTCTAAATTATGATAATCTTTATAATTTAATTTTTATTATCGCGCTAATCTTATCAAAAGATTTTGAAAAATCTATGACTAGCCACGCGTGAACAAATGTCGTAAACATAGAAAACACTGTACACGTTAGCCGATTCTATCGTCAACAGCGATAAATCAATATTTCATATCGATAACTGTAACGATACTTTGTGGATGGCCTTGCTGTAAAATTCGAAAGCAATTTAATAGCAATTAAAACAAACGAGGAATGAACGGTTGAATAATTTAACGAGTGATAAAACGTTTGTTAAGGCCAATTATCGATGTACATTAACACATACCGATGATCGTGCAACATACAAACCAGTGAATAGATTAACAGGAAGCCATTGACAACAAAGTTTCCTTTTGACAAACAATGATCTCACTTCGCTATCGCTCGAAGAAATTCAATAGATGATTTCACCTAAACGATAATATTGTAATGTGAAGCATAAGTAGAAACAATGACAATTGATAGATGGATATGAATACTTAGAAGTTAGTGAAATTAAAAGTTAAATGATACTAAGAATTTTTAACGTATAAGTAAGAACTATTTTAATAATTTGACTAATTGGATGTAGACAAAAACAATATAAAGTATACTTTGACAATGGATAATTGGATATAGCTTAGAAATTATTGAAGTCAAAGTTAAATATCAAAATTCTTTATATATAAATAATTTGATTATTTATAATTGAATATTAATATAATAATATAAATTACATTTTTTGAAAACTTGATAGATTAATATGTTGATAAAAGCCACAACAACTTTGAGATATTAAAAAAGAATATAACTCAAAAGAAGGTTGAGAGACACTGATCTCTCAACTCTGATCCAAGAGTAAAGTCAATTTCGAAACAATATCTTCTGTTCTCAGTAGAAACCTGGCATCAAGCACGAAGACAAACCTAAATTTCACCATTGCTAACTCGAACAAACGGCAACATACGTTAATACTCTGAGGACACAAAGCGATATCAAAGTCCGAAAGCCGAGCATTGCTATATCACAAAGTAGAATCTTCTGACTTATCAACTACAGATTGAGGTTAGGTTTACCTTTGAAGAATTTATCAAAAATAGATTCAACTTAGAAAAGAAATTAAAAAACGAAACATTGAATAGATATTTCGATTCAAAAGTTAGGATTATTGATTGATCTTGAAATATATAAATTTTAAAGGATTCAAAGTATTCATAATCCATTTTCATTATTTAAAAAATCGCAAAAATTTTGCGAATATTTAATTATTTTTAAATTTCCTGTAATAATTTCCTTTTATGAAAAAATCTTCATATATTTTTGGATACTTGTACAATAATTTTTGATTATAATAATAAAATTTTATACAAAGATTTTAATATTGAAGACAGAAAATAATAATGCATGATTGAAATTTTTGAATAGCACTGTACATTCCGGTTGACTTCTAAAGGACTGGCATACAATCGCTGGAAGTGGATACTGTATTCAGCCAGACGGGCTGTCATCCAGCTGTACCCTGGCGATTAGGTAATATCCCCAAGCGATTGCAAACTGATCGGTTTACTGTTAAACATTAAACAAAATAGATATATTCTAGATCTGGGTGTGTTAGATACAAATGCTGGAAGCACTATAATCCGAAAGTCGGTCAATAGTTATTAAGTTATATCTCGATACCTGTGCAATGACGTTTTGGAAATCTTTTATTCATAATTTTTTTTTAAATGCAAAAATGAAATTAAAATATGAAGAATTTCTGAATATAACTTTATATATATTCGAATTTAAAGATTGCGATCTGAAAAATATCTAGGATTTCTGAAAATCACTATGAAATTCGAAACTCATTTTTATAAAAAAAAATATATATATAAAAAAAAATTTTCCAATCCTAATCAAATTTAAAATTATTTATACATTGAAATTCAAAGTTTTCATTATAGCTCCAATCACAAGAATTATTCTCCATCATTTTTTTCAGTGAAAAATCAAAATCCCTAGGAGATTCCTAGATAAATCTTTCCAAACAAACAACTTACGATATTTGAATCATACAACTTTTGAAGATTATTGTATATATATGTAGATATGTAAAATTTAAAGCTCAAGAGTTATATGGTTCCAGAATTCCACCCACGCCAAGGATCATTTCCAAGTACCACCCTTCATCGCCTACGCAGGAAATTAAAATCCCTAAACGAAGTTGTACAAATCTTTCTAAACCGGAAGCGGCAACCACTGTCCAAACGTTCCATCACGTTGCACTGAAACGAGTGGTTAGTTAACCTTGACGATGAGACCTTTGATTACAGTCAAACACTACTGCCTACGCGTTCATTACAAGATTCGATTTCACGATGTTAAGATCATTAATAACGAAGCATTTCGATACAAATTTTTATCCTAATGTCAAAATTTTCAAAGAGATTTCGATTTTAAGATTTTTCCGCTACTCTTATAATTTTCCTTACTTAATTTCGTAATATCAATACAACAAAATTTCAAGATATGAAAAATTAGAGATTATTAGAGAATAATATTCTCGATATCTCATTTATATTTTCACTTATTATTTATACGTTATTTACATATATCATATACCTATATAAAGATACCAATACTTCTGCCACTAAAGTTGAATGCAGAAAGAGAAAAAAAGAGACTAGAAAAAAAATATTCTTTTCTCAAGATAATGCACTTTTTCAGAATAAGAAGAACGAATAAATTACACGATGTGGAAATTAAGAAACTGGGCCTCGAGAACGCGATTTCCTCTCGATTTTTCACCGTTTGGCCGGCCACTGGCAAAAGGTAACACACGTTCACGCGTCGATGGCCAGGTGTGCCGTGGCTCGCGGAGCTTCACCGACTGAGAAGGCTACGATGTGTTCCCTTCCTTCGTGAATCGCGTGGCCCCTTCCTTCGAACGCCTTTCTACGCCTTCATTTTCCACCGCGCCTTTTCTTCTTACAGAGGGAGGCTGTGCTAACTGTAGCGGTGCTCAAGGACTGGCGGAGATCCGTGAATCGTAACGGATCGAAGGTCTTGGCCGGAATTTATTTTTTCGTTCGATTTTACGTGAAGTATGTGAACATACATAGCAAGTTTTACGATTTCTTTCTTTCTTTTTTATTTGTAAGTATATTTTATGATAAGAAAAAGAATTATAAAATTGTTAAGATTCTTTTAATGTGATTAATATGAAATCTGTTAGATATAAAAATATTAGATAATATTATTAATTTTTTTTATTTATTACAGCTCCTATTATCGTGATTTTTATTTATAATATTATCGAAGATGATTTTTTTCCTTTCAACGATTAATACACGATTAATTCTTTATAATTGATAATTAATTACTAGAGCATAAATAAATTAATCACAAAACCATTACTAATATTATAATAATTAAATTATAACTCAATTACCATTTTCCATATATTGTATCTTTTATAAGGATTAACAATGGATGCAACATATTTAAAAATTTGCAACCTTATGCATTTCAAAAGGTAAATATAAAATATATTTATATAGGCCTGTTTCGACGTATTTACGTTTATTCGAGGAATATATGCATAATTTAGGGAGCGACGAACGATAACAAACGAGCCATTTTGGGGGGTCAAAGTTATTCACGCTGGTGTGTAGTTGCGGCCAAACAGCGGTGAAGCTAAGAAGTAACAGCGGTGGAGGTTTACGGCCGATGCCAGATTCGTGGTAAATCTTTGATGACTTTGCGGCGAACAGTGCTGCCACGGCCAACCTATATTTGCCTTTCGTAATTCACGGAAGCGCATAATATCTTGTATTATCGCGTTAATTAGTCACCCTTTAACTCTACACATTAATTTAGGATTTATATTTTATACCCTAGGAAACGCGAAATAACGTGATATAAATTGTGGAACATTCTGTTAATAATAATGGAAATTTGAAGAAGGTAATTTTGAATTTTATCGATATTCCATAATATTTTCTCCTAGGCAACTGAATATAATATAATATTATATAACATATAAGGTATATAGTGAAATATATAATATCAAATGTTTTTCAGGAAAGTTAAGAAAGCTAAGAAAGCTAAAGTAATTGTAATACAAAGGATTGATATAAGATATAATGGAATATATGATATTTTGAATATATCAGATATATTGGATAACATTTGCACTTCCAAATAAACTTTTACTGATTCATAATACATATTTTCCTTAAATATTCTTCTTTTAAGTAATATTATTATGATAAAGCAAGTTCATATCAAATAATTAATAATATTAACATCAAAGTACATCAAAGACTGAAAATTTAAAAGAAGAGGTTGAAAAAAAACGTGGAAATCAACTTTACGCTCGATCATGAAACATATCTTCCTCGACTCGAAGCAAAAATATCAAGAATCTCTTTCTCTCTTTCCAGGAAAGTGCATTCAAGTATTCTCGAGGAATCTCGTATGATTTACGATAAGAGAGAGAAAAAGAGAGAGAGAGAGAGAGAGAGAGAGAGAGAGAGAGAGAGAGAGAGAGAGAGAGAGAGAGAGAGAGAGAGAGAGTTGCCTACGAAACGGCGAGGAAAATTATTTTCGTATCCGTCCCACTTTCAAGAACCAGTCAGCGATTTACACTCCTGATACGTCGATTCCGTGGCCCTTGTGCGACAATGTACAACATCCCTCCATTCCTTAAAAATGGAAGCAACGAAAATGCATTCCGCCTCGGCGGAATGCGCGCACGTCGCATAGGAACGGAGACACCGATTTCTCCTTTATTTCTGCTTCGTGGTGATATGTCTCGACAGAAATATCCCTTGTTCGTGAACTTTGCTTTTTTGATATTCGTAGGTGGACATATATGTACATACTCGTTTCGAGTATCGAGATCTTTTTCTTTGTCAAATAGTTGTGCATTTCTTTTTTGAAGATCTTGAATTTGGTTAGATATGGTTTGGTTAGGTATATACAATTTTGAGTATAAGATCTCTTTCTTTGGTAAGTAGTTGTACGAGATTTTCTCTTGTTGAAGATTTTGAGTTTGATTAAATATGTATAATTTTTTTTTCTCTTTTACGTTTGTCTCTTTTTCATTAAGATTTTAGGTTAGGTTTTTTTCTTAAGGATTTTTTTCAGTTTCAGGAATTAATATGAATGTATAACCGAATATTAATGTATTCTTATGATTACTGATATATTATTTATGCTCCTATGGATTCGAGAGCAGAATAAATCCAACGTGACAAAAAGCGACTAAAAGGGAATCAATGAGTAATACTTGATTTATGGAGTATGCAATTATGGTATGAATATTAACAATTTTATACAAAAAGAACAGGAATTATAAAATATATAAATAAGATTTATAAATAAACAAATACACGATACATATTATCATCACTATGTATCTCCAACAACGTTCGATTAAAAATTCAAACTATATCGATGTTCTGAGAACGTGTGCATTCGGTCCTTCGATAAATCATTTGATTTTTAGAATTCGGTCATCAAACACATCTCAACCTGTCAAGATAAATTTCCATGCATTGTCGATCTATAATTCTCCCTACTCCATATTTCTCGCGGCATAGAAACAAAAAGGCCGCTTCATCATCGAGATTGAATTTTTATGTCACGCGAATATTTCTGATACTGCGTTTTTCGAATAAACTCACGCGCTATTTTTTTTCATAGTTGGTCCGTCATTATTCGATAATGCACTCTCGAACGATAGATCGATATCTGTCAGGAATAAATAAGTTCGATATGAGTCTAGATGACGGAATTGTGTTGGATATGCCATTGTTTGAGAATTTTATCGATTTTTCATTAGTTTGTGGTCGGTTACGATTAGAACAAGAATAGAATAATACTGCCTTTCTGTTTTGTCATTTTTTTCGTGACGCGTGAAATTTCAAAATTTTTAAATTTTTCTTAAGAATTAAGAAGAAATTTCATAAAAAAAATTGTATGAGATCAAACAATTTATTTTTAATTCAATTTACAGGTGTATCTGACAAAGATTAATAAATAATTCAAAGTGTGAAAAAACGAAAGGGTTCATCGATATCATCGGCAATTGTGTCAGAATTCGACGATACACACGCGTTAGCAACAAAATGGCGACAAGCCGAACTGATTTTATTCACGACCTTTGTCACGGAAGTACTTTAGATGCAGGTGGTGGGCCGCAGAGGAAAAATAGCGGAAAGTTTTCCATTTTAGATGGGCCACCGATAAAGGAAAGAGAGACACGTATAATGGGACGTGTCTTCTCTACGATTCCGCCTCAAGAACGATCTGCTTGCACTTCTATCTATAATTCATCCTCACAAATCATTCTCATACATTCAGAATTATTCCATTATTTTTTTCTATTTATTTCAATTTTCTTTCTACCATAATAAATGCAACAGAAAAAAAAATTAGATATAAATATATGATTGATAATTTAGAGATAGTTAAGAAAGATTAGAATACAAATTTCTGTATAACTGAGAACAATGTTTCAATTATTATTAGCTTATTTGTGGGACGAAGAGTGGAGTAATTAGAATGGTTGATTGAGTCTTTGATGATTCGATTGTTATTTGATTGAGAAATATAATATATACCTAATATAATCATAATATAATAGCTACCTAATATAGTCACAATTGTATATTCATTCTCTTTGTAGGAAGCAATGTTGTATGCATCTTCAAAAGGAGGAAAGCAGAATTAAATCATCAACATAATATTAGCTGTAAAACATTTTGCAGATAGTTCTTGGCTTTCGTTATTATGAAAACACGTTTCAAAAGATAAATTCTATAGTTTAAACCACAATGTTTAAACTGAAATTAAATCATTAAGCTATTTTAATAAGTTTGACCTCCATAACTGAACTTCTATATGCATTAATTCATAATCTGTAATTTTATTGGAAGCAAATAATACGATCAATAAAAAAAAAAAAGGTAAGTTCTGAAATTTTCGAAAGCTTTCATTTAACACGTTATTTTTACAGATATTGTCCCTTGTTTATCGTTCAACTTTTATAAATAAAGTTTTTTCGTGTCTCTAAAAATAGCAGAAGCAATTAAGGCAAGCAAAGCTGTTAGTTCACCCTTTGTACGTACATATACGCCTTTCCTAAAATCTCTTTTTGGCGGATTATCGTCAAGCGCTGTAGTGCGCGCACAAAACTGCGTTATACTGAGAGAAGTTTCCTGTACAAATGCGTTGTTGAAAATTTGCCTCGTTAATAGACACATTCGCAGAAGTGCGTTGTATCATTAAAGCAATTGTCTTATATTGCTAATCCTATTATCGCCATACTATTCCCAATGTATGCGAAGATATTTCCAAATTGCGACGATCATCTTTATATTGCTTGAAAATTTTCGCAAAAATGAATTCTAAAATCTCGATTATAAATTTTAAAATATCATTGAAGAAGATAGAAATATGTATGAAACACTTTATCATGCTCGATGTATTAACATTTTTCTCTCGTCGATAGAATCTAACCTCAAAATGATACTGATTTAAAAATGCATTTCATTAATTTACAAACAAAAATTACTAAATCTTTATTAAAGAATGATTAAAAACAGTACAAAATATAATTCAAAATTGAATTAACAAAATTCTTCTCAAGTTAACATCTAACTTTAAAAGCCACAAACTCTCTTTTCAAGATTCAACATATATTTACGAAACATTTTTTCTCGATATTTTTATCGACACATATTCATTCTTTTAATACGATAATCTTATCGTGCCCAGTTTTCTTTCAGCTCTCGTACCTTTCCACACAAAACGTCCCACGTTCGAGGGTCCATAGTCTTCGAAGAATTATTTACAAGGATGCAGTGAACGAGGACGTAATAAACATCGAAGCCGATTACAGAACAGAAGTCGAAGGCGCGGCAATGGATGACGTTTCCTAGTCGAAACAATGGAACTATTTCGTGGAAGGCTGTACCTAGGAGATTAGCAGAAAGAGGGTGTCGATGGAATTGGTCAGTCGAGTGGAACGTTTCCTGAGATGATTTTCCATGAGAATTATAGGCACGGTTTCTATGGAAATTTATAATTAATTTTTGTGAAAAAATTAGATATTTTAGAATACTGTAATTGTGATTTTTTTTTAATAACTTTTAATATTCTAGGATTGAACTGTATTATAATTTTAATGTTGGGATGAATTTTCACAAGAATTTTCAATATTTTGTAATATTAAAATATCCATCTATTCAATATTTACACAAAGCCAAATAATATTCCAATAAAAAAAACCCATGCAATCTTTCCATTTCTACAGATTTCCAATATTTAAATTTTACGATATAATACATGCATCCATCCATCTAGCACAGTACAATACTTTTCCAAAAATCTTAATTTTCCTATGTTTAGTTACGAAATCTTTTTATCGACGATCGATAACCGATCAACAAGAAAGATATTTTCGCCATTAAAGAGTTAGACATGAATCGTAACCCTCATACTTTTTAAGGACAAATTTTTCACGATCATGAAACGAAAATAAATATCGTGTATATTTACAATTGTAGCACGAGAGAAGAAAGAGATATATGTATATTTTATGCAACAGATTGACATATTGATATTCCGGAACGACGTAGATCTATGTGAACGAATTGGGAGCTGATGATTCTTTTTCTCGTGTGTATTTCACTATATTTCTTCGTCAACGATTAGATGCTAATATTCTGTTTGAATGTCTATTCAAATGTGATTTCTTCTAATTGACGTTCTTTATGGAGAAAAGATTTATATGCAATTATGAGAATATATAAATAAGATAAGTAATAAAAAATATATTAAGAAAAAATCCTAATAATTAATATTTTTATAATTGTAAATAACTTTTTGTTTTGGTCAAAATAAGTAATTTGTTGTTTAAAAAATTCTGTTTAAATATCTATTTAAATAATATTCTTTTCTTAATTGATATTCTTTATGGGGAAAGAATTTTATACAGTCACAAGAATATATAAATAGGGTGAGTAATAAAAAATACATTAAACAGAAGATAAATTAAAATCATAAAGTAATATTCTTAAAATTGTAAAATAACGAATTAAATTTCGTTTCAGTTAAAACTAATGAGTTATCGTTTAAAGAATTGATTTGCTATATAAAAGAAGATGAATTATTTTCTATAATTTTTTTCTTTTTCTTCTATTATAAAAAATTTCATATGTATTCCTTTCTTCTCTAAACAATCTTGATATACGTATCCTTCACATAATTTTTCAATTAGAAATTAACAATATTATTGCCTTTCTATTAATCGTGTGCTATGATCCTCAGCTCGTTAAAATCGGCAATTAAAATCCAAATCGTCGAAAATGGGAGAAGCGAAAAGAAGCTCGATTTTCCTCGAATCGAAGGAAGGCAGAATTTAGACCAATTCGACGATCCTCCAATTTTTAAGAGTCAAGGAATAAATTACTTTCCTTTCCTCGTCAAATTGCCACGATCATTTCGGATTACAGCGATTAATCGATGTTGGCGCGTATCCGCGGCTCAATGCAGTCGCGAAGGTCTGATCGTCGTTTCCTGAAAACGCTGCTTAATGCTGACGATTAATCACCGATAATGGAGCGAACCAACTAATTGCTCGCAGCGCCACCCTCTATTTCTCTTTGCATTCGATCGTTAGTGCACGTAAAAAGAAGAAATTAGTCAAATCTCACCTTCGAGTTCGATAAGTCTAAGATTATCGAATCGTGTTCATTATTTTTCTTCATGATTAGATCTAATTTCTTTGTATATAATTTTCTCGATATTTTTTTTTTGTTCTTCGATCGATTGGGAAGATTTTTAATTTATGACCAAATAAAAATTTGGAGGTTAATGTATATTATATTATCAAATGTAATACAACAGAATTTGTGTATTGGAATTCGAACATGTTGATTATCTAGAAAATAAATTGAATTTGTGAGAGCGTGTGCAAATCTCGACAAAAATTTTGAAAAATTGGAAGTGATGGAAATAAATCAATTAAGTGGGCAGAAAGTTAACTGTTATTCTTTAATCTTTTCGAAGCTAACAAGATGATACATTCCAAGTAACTTTTGTAAGTATAATAGGATTATTAAAATTTTCCTAATATGATACAAAATATATTAGATCATAATTTAATTATAAATAGGATTACAATATAGCATCACGTTTAGTTACAATCTAGGATTATACTTGTATAACTTGTTCATAAAAAATCAGAAGAAAAATTAAAAAATTTTAGGTTAAAAATTATCTATTTTTGAATTATTGTAATTTTATGAAGAAATATTGCATAACAATCTAGCTCAGCTTTATTTTAACAATATTTTACGATGAATTTATAAAGAAAAATGACATCTAAAAAGTGGATTCATAATAGATTAAAAGTCCTTTTCAAAATATCTGAAGTTCGATCATACTATCAAAATTCTGATCTTAATGAGCAATTAACAATTTCGTTAAGCATAGTTGCACGACTAATTCCAACAATGTAACAAGCTCATTCGATGTCCCTTAATACCTCCAATTCATCGTTCGAATGGCGAATTGCCAAGGGATGCTGTTCCACCAACATCTCCGATCTTCCGGATCGTTATATCACGCTCGAAGCTTATTTTCGCTATTTCATTTGGGATAAAAAATGTATGGAGAATAATTACGTTGAAATGAAATCATAAGATCACGATGGTGAATTTTTGAAACGAAGGAAATTCAATGGAATCATTGTGTTGAGAAAATATTTGAGGATGCTTTCTAATTAAAAGCTTCGACTTCGTAGTTCTCTCTTCTTTATTGATCAAATATTTGCGAATGGAACGTCGGCATTTGATAACTTCTAACTAATAACTTGCTTAATCGCGACGAAAATCGAACGAAATAGAATTTGGATCATAAATTAAAAAATTTTATTAATCCTTACTTATATTCGATATTTAAAAATTTTTCTTTGGAAATAAGAAGATTAATTAAGACTATTCATATATCATATATGATCAATTTTAAAATAGAAAGATATGGTAATTAAAGAAGAATCATTCCTGTATCTGATTATTAAAGTTTACAAAGAATGAACGTGATCAGTTTGACTTCTGAAATTTGTCAATTATATAACAACTTAATAAATGAAACATATTCTTTGCTTACCAAATGCCAAGGTAATTAAGTTGTTATTGATGAGTACTCACCTGGAACAAAAAAAAGGAGACAAATATAAGTCAAATGAATTGGACAAAAATTCTCAATAAATATTTCAAGTTGACTAATAAAAACATGCATGATTAATTTCGAATGAAAATTAAAATTCAACACGAAAATGTGAAACATCAAAATCACATTACGGTTCCAACGATATTACGGTGCAACCATCATAGATGGCATTCTCAGCAATTCATTATTCTATCCTCCATATTGAAAAATTTCGTCTCTATTTTCTCATCTTTTTGAAAATGCATTTCAATATCTAAAATTCCACATTTTCCATTTTCCAAATAAAATTAAAAAAAAAAAACTCGTAATAATTTTTAATTGGAAAACTTTGTAGAGATAATAAAAATAATATTTTAACATCGTACCGAAAAAGATAAAAATGATACAAATTTCACAAATTTTCACATATGTTTCAGCTCTTTGACCAAGGAGGACGATATTATCGCGCGCGCATGCACGATACACGATATTTGCAATTTCTGATAATCCAATGGCACGTGAAATATCGTATGGATGGAAAAAAAATGGAATTAGGAGTCGGTGAATTTGCATGCTATCAGGGAGGGGGAATGGAGGAAAAAGACAATGTTAAAAATACGGAATTCTTGTGCCGTGGGGACATTCAGTTCACGAATTCTTTTTTTTTTCTTTTTTATTCGTATTTCGTTGGATGTTGCTGCTGTTTGTGCAGCTGGAAAACAGAACCTCCTCAACTGAGTGGTACTAAAAAAAGAAAGGGGACAAGAGGAAATATGGTTAAATATTGGGAATACGTTTATCTTCGAATGCGATTAAAAGTTTGATGAATGCTCTGCACTGAAGGGAGAGATTAAAGGGCGAATTCTATAGTATGTGTATATATATATATATATATATATCTAATCCGGTGATGGACGTGGATAGTGCACTCGTGAAAGGGAAAAAAAAGGATTGCTTGTCGATTAAATCGATGCGAATTGTTTTATTGTGGAATTTATGATTTTTTTTATATATTTGACATTAATAGAAATTGTTCTAGAATTAAAATATGAATGTAAAATTGGATGAATAAAATATCTTGGACTTCAAGATTTTGAATCTTTGGAATATGGGATGAAGAGGAAATTGAATAAATTATTAATTCTAATTTTCTAAATATCTTTGAACAAGAAAGAATTTATTTAAAAAAAAATCTTCAATTACAGTAATATTGTTATTTATACAATTTTTTACAATTGGTTGTAATAAAAACTATCAAAATTTTAATAATAAATTTTATAAATTATAAATCGTGATTGTGAAGAAATTGAAAAGTAATTAATAAATTGTCATTCTACGAATTATTCTGAAATGAATTAATAAAAGTATTCTGGAACAAGATGAAGAATTCAAAGAAAATGAACAATTCCATCCACAATTTTATTTTAGAAAAATAAAACTTGCACATGACCGTCGAAGAATTAAAGTACTCTTCAAACAACCAGCCGTAACAATAAAGAATAAAGAGTCGAACAGCAGCATCATTCATTCTACAATTAAACATTCTCACACAATATTTCTCCATCGTGGAAAACTGTCGAGCCCTCTCCAAACTCTTAATTTCCTCTGTCAACCATTATCAAACATCGACGAATTATTCAAATTATAAAATGTACACTTTCGATATACACTCTTTAGCAAATATCCTACAAAAGCTGATTCATGATCGAATCGTATAAGCGAAAAAAAAAAACAATGAAAACATTGTTAAAAGAGAAAGAAAAAAAAAAAAAAAGAAAAAAGAAAAATAGAATTCCATTATGGACGTGTTTGCTAATGGAATTTCCGTTCTGAATAAATTTCACAACGAGCAGGTAGGGATATGCTGGATACAGTTTGGCCGACTAACAACGACGCCATTTTGTCCGCATGTATTAAAAAATATTCCTCTCGTTAAAATAAAGAGCAATATTTTACAGTCTTTTTTTTATCCCCTCCCTTTCCCCTCTCTTTTTAACGTCCTTTTTTTTTTTATTGTTTCAGTCATACCACATCTTTCCACGTAACGTGGCGCTTTAATGGATTTTTTTAGGCGACTTCCGGTATTAAATGAACGTCGTTAATGGCTCCATATTCGGTTTTTTTTCCTTTCGAGGAAAGAAAAAGTTTAATATTGTAAAGTTACATTGCACCAAAGTTTTGTGGATTCGGCAAATTGGTTTGATAGATCGTATTAGTGAGTATCGAGTTTTTTTTTTTTTTAGGACAGTGTCCTAAATTTAATTGTGATCCATTATGACGTTTTCTTCTTTTCGTTTCACGAATCGATTTCCCTGTCGCTTTGATTATTTTGAGGAATTGGAACATTTGTCAAAATGCCTGGTTTTTTCTTCGATATAATTGTAATATTAAAAAATGTTATTAATGTTGTTACGAATAAATAAAGTTAGCATAAGTCACTTACATTTACATTTACATTTTTAAATCCTCGATTTATATTTGAAATTAATTTGAATATGTTAATATTCTTGGATAAATATCATAGAATCGAAACCATCGGTTATCCAAGCACACAGTTCTAGAAATTGGTAAAAATAAATCCAATTAAATGGACAGAAAGTTATCGTATATTTTGTATATTTATTGTATATTTCGATGAAAAATATCGAAACTTTGAATTTTTTCAAGAGGAAACGATATATCGAATTAAAAAATCAAAAAAAAAAAAAAACAATTTTTTTCAAAACATAAAATCAAATGAAAAATACCTCGGGGAAAAAATATCAAAACCTTTCTTTTAAATTTTTCAAAAGGAGAAACAATATCGAATTTAAAAATTAAAAAAAAAAAAAGAAAAAAAAGACGACGATTCTTTTGAATTGCATCACAACAAATAAAAAAAATACTTTAAAAACGAGACATCGAGATGCCTCCATTCCTCGTAGAATGAGGCGGCAGAGATAAAAAGAGAGCGCGGATTGTACGAAAAGAAAAGTTTGAGAAAGAGTAGGCCGGGTGTACTTAACATCCGACGACTTGAAAACGCGCGTTTATCTATCCAGCCTTTGGTGGCCGCGAGAGGTTCCTTTTATCGCTAGGCGCGACCGGAAGTGGTGACATCGACTGGGCAAAGAAGGCGGAAATGCATAGAGACGCCAGGGGTAAGACGGTGCATACGGGGTGGTTGGCCAACTAAAGAGCCTGGAGTATCAAGTTTTAACGAGATGTGTTCGGAGACTTTACGACTGTGAGGTACTCGGCAGACATAAAGAGCCGTGTAAGACGAAAGCGTGTTTTTTCATTCCACCGAGTAAAATTGGTAGAGAGGAAAAGGTTTGAAGAAGTGTGTCGGTCAATGGGTTACCGACCGAGTCCCCGGTTAAATGGGCTAATGAGTAAGCAAATGACCGAGAAAGTAAGATGTTGATATTGAAGACGAGTCGCTTCAGGAATATGGTAATTAAGCACGAGTGGATAATTATGTATAGGTGAGCCAGTGAAGGAGAATTTTTATGAATAATTGTTGTTAGAGGTTAATAAAATGATTGATTTAGTGAACGACTTGAATTGATAAGTTAGTGAGAATGATTATTAAGTGAATGAGTTACTAATGATTTAATTATTAGTAAGAAAACTAATAATTGTTGAGTTAGTTATTAAATGAATAAGCTAACAAGTGAATTGGTAAATGACTGATCTGATAAATAGAAATTGAATTGATAGGTTACTAAGTGAGTGAATATATTGTTAACCTATTAAATATCCAAATCAATAAGTAATCTAGTTATTAAATTAACAAGTGAATAAATGAGTGAATTAATGATATAATAGAGCAATAGATTAATAAATGGACGATATAACAAATCACTTACATAATCCATAACAGATTAAGTTTGCAAGTGAGTGAATAAATTAATGCACCAAGTAAAATCACATAAAGTACATAATCGGTATTCCGCTTCACAAATGAATAAGTAAACAATTGGATCATAAATAAATAATCGTTCAATACATATTATTGAATCCGATATAACGAAGAAATGGAAATAAAATAAAAATGATTACAGCAGCGTCACTCTCGTCGCGAAAATGAAGAGTAAAATTGTTGCGGTCGATCGAGAGCGAAACGATTCGTTTCGATTGGCATCGTTGTTGTGCAGTAACAAAATAATTGCGGGATTCTGTGAGTGCCGCGCCTCTTGTCCCAAGATTTGTATAAAAATCGTTCGTTCCAGTGACGAGCACCACTGTGATTCCAATAGAGAGACAGTGTTAAAAAAGAAAAAGAGACCGTGTGATGCTTAACCATCGATTGCATTGCCTCTTTTTATTCTCTACTCGAGTTCTATAGACGCCACTGGCTTCTCTTGGGATTTTATTCGAATAATTCAGCACTCGTGTCCAATATCGAACTAATTAACGTAACGAGCAAGATAGATAATCCGCGCATTACGTGTATTACGATAATTATCCATAGTAAATTTTTCCTGGACGCTTTCATGAACGAGTTTTGCAAATTGGTAACGATAAATAATAGGTTAGTAATATATGATTTCAAATAAACTAATAAGAATTAATAATGAAAATTCTCGATATTCTCGATTTCAATCCATATAATCTTTTTTTATAACCTCCAAAAGTATCGATGGACTTGGTTAACCTAGACACTCTAGCGAATTCTAATATTCAACACTTTAAGCATATTCAAAAGATTTAGAAGTATATTAGAAGACGAATAAGCAGGTAATTTTATTAAATATTTTTCACTGTTTAAACAATTTAACAAAAAAAAAGTAGAGCTCAAAGGATTAATCAATTATTAAATTTTGCTTTTCGATATTGTGTGATTATTAAAAAAAATTTTACAAATCAAATATCAGAACAACTGAGATAAATAGAGATTTTTCCTAATGGATTTGCTAAAATTTAACACTTTACTAAAAATCTGCATTACATCGCATAATTTTTTTTTTGTATCTATACACTCTTCGAAAAATAATCTTTCAAACATTCTCGTATATTACGAGGCGATTAAAAATCATTCTATACGATCGTTTCGAGTGAAATTAATAGAAATAATTGCCAGATGGGACGAGATGGACACGGATGAATAAAAGATGAAATTAAAGCGGACGAACAGGCTGGTGGGCAAGTTTCGACTGGAAAATTTTACCCTTTTCTATCCCTCTCTATTTATTAGCGCACAGTTCAACGATATCTTCGAGTGGCCATAAATCTTCGAGTAGTTGCCTGTTACCAAGATAATGAAGGAAATGAGAGGAATTTTCAGCGAACGAGAAACGATATATACCGCGGAACTTGTTTGCATTTTTCGTGGAAAGCCATGTAAAAAAAAAAGAAAAAAAGCGGCAGCAATCGAAATGCAATTATTGCTAGTATCGATGTATACATATAGCTATAGGAATTGAACTTTTTTTTATTTAAAGTAAAAATAACGAATATAAAGAAGGAATAATTACTTCAGATAAAATAAAAAAATAAATTATTTTCAAATAATAATAAAAAATAAAAGATAACGAATAATATTTTGGTTTAAAAATATCAATATATAATAACTATTTAAGGATTTTTTTACGATTATTAAGGTAAATAAAAAATCTTTAATTATATTAAATTTTCTCAATTTTTATTCTAAAGTTTATTGAAATTTTTTTTTAGAAAAACAAAAAAGGAAATAGAAAAGAAAGAAGAATGGAAAAGATGAAAATTACGTGGAATATTTTCCACACGAAGTCCACGTAAGTATCATAATATTCCATCGCATAACTCTTTTAATTCGAAGATAAAGGGTATCCTCGAGGACGTGAAATGCACGAGAACAAAAATTCACCGTGGAAAAATTGTTATTCCTGGATAATTCAACGGGAAATGAAGCGGACGCTTCTCGAACAAAATCTCGAGCGCGATTCCATACACTTTTATTTCTTCCCTCGGAAAAACGTGCAGGATTAAGCTTTTTCCTTCGAAAATGGTTATTCGTGAAGGAAGCTGTTTTACATTTAAATCAAACCAGTCTGTCTCAAAATCAATTCGAGGTTGTGGTGTTTTACAATTTAAATATCCTGCCAGGAGAAATAAAAAAGGTTTATCAAGCGTAATGTTTGCCACAGTTTAACTCATCCTTGCTTAATATTATATAAGTTGAGCTTATTATCTTCGATTATTTTTCCTTTGGAAAATTGATCATTTGTTATGTAAGTGAACATAAGATATTTAGAATATTTTCTTTGATTTTTCACTAAAGATTTTTAATTATTTTTAACTATTAAAGATAATGATTATTTCTTTATATTTTGTTTCAGGTAAGAAAATTGAGAGATTTATTTTGAATAAAGATGCTGATTTTTAGTACAGTAATTATGTTTTCTTGAAAAACTAGTTACTTATGTAAATTGAGTATAAGAATATTTTTGAATTGTTTTAATTTTGGAAAAAAATTATCGTATAAGAATCAATTAAAGTTTATTTCAAGAAGCAAAGCATTCACGTGTCTCTCTGATTGAATTTTCTCTTGATGATTCTTTTATATTAAAAAATGGAGTAGAGAATCGAAAATAATTTCTTTTCTTAAAAATTTTATAAATTTATATGATTCTACGATTAATAAATAGTTTGTGCAATTTGAATTGTATTGAGTTTTCAAAGTTAAACTTTTACTTTATAATGAATCTTTAAAAATTAAAGATATGATTTTTTTTTCATTGCTGTATCATATCTTGAATGAAAAGTGAACTTGAAGAGTGGAAAAAAAATCTATAATAATTTTTGAGAGCTCAATATAAAGAAAAGATTTCCTTTTAAAAGATCATTGTAAAATAAAGTGCGTGAAAAATTTATTAGAGTCTCTAAAGTAGATTGAACTTGTGAAATTTTTAAGAAAAGACAAAATTTTCAATTTTCTATCTCATTTTTCAATATAAAAAAAATATTTGGGAAAAATTTAACTAAGATATATAGAGATTTCATCTTTTAAAACGATCTTTTGATTGATTATTATAAAATATTTATTTCCAAAATTTATAGTAGTTTAAAGATTGACAATTTTTGAATTGCTGTAATTTTAGAATGAAATATCTTACACCAATCATTTTCAGCTTATTTCAAAGAGCAAAATTTTTATTTTCAGATATTTAATTGAATTTTTTCTCAAGTCTTTTTTATATTAAAAAATGAAGTGATAATTAATCAAAGGTAATTTTTTTTAATAATTTTACATTTTGAATCGATTCTACAAACGTTAATTAATTTTTTTCTTAATTACTTTTATAATGATCTTTTAGAGCAAAGTTTCTACTTTATAATGAGCCCTTAAAAGTTGACCTATGACTTTTTTTCGTTGTTGTATCACGTCTTGAATGAAAAGTGAGCTTGAAAAGTAAAAAAAAAATCGTATAATAACTTTTGAGAGCTCATTATAAAGAAGAAACTTCAAAAGCTTATTGCAAAATAAAATTCGTACAAAGTTTATTAAGTTTGTCATTATAAAGAAGAATCGACTGAAATTACAAAATTTAGAAAAAAAAAATCTAACTTTTTTTTTTTTATTCTATTTTTCGATATAATAAATTTATGAGGAAAAATTTAATTCAGGCATATGAAAATAAACGTTTCAGGCTTTAAAATAAGCCCTGACTGACTTTCATATAACATTTCTTTCAAAAGTTATAGCAGTTCAAAAAAAGGTAATTTTTTAGTTAAAATTCAATAAATAGATGTGCATTTTATACATATTATATTTATATTTTCATATATTATGGAAATTACAATTAAAATTACAATTATATACAAATTTTTAATACATTTTATCTTTTACAGCAGTTCCTGAATAATATAATAAATTGAAAAAATTGAGTATAAAAAGAGTAAGTACAAAATAGATAAATATAATAAATTCCATAATTAGAATTAAGTAAAATAATAAAAAAAATGAATTTGTTACTGCAAATATAATATTTTAAAGAATTATAAAAAAAAATAAGTATAAAACAGGTAAGTACATCAATTTTTATAATAATTTTATAATAATTTTTATAATAATAACGAAAAACGTAAAAATTAAAAAATATGCTTTAATGCAAATTTTGCTTGTTCGTTTCTTTGGTATAATTCTAAGAACTTCGAAAATTCTAAGAATTTGACATCACTTTTAAGAATTTCGAAATTTCACTTCCAAGAAGTCGAAATTCTAGGAAAAATTTTTCAAATGACCTTCTATCAACTCTTGTTTCTCCTGATACAAAATGAAAAATTGGTAAAAATTTTGCTCGTTCAAAAATTTCGATAATTCTAAGAATTTGACATCACTTCCAAGAAATGCCAAAAAGTTCCAAGAATTTGACATCACTTTCAGGAAATGCTGAAATTCTAGGAAAAATTTTTCAAATGACCTTCTATCAACTCTTGTTTCTCCTGATACAAAGTCGAATTTTCAACAAAAATTTTTTTTCTTCAATCTTTTCCAGAAATATGACATCATTTCCAAGAATTTTAGAAATTCCAAGAATTTGACGTCATTTTCAAGAATTGTTGAAATTTTTCGAACATTTCAACTTTTAAAATTAATTTGCGCAAAATTAAAAAATTTTTTTTTGCAATTTAATATACTTACTTTTTACTACTTAAACTTACCTTTTTACATACTTACCTTTTATGTACTTACCTTTTTAAGCACCATACATCCAAAAAAACATTTTTTCAACATTTTACTTAAAACTACGTATTAAAATTTGATATACTTACCTATATTTTATATTCTTCCTTGCCTTTTAAAATTCAGTCCTTTATACTGTCATTTTCATAAAGAATTATTAAAATGTATAAAAAATATGTCGTATTTATTCTTTATACCATTTTCTTTTTAACCTGATTATTAAAATCAGGATTCACGAAGTAATAAACGAGATGAAAGTCACTTCCTTTCAAGTTTCATCCAATTTTTCATTCTTCGCGAAATGTAATACAAATGATGATAGAAAGTATATTCTCTAAAGATACAAAGAATAAAATTCTAATAAATTATAATAATATCTTTAATTTAAATTAACTTACCATCTACGACTGTTAACCAATTCCAATTATTCAAATCGCATAAATCCAATGCAATTTAACCATTTTCACAAAAATTCACAGTCACTGAAAATATAAAAAAAAAAATTCCTTCAACTCTTCGAATCTTGCACAATTCAACAAATCTTAGAAAACATCCGGTTAGAAGAAAGTTCGATCCGCGGAAATCCATCCAGCTACATATTCGAGCAATCGATTTAAAAAGCGTATCCGATGTTAAAAGTGGAAAAGTTTGGGGGTTAGACGCGGCCAGACGTCACCAGGAATATTCGGCTCGCCTTTCTTAAAGCCGAAAAATCGTAGGGGAGTTCTTGCTAAGCCAAGGAAACTTCTGACGAACCGAGGCCAAATTTTCGCGGAAACTTTTCGTTTCAGATTAGATATTTGCTTCGAATCCACGTTTTTCGGTCAAAAACTGGCCGCTCCCCGCCATCTTGTTTCGGTCGAGTTCGTAATGGAATCTCGGATGCTGATTGGACGAGAGCGAAAAATTGGATTGGTGGATTTGTAACGTTTGAATAGATTAGAGTTTTTATTATGTGAATGTTTTATTACGCGAATAATGTATTTTATATCATAATATGCAAATATATGTAAGATATTCATCTCCTTAAGAAATTTATTTATTAAGTCTCATCTCGTGGAAATATTCCATAAACGTATATATTTAGCATTATTAGTAATAAAATTTGTTAGTAAAAAAAAAAGTGAATTTGTGTATCATTTTCAGCTACAGAAACAAGACTTTGATGATTTTAGACCCAAAAATAAATGTAATACCACGGAATTCATGGTATTGAAGAAATTTAATTTATAATTTAGCTTCTTTAAAATAAATTTTAGAATTCACTCAGATTTATAATTTCTTAAATATTGCCTATTTTTTGATTTTATTTCATTTTGTTTAAAACATTAAACGAAACTATCTTCTTCTATTTTATTGTGTGAAAATTTTTTTAATTCATTCTACTTCTATTATTGTATAGAAACAAGAATAATTGAATTCCCTTCGAAGTTAGAAATTAATTCTAATCTGAATCGCAACGATAATGACTCTAAAACAAATAGTTTTTAAAATTTAATTTTAGAAACCAAAGTTACAATACCTTTTAACTTTTCTTTTTTTCCCCTTAGTTAAAAGCGAATAAGAAGCATTATAATCGAAGCGATTTTACTTTAATTTCATATTGGAATCAAACTTGAAGCCCGTTTCAGTATTCTATTTGCAACAGTCTGTTTATTACATCGCGTTTCGATGTTTGTTCGTGTATTTACATTAAACGAAATTCCCCCCCTCCGTGAAATCGTAATCCCCCGGGTGAAATGCGATTTCAAAATCGATTGGGGGAAGGGAATGCTGGAGCGTAAGGATTAAAAATCAACTTGATGCCGATCATTCTTGCGATATCTATCGCAACGAATAACATCGATTTCTATCGATAAGCTAAAAAAGTAGGAAGAATCGATTAAATCTGAAATTAAAGAGGGAGATGAAGGGGGAAAGGTGAAAATCCGAAGACAGGATGGGGGAAAAGGGAAAAATTCGAACACTTTGATCGTCCGTGGTTAAATTACGAAATTACGAAAATAGAGAAAAATAGAGAAAAAAGAAAGAGGGAAAGGGGATCGATTAAATTTATTAAATTGAAAAGAAAAAGTTCGAATCGAGAAAGAGGTTGGAAAAAGATGTCGTACGTATCTTTCACTGTTATAAGTGCAAATTATAAAAAAAAAAAATAGGAAAAATTGAATAAACCTGATTATAAAATAATCGAGTGAAAAAACGATAAAACGAAATAATCGAGTGAAATTAAAAGGAAGAAGAAAAAATCAAGGATAAGGGGAGATGAGGGGAAAAAACTCATACCCGGAAAGAACACTTTGAATTTTCACGATTGAAACTCGATTCTCTCGTTAAAATATAAATTATTAAATAATTAAATAATATAAATAATTAAAACGTAAAGGAGAAAAAAGAAAATCGATTAAATCTAAAAGATTAAAAAAAAGGAGGGAAATCGGAGATAGAAGAAAAATTCGAATCGAGGAGGGGTCATCATCCTGAAGGACCAAAATACTTGAAAAATTTTCACTGGATATTTCTTCTGGATTAAATTAAAAAAAAAGGGGAGGAGTGAAAGTAGTGTCAAATTTGAAATTATAAATAAAAAAAATAGAAAGAAAAAAAAAACGAGAATTAGGAGAAAAATTTAAATTGAGCAAGAATCGTGGAATGAAAAAAAAGGAAAGAGGAAAGAGAGTGAATAGCTATTTTGAATGTCCACGGGGGGTATTTCGGTTCTTCGGTCAAATTACATCCATCCAGGCGGTGATATTCGAAAGGAGAAATGGTGCAACGTGACTGAAAGGGCGAACAACCGGGGTAAAAAACAAAGCCGCGCATTATACACAGGCGGTACACGACGAATATTCGTTACGAAGTAATGAAAGCCGTTGTTCGAATGCCGGCTGCCGGAAAATCGCTGCTCTGAAACGGGGAAAACGCCGTCCGACCGAGAAAACGCGGAAAACAGCCAACGTGACTTGTCGAATTCCGATGAATTTTACATCAACGATGCAACTTTTTTTTTTCCTTCCCCCTCTCCTTTTTTTTTCTCTTTACTTCAACGAGGATCAAACGTGACTTCGTTATTACGCGTATGAAAAAACGTAAGCGATACGTTCTTTTTTCTCTCCGTGGACTCATTAAACGTAACGACGGTGTTGTACGCGACATCGAAAAAGTGTTGTCGAATATATTATATTTGAAAATATTATTTTCGAAGGAAACGATAAAAGAAAATATCGAGAATTAAAGACTGAATTCTGACTGTAAGAACCTTTCGAGATAAATGTTTATTCTATTAGAAAATATTCTTGCGTTTGAGGTTAGAATAATCGAAGAAGGAAACGATATCTGACAAGTGTATCCATTCTTCCATATATTGGATAGCTCTCAATTGGCAAGTATTATTGTTACCAATTTTCCCCTCTCATTTCCTTTTTTCGAATTCAGAAAGGAAAATCTAATTTTCTCGATACACAGAATACCTATTCTAACGATTATACTCCAATGTGCAATGCAGTTGTGTCCGTGCATACGTTTCTTCCTCCATCTGCCGGCCGTGGCTTCTTAAACGACAGTCAAGAGGAATATATTCGTTGCTCTCGTTTCGCGATTACGAGTTCGTTAGTAGGAGAGGTCTACCCTCAAAAGTTACGTAACTTGGGGACTTGACTTTATGCAACATCAATTACGGAAATGAACTCGGTCGCCGCGGTACTCGAGCGCGAAATCGTGGAAAGGATTCGTCGATTCGTTGCGTCGAATGAGCATTAGGAGGCCTCCCATAGCTTGTTATCTTGTTTTATTTATTTATTTATTTCCCTCTTTACATCCAATTTTTTCCCTATTTTTTTTTAACCTTAAATAACTCGTCGCTTATTTGTCGGAGAATTTATTTCATTTTATTAATTTTTATCGACTGAGAATATCGTTTATCGGTTATTCTTATTTAATTACTCGTTATTTTATTCAATATGTTAATCGTTTTATCATTTTATTCGTTATTTTGTTGCGATAACATTCGTCATTTATTCGGATTACAGATTTTTTATCGACCGAGTATAATTTTTATAGGTTATGTTATTTCGTAACGAAGATTAAACGGAAAAAATCCATTATTTTTTTCTTTTTCTTATTTTTCACGATTTTTGACTACTGGTGCAGGACCACGCAAGATGAGAGCAGATTAGTTTAATTTATAATGAGATTCCTGAATGTAATGTAGCAGGAGAATCGTTAATTGCTACTCTTGTCGATGGAGATAATTAGCGCTGCACTTGGATTTAACGAATCCAATCGACGCGTCTCACTCTGAAACTTGACAATTGTACGATACCTTTTTTCAAATTCGATTTAAATCGATTTAAAAAGAATAAAATAATTAAAATCGATACAAATATTAATTTCTTAATAATTAAAAAATACAAAATTAAAATATTTCTCGACTATTATTATCAATTAATTATTATCCTGTGAAAAAGATAATTAACTCTTGAATTTTATTGATTTCAGTTTACATTGGAATTTCTCAACAATCATATGATATATCCTATTCTTTGGAACGATACTTTTCTGCCAATTTATCGGCTCTTCGTATTTCGTTGATTTTCCCTCCAACTTCTCGACAATAAGATTTCTCCATTAAAATTGAGAAATGAAGAAAAATAAAAAAACTCTTTGGAATCTTCTTCTTTCTTTCTTTCTTTTTTTTTTGGCATCTTGGCCAAACTTACGTTGCATAACCGACACGATCGTCTGATATTACGAACATAACGGGCTGACAAACCTTTGGAAACGGAATTGGAGGACGAGTTCCAACTCGAAAGTAAATTTTCCTTCGTGTCGTATCGCGTTCCAGTTGAAAATGGAAAAGTTTCCATCTTAAATAACGATCGAAGCGGATGGATAGGGTGCAATGTGCAATCTGCACCCGATCGAAGATAATCGTAGGGGATGGAAAGGGGTGGGGAGAAGGCGGTTTATGACCGCGTTGTGGCCAAAAAATGGTGCAATTACATTCCCCCGTCCAAGGAATCCTCGTTTAATGGTAATAAAAATTTGAAATTTCAGCAGCGGGATGCTTTTCGCTTTTCGTCCAAACTTCCTTTGGATCCGGATTCACCCGAATAAATATGATATTGCGAAAAGTTTGGTACGATGATCTGGCTGGCTCTCGTAGATATGATTATTTTTAAATTTATATTTACGATACTTGGGTCACTTTGATCCTCCTTCGAGCAAGAAATGATATAATTTAAAAGTAAGCTTTCTTACTACGTCTTGTAAATGAATATAATAAACAATAAAATTATTCTCTTAAATTGTTACTTCTTAGATCCTTAGGGATTCAAATTCGGGAAGAAAGCATAAGATATGTTCAAAAAACTAGAAGAAAAAGGGGAGGAAAAAGAAGAATATTATTTCCTGTATTTGACACTAATGGGTAAAATTTGATTGGTTACGAATAAAGTTGCTTTAATAATTCATTGCTTAAAACATAATAATCCATTGCAAATAATTGCAATGCCAAATGGTCGAGACTATATGAAAAGCCACGATCGATAATAACCAATAAATGTTATTTCAGCATTTTGATAAGTAATTATTTATAAGTAACTTTATTCCAAATTTTTAACCAGTTACTTATTCAATTAATTATTTGTTTAATGCCCAACTCTATTCGACACTCGTCTATGGAAGAAATTATTTAAAAAAACTCACCTCTGATCGATCGTCGAAACTTAAAACTTAAATATACATTCCAGAATACTTCAAATCGTAGAGCGTGCCTTCGTTTCAACGGTAATTATCGTAAATTTTTCCAACAATGATTATACGAATGCACTCAGCCGGAAAAGATTAACCTAAGAGGCTCTCTATTAATCCATAGTGCACCGATACTAACTGCGACCACCGGTGTAATTAAATAATCAGCCGAGCCGGATAACAGTTTCCACGTAAACAGCTATCGCAACGCTACAATTAATCCAACATTTGGCGTTATCGTTTGCGGCTAGCGTGCACACACACCGCGACACATGCAAATCCACACCGACACGATCGCCACCACGCCAGAACGCTAATATTAAATCATCAGGGAACGAATTATGCACCACCAAACAGGTTTATCATCTATTAATAACATTTCCATCCGAAATCGTTCCACCGATTCTTCGGTTGTTAAAATTATCCTCTTGAAGGAAAAAACCGATTTAAAAAAAAAACGTGTTCACCGATGAAACTCGACCCTTGACCTCGATTCATCGCGAGTCCTTGAACCGCAAAAGCGATACCTGAATATTCGAACCGTGGGAGCCGCTTTGATCTCCGTTTCGAGGAACGGAATATGAAAAAAGGTGTTTCGCGCGTGCTTATACCGACTCATAAACGAAACAGAGACAAATAATAAATTTCGCTCGAAAGAAATTTTTTTGATGGAAGCCTCACTTGTTTCACAATGATAGAAATAAGAAACTGTTAATTATATCGAATTGATTTGGATTCAATCACGAGGAATAATACGACCGAATTTTGGATGAACTTTCTCTCTCGTCACGAAACAAATCGAACGAACCAAGAATTGGTTATATACGCGCACACGTGATACATCGAAATTTAAATCAAATTAAAAGTAAATTATCGCTTCTAAGCGCACGAGAGTATCTCGGTTCTCCCCTCCCAGGAGGAGATGGGGAAGGGGAGGGAGGGACTGCATGTAGGGAGTGGGGGAAGGCGGTGTTCGGGTAAATAGTAAAGACGGATAAAACGTTCCAGAAAAAGTTGTTGAGAAAGATGTCAAGGTACTTGTGAACGCGGAAAACGGTGGCGAAATGTCACGCGGGGGAACTGGGTCACGGTGCACGCACAAAAGCGGGCGAAAACCTCCTAATAACGCGTTTACAGCCTGTGGAAAAACGGTCGACACAATGGAGAAACGCGCTCTCGCCGCCAACGCCATCTTCCTCCTTCTTCCACTGGATCTGGCGTCGAAACAACGGATATACGAGAAGGATCGATCCGAAAAGAAAACGATATCGCCGTCCTTCGACTCGAATGTCCCCCACCCATCTCATTGCACTCGAATCGATTCGAGTTTTAACTTCAAGATGAATTTATTTAATATTTCATTGTATCTGTCGAGATCGTTAAGAATTAAGCGGAAATTTCGTCGTTCGGGCAATTTTTCCTCGATGATACAAGATATTTTTCCAATCCATTGAGAGAAACGATTCCATTGAGGAAAAAAGCGAACTTGATCTTCGCGCGTTATCTATATCTATATTCATATATAATTACAGTTATATAATTTATCTCTCTCGAAACCTAACTTTTGTCTA
Source organism: Apis cerana (assembly GCF_029169275.1). Lineage (NCBI taxonomy): Eukaryota > Metazoa > Arthropoda > Insecta > Hymenoptera > Apidae > Apis > Apis cerana. The sequence goes on along the minus strand of NC_083867.1, from coordinate 4,747,956 downwards.
AAACTTTTTTTGTAAAGTACTGAACACAGTTTTGAAATTACTTTAGTTTCCAGTGGAAAAAAAAAATAGTGTGTTGTCAGTGCAAATTGCTATTGTCTATGACGCGCCATCCCCCTCGTTCTGAAATAAGTAATAAAGGGAACGAGGCCAAGCGCGTTTGCGACGTAATTCTCCGGATCTGTACACTTGGGAGAGGATGATGTTGGAACGTGGTCCGGAAATCCGGTAATACGCAGATCTTTATAAGTATATAAGTCCACCAACTGTCACGATTCGTTATATCCCGGTTCTCCCTCCATCTTAATCGCGTTTCCCTGGCAAATCTTAGTGGATGTATAAGCTTTAACTTATTTGCCGAAGATTCTCGAGGACTTTCGTATCTTAACAGCATCTAAAATCGTGAGAAATTAATGTGAGAATATTTCAAAACTTGGAAGCGAAGGCGCAACTTGCTGCGTTTGGCTTTTGTTTAATGATTAGTGTGGATTATATGCATTCTTGATGTTAGAAGTAGATTTTATTGAAAAGAGATTTTGATGAAAGTATTTGATGATATTTTTTGATCATATACGAAGATACAAAGTTCTGATATAGAACTAGAAATGAAACTTTGAAATTTTACGTTGTAATTTATGATACATTTATTATTTCTTTCATTTCTGATATTTTTTTGTCTTTATACTTTTTCTCCTCGTATTTTTTATTTTTTTAAAATTCGAATTTTAATGTCCTCGCGTTCTTCTTTTTTAATATGAATTCCAAGCTTTTAAACATCTTTATTCTGTTTTTTTTTCTTTCATTTGTTTCCTTAGTTTCCTCTTTTTTAATATCCTGTTTTTTATCAACAATTTCTTTTTATTGTTGCACAATTCAGTTTTTTAAAGACTTTTCCAAAGACTTTTTTATTTATTGCTAATTTTTCTCTATTTTATTTTCTATTTTTTATTTAGTGGAATTTTCTTTCCTTTTTTCAAGAATTTTTATTTGTTAGAAAAGCCTCTTTTTCTTTGTAAAATATATTACTTTCTTTTTCCTTTTTCTTTTTCCCCTAGATTTAGAAAACCATCTTTTTTGATTAGACAACTTTTTTACGTCTCAAAATTCTATGAAATTATTTCTCCCAATTCAATCAAATCATCTTTTTCAAAGAATGTAATTAAATTAATTGATTGCAGGGAATATATATGATAAGAGAAATATATATGATGAAATGAAAGGCGGCGCTCTGAAAAAAATGGTCAGCCATCCTTTAAGCAAACAACAAATGTATTGCACATGAAAAGTGCATTGACATTAACGCATGTTTCACGCTACTTACGCACTATAGTTACATATTCTTCAATAAGATATATAAATCATTAATGAAGATACAAATAGATAAAATTTTAAAGAAATAGAGATTTGAACTTTTAAAATCGCGTAAAATTGTCTTATTAAAAATGATTTCACAATAATTATTTTTCCACTAAAATTTTTTTCATTACTGTATCAAAGTAACATTTTTCTTCGTTTTTTGGCCAAAGATAGTCCAGATTTTTCTCAATTAAAAAGAAAAGTTTCTTCGAATCGATTCGAACAATTAAGAGTTTGGAAACGAGTTAACACTCCTGTTTGATCGATCGGGCATAGTTTAGCGCATCTTGGCCAATTTTATCTCTTATACCAGAATTTACTCGATTCTGTACTATGGTCACAAGAACAATCAATGATTCAAACATTTAAAACTTCTTCGTCGTGTTACAGATCACAACTTGCACTACCCAATAATACAAATTCCTATCTCCATAACTACGAACTCAAGCATCTGAAATTAATAATAAATTTTCCTAAACCCAAATTCTCGATCAAAAATCAAAAAGAAAAATGAAAAATAAATCAATAAATCATGAAATTACCATAATAAAAGAAAAAAAAAATCTTACCTACTTCGTCAACGTTCACGTTAATCGAGACTTTTAAATTTTCGAGCTAAAAATAAGCCAAGCGATTTTCCCATGGTTCAAGATCGGGAGCAACGTTTCGCAAGCAAATAAGGGGGCGCGCATACGAAGGGGAACGGTTCTGCTGTGTAACCTGGCAGCCTATTAAGCTGACCTTCTTCTTGTAAGCGACTGCACAGTTACGCCGGTAGGACCTCTTCAAGACCAGGTTTTCAGACCAGGAGAGGAGAAGGAAAACTTACTCAAAGACGTCTGAAATGAGAGACGGTACTCTGAAAATGATAGAGGCAAACACGGCGCGCAGCGCGCGATTTAAGTGGAAACACCTTGACTCTTGTGTCGTCGATGAAACTTTCAAAATTCTTCGTTCTCTGAAGCTAAAGATCCTCGTCGTACCAGTTCCTCTGAATTCTCTCTCTCTCTCTTTCTTTCTTTCTCTCGCGATCCGAGTAAAATTGTCAAGACGGTTGAAGGCGTTCTAAATAATATCTGCAAGATATTTGCGGACGTTCCATGTTAAAAGGAATTTCGTTTGCCGGATGTTTGATAGTGGGACGAGGATTTCCTTTGTGATTCTGTTTTCACAAGCAACTGTCTTGTCTTACGAGTTCCTAAACACTGCAATTTTGGATTAACACACGTTCTTTCTAACGTGTTTTACTTTGTTCTTCGAGTTACCAACTCTCGAGACGTACGTTTGCATGGATTCAGGAGGTCATCGATACTAACGCCACGCGTGAGCGTAAATAGTAATTACTTTCATGTTATTTTGAGGTTTGTGACTCTTCCATTCTAGTCATTCTATAATTATATCTAAGAAATCCACGAATGTAATTTGCAGGTTTCTCATACGTTATTATTATTATTGTTATATAACGATGCATGAAATTTTCAAAATTTTTCCATTATCATTTCATTTCATTTTTATATTGTACGAACTTTCATTCCATTTTCCAATTGATCAAAATCGATACGGTAAGATGACGAATATATATTGTTTACTTAGTAAATCAAATATATTTGGAAGATCTAGAAAAGACTTGATTCCTTTTCGTTATCAATACGAATTTCTTCTTTATAGATTAAGTAAGCATACTATTGGAAGATTGCATCGATCATTTCTCGCGTAAAAAAGAAGAAGTGGAAGTCGAAATTACATGTTCGAATTAATGGAAACGTTTAACGACGCGTGTCGTCGAGGAGGAATGGCGATTCATCTGGCAAGGACGAGTCCCTTAAGAAAAGGGAGGGGGGAGGATGTCGCGAGCAAGCGTCGAGGGTCATTATAATTTTGTCAGTTTCTGCACGCGTTGCTTTTGCTAGGCTGTCGCGCGTCTCGTCGTTCAAACGAACTCGTTAATTCCATCCTCGCCATTAATATAACGGAACTGTGTCAGAGGCTGATGCCGTTGAATTAAAAGGATTAGATAAAAAGAGAGAGAAAGAGAGAGATAGAAAAAAGAAATGGGAAAAGAAAAATTGAAGATAGAAAACTCGACTTCTGGGAAAGAGAGGACGATCTCTTCTCGGGGGTAAGAGTAATCAGTTCAGAAATCAAAAGTTTCGAGCGGATGCTTTCCTCTTGAGAAAAAGAAAAAGAAAAAAAAAAAGGAAGAGAAAGAAGATGAAGGGAGTTGCGGTGAAGATCCTTAAATCCTCGTTATGGGAGTTTGAAGCACGCGTTACTCGAAGATTGCTTATCCTTCGTTGAATGGCCCGAGACATTCGATGCCTATCTGGTTTATTCCTACGGTTCGAATTTGTATTTCATCTAGTCTCCTCGAGGCAAAGATTATCAGATAATGTTAGCAGTTTAAGATTTTTGCGAGAGAAGATCTGCCTGAAATATTACATTATAGATCGCACAGTAATATTTTTATCGCTTTATTATCGCTCTTATTAATTTCAATACATTTAAAATTTCGATCGATACTTATCCAAATATTCTTCCATTTAAAAAAGTCTGCTCGACTGATTTGAAAAACCTATTCTTCGTAATTTTTTTAATATTATTTTTTTTATTAAAAGTTAATGAAAATGCGGATCTGAGAATCGATTGATTTGATTATTTAAATTTAAGAATTTAGAAAATTTAGAAAATCAATCACGAAACATGGAAATATACATGCATAGAGATGGTGTACTTTCGAGAAATACAAGACGAAATGATGACATGAACTTTAACGAGGTTAATACAATCAAAAGATTCGACGTATCGAATTATACGCGAGTTGGACGAATTCCATTTAATTATCTCGCATTCTCGCGATTCCGCGGCCACGACTCGTGAATTACGGACGAACTCTCGACGGTTATATGGATTCAGAGGGGCCATCGACACTGGCGCCACGCGTGGGTGTAAATAGTAACTAGTAGATTCGCGTCGCAAAGAGAATAAAAACTTTTGTCGGGCAAGCAGGATGGAGATATAGAATGTCTGGCGGCAGCGCGTCTTGAAAAAAAGGAGATCCTCGCAATTAACTCGAATATCACATTATAAATATTTGACTAAGAGGTTTGTTAATTGAAGAAGAAAATCCATCGAGACAGAGAGTTGAACTCTTTTAATATCTCTTCTTTTTTTACATTCTCTTTGTCTTTTTTTTTCTATTTTTAGAGATTGTACGAGGTCCAGAACGATCTCAACGCTCGTCCAAGGGAAGAGAAGTCTGAGAGAGGAAAGAGGATCAATAGTAAAACACGATATTCGAGTTTCTCGAGGATTAACCTGGTCACGCAGTTGCACTTGTCTCGATGGTTCTTCCTTTGATCGTTTCGAGTCTTTTTTAAAGGTTGTGCAGATATCTCGAGTCGTTGCACGGCTCGTTGAAGAAGAACGTTCGCGTAACAGAGCAATTTGGCGATAAGTTTACTCTGTTTAATTATAGAAATTGCTCGTTTAAACGACCGTTTCGCGTGCTCGATCGAGTAAATATCCTTGAGGATGTGATCTTCGAATCTGCCATTTTCTTTTCTCGAACAATTCTTCGATTAACCAATAATAAGAAAATACGATACTTTTTTTTCTCAAGTACCCAAATTATGAAACGATCACGTTTTCCAATGAAGAAAGAATCTTTAACAATATCATTATATCAATTTTTCTCAATCATCTCTCTATTTACTAAATTATAAATATACTTTCCTTTTCCAAAGAAGAAAAATTTATGCGTCAAGCGTGCGATAATTATATTAAAATTTCCGAAATTACTTTCAGCGATCCCTATTGAGCGTTGTACGAAGCCAAGTCCGGCGCATTGTCTCCTCCCAATAGGCTAGGCATGCATTTATGTATGCAATACTCAGAGACTTGGAGCGCCTCGACGCCCTAATACGCCGTTATAATTTATAGTAGGTTGCTCCACGCTTTCGGATACATCATCATCCTGCAATATCGATCGGCCGTACAATGAATAATCATGCTTCTTCCTCGAAATGTGAAAATTTCCTCGGCGAGAATTGATGTAATTCTTATCTTTATTAGCGAAACGATGAAAAGTTAAAGTTCTGACGAAAGAGAAACAAATAAATTAGGAATCTTGGATGAATGAATGAAGAAATTGAAAAAAAAAAAAAAGAAGAAAGGAATATAGGAAATAAAATTTCCAACGAAAAGTATTCGCAATAAATAGAACGATAGGGATAGAAGGAACGAATATTTGATTTACAGAGACGAAAAAAAATCCGATATCATCGATGAGATGAAAAAGAAACACGGAGAAAACACACAATTAAATTATTTCAAAAAAAAAAAAAAAATAATGAAGTGAAAATCAAGAGAGAAAAATTTTCCCTCGTCATTTGATTATTTTATAAAAATTTTCCGTCTAAAATTTCGTAACTCTACGAAAAAAATCGAATAATCGAAATCGTAAAGAAGCTAAAAAAAAAAAAAAAAAGACAAAGTTCGTTCGTTGTTTGGGGGAGAGGGAAGGAAAAAAATTGTCGAGAATCGACGAATTTAATTTCCTGGGCCGAGATCTGCTCATCGTGGTATCCGATGTTCGACAAAAACCCGAATTATCTCTGACCATTATTCCCGTAATCCGTTAATCCGTAAATCGAAACACTCGCTCCTTCGATCTGAATTTCAATAGGTGGCTGGATATCGACGAAAACACGAATAAAACAGGCGACCTCCTATATAAATATCCGGAGGGGAGGATAATTCATCGAAATAAAATTCAAGGATTTACGGCTTCTACGTCCCCGTATCCATTGTAAAATGACCACGTCGATGTTTCATGTTCGAAAAGATTACAATTCGACGATGGATTTTAACGTACGTGGATTAAACCCACATCGCGTATAATAAATGACAAGCAATTTCGTGTGTATATATATATATATATATTTGATTCGTTCGATTTGATTCGTGATTATAGCAACGATTGCTTATAATGATTTCGATATTAACATTTTTCATATTTCATCGCATTATTTTTGTAATTATTATTATACAAAATATTACAACAGAATCAGCAGAGATCGAATAATAATATTATCAGATGTATAAAAATAAATACAATAGTGTATATATATATATATATGGAGCATCATGATTTTTTTAAAATTTAAATTCAATATTTAATTCGAGAGATATCCGAAAATTCTTTAAAAAATCCATCATGCCTCTCGAATCTATATCGATGTATATGTATATATATATATATATATATACAATTCACACCGTTTCGAAACGCGCTTCTCCTCCATTAATTCTCGCGGATGCAAAGCAACGCGATTCCCACATCAAATGTAGCGTGAGTAGATAGAATCGGGGGCCGAATAGATTCTTCCGTGGAGAGGAAGATACGGCAGGAGGAGGATAGGCCGTGGCGAAGCTCCCAAGGCCGGCGATCTAGGCCATCTCTGGCCCGCTAATGGATTACCAAGGCGCTCGATAGCAATTAGGATGATATCGACGAGGGAGGCCGGCCGAAAGGAAAACTTCCGGATAATTGGCGACCGTGGAACGAGAGAATTCCTTTCACTCCGAATTACTTTTACTCACCAACACGATCAAGAAATTAATTCGAGAAACTCTCGAGGAATTTTCTGCCGCATCGTGGGAGTAATGATGTTTTATTGGGAAGAATGAAGAACGATGGGAAATAGAGTGGCATAAGGATGAATGATGAATAGGAAATGTGTTTCGGGGCAAAGTTGCTTGTCGCGTAATTTAGCTTAAAATTCGATTAAAATTAAGAAAACTTTGAACCGTTGTAACTTCGGGGATAGTGACTTCCGGTCGATGAGTGAAACATTGTTAGAGAGGTGGAACTTTGCTCTTTAAAACGCATTTTCAATTATCCCGATATGATTTCCTGTTCCGAAGATATCGTCGTGTAAAGAGGAGATAATTTTTACTCGTTCGCCTTCGAAACCCGATCAAAATTAAGAAATCTTTAAATCACTGTAACTCCAAGAATAGTGACTTCCGGTCGATGAGTAAAAGATCGTTGGAAACGTGGATCTTTGCTCTTTAAAACGCATTTTCGTTTGTCCCAGTAGGACTTGCAGTTCCGCAGATATCGTCGTGTAAAGAAAAAGATAATTTTTAATAAATTTATCTCTGTTCTTATCGATTGCACTTATCTCATTGACTTCAGACAAATGACGGATGCGATTCCAGAAAGGTGCACGCATTTCTAGGAAAAAATATAAGTCACCAGATCGCTGACTCGATCGTAATCGATTAAGATATCGGGATGAAACAAAAAGAAAGGACTTCGATGACATGATTTTTCCTATTTTTTTTTTTTTTTTTTTTAATAAATTTTGATGATAAAATTTTTAATTTCTTTTTTAAAGTTATACGCGAGAAATGAATTGTGATTCCATGTTTCCACAAATTTTTAGTATAAACAAACAACATTGTTGGATTCAAACGAATGATTGTGCACACTCCATTAATTTCAGATATTCTATCACGGTTATAAAAAAAATTGCAAAAAAACGAGGGGAAGGGGAAAAAAACATTTGAAAAAGCAAGTTTCCGGATGGCTATTCGTGTACATTCCCGTCCAACCGAAAATTTCTGATCCCCCGTTGAAAAGTATATTGGGCCAATGCTGGAAAAGTGTTTTCGACAGTTTCAACTCTATTCAATGGTTCATTCGTTACACTTTTGACACTCCACCCACTCTTAATTCGATTATCGGTATATATCCAGGCTTTGAACTTCGGCTGAGAACCGGATATGGTGCGTACTGACCCGTCAACGTCTAGCCAATTAGACGGATACCTCTACATTGCAAACGCTCATCCGCCACTGCTTGCTTCCGGCCCCTAACCTAAATTGGATTTGACTAGAACTAACTTTCATCGATGTATCTGTTTCTATTGGATTTTACGAGCTACTGATTTTTCACAAAATGAAAATTCTGCGAGTAATATTTATTTCGTTTTATTGCGGATTTATTTTTCAACGAAGCTTCTTTTCCTTATCCATACTTTTCGTTTAAATCCAAAGTTGATCTCGTTCTCTGAACGAAATAGAATGTTAAAGTTAATAAAATACTTTTAAGGAATTTTTCTTTTCTTTTTTTATTTAAATCCATAATTATTACGATAATCGTACGATAATTCTCTATCAGTAATTTCATTCGATAATTCTTACAAATTTGTTACAGAATTAACAAAAGAACGATTACAAACAATATTCCATCTAAACATTCGACTTCGAAGTCATTAGAAAAACGAATCTGTCAACGTTTCGAATACTAAAAAATATCATGATTAATAATATCAGTAAACTTCATTAAATTTAATGATGAAAATAAAATTTCGATATATTCTTTAAAGATTTATTATTATAAAATCTTATCGAATTTTAACGATTAGAATATCGATTCTCCGTTATCTGTTCAGAATGAGAAATACGAAGAACAGTGAACGATTGGTCGAGTATCCTTTTTTTTTTGCAAATGAAATTTCAGATACCTTACGTATAACGTACGATATAAAGAAATATGATTTACACCAGCGATTCATAGGCAGAGAGGATGAGATTTTTATCCAATCCTCTTTCGTGATGATTAATTCGAGGCGGTATAACCTTGCCTCGAAATGGCGGATGAAATTGGAAAAAATGTAGGAGGATTGTTTCATGAAAATTGAATATTTCAACGTCTAAAGCAAGGTCTAATCCTCCTTTTTTAACGCAATTCCCATGGATATCTAGAAAATTATGCAATTTAATCGTTAAGTTTTATAAAAGATTAAATATTTAAAAAAAAAAAAGTTTCACCTTATAATTCACACACTTCCGTGTGCACATTTCGAATACCCGATTGGATCGTGCGAAAATAAATTGCAAATTTCACATACGCGAACTTGCAGCGAACTTTGGAATTAATTAATCCAAAAAAAATTAATGCTTAAATTGAATATTAATAGTTTAAATATTCCGAAAAGAATCGATTACTTTAAATGTAGTGTGATCGAGCTCTAACGACATTATGACCGGTGTCTGTGTAAATCGACTCTTAAATTCCAAGTGAAAATTTAGTCGTGTGTCGTGTACGTGGAACGCATGCAAATGAATCGAATGCACGAGTTTCCTAGTCGAGTTACCAGCACCGACTCCCGTTCGTTCCGTGTTCTGCTCGAAAAACGAAAGTTTCTGATAGAAACCGGACCAGAGAGAGAGAGAGAGAAAGGAATCGTTTATCAAATACTCGAGTACCGGTACCGCGAACAGAAGTCCTAACTTTTTCCATCGAATCCCCTCCAACCATTGCAAAACTTCCTCGAAACTTCTCTGTCCAAACACTGTTCACATTATTTCGCATCGATCTATGCTAATATCATCGAAGGAAATTCGAGATTTTTCGAATTTATTTTTCATTGTCGATCAATTTTAAAAAAACATTTACCTATTCATTGAAATATATCAACTTGCATTGCACGTCGATCAGAGAATTCTATCAATTTCCACCAAGTTTCCACTTATCGACAATCGCCATTGTCGCTCACTTTGACGTTACCACCCAAACTATCGAGACGGTGACAAGAAGCGAGAGTATAGGTTCAAGTTCCGTATGAAACTTTTCAATCGAATACTTTGCGGAAGAAGACCGCTCGGGGCGCTTCGATAGCCGTAGACCGAACTACACAGCCTCTGTCGAATCAATTAGCAACTCTCCCCACCACTTTAATTTAGACACACTTGCCTTTTTAGTTATTCTATCTCCACCACTTTGTAGTCTACGATTCCTAGTTACTTTTCTTTCACTTCGTTCAATTATAATGAATCGGAAATATTGGTCATTCGATCCATATTATATGGATTATAAATTATCGAAATCATTTTTTCTGCTATACTTTCCTAATTCTGAAAATCCATAATTAACATTCCATTTTTCGGTCGAGTGATTCGATAATGGGAGATAAAAAAGAGTGATAATATAAGTAGCATATTAGTGATTGGTTCATAAAATTCTCCCCACTATATACTTTTTTATACTTCATTGTAATTCTGAGAATCACTAGCATTCCATTTTTTTGATCATTTCGATAGAAAGAGAAAGAATTAACCGGTTGAGAAAACTAGTTACTTTTCCTCCACCCGTTGCCTCTTAATTTACATTCAAGTTCCCCTCAACTTGTTTCTCTATAAAACAGAGAGGAAGAAAGAAATTACGGCGGATTTTGAATAAAAATACACACTTTCTCGCTACTTCAAAAACCTAGAAAACTTAAGAAGGAACTTTTTTTTCTCGTCTCGAATCGAAGAAAACTGGATTTCACAAAAAGGAAAGACGAAACAAAGGCAAGAAAAAAAAAGAAAAAAATTGAAAAGAGTGTCGCCATTCGCCATATCATTCTTCGACTCGGTTACGAGTTAAAGCCATTCAACCTCATGGTAAAACATCGTGGAAAGCAACTTCTTATTTTCCTCCGTTTCTTATCCAACTTCTGGATTCCAGAAAGATACTTAAAAGGGTATACTTCGCATAACGGGATGCGCTTTCGAGACGCAGAAGATTACGTGGAAGTACGAGGTAAAGTACGAGGCAAAGTGCGCGAGGCAATAAAATTTTTACTTTGTCGTTTTGAAAAAACCAGAGAAGATCTGCAGCGGCATAATCTGAAACGAAATCTTAGACAAGTCGCCTTTCAACTTCTTTCTTACGATCTCTTTTTCTTATTAAACTCACGTTCACGGTGATAATCTTTCCTGCTAATTAAAAATTGAAAAGCACGAAAACGATCGAACAACTTTTTTCTTTAGTTAATAAAAATCTCTTCAAACTCTTGAAAGTTGAAAGAAATTTTCTATAATATATACAACTTATATATTAATTTGTAATTATAATTTTTGATTTTTTGATTTTCAATTTCTTGACAATGTACGAATATAATTAATTTATAACTGATAAGTTGCTTTCGTTCTATCCTTTTTCATTTTATCTCGATGTCCCTGATGAAAGAAAGTTTCTCATCTCTTTTTAACAATACGTGTCCACGTTAATTCACGAATATAAATTTAACATTTCTTCCATTGCTTTAATAAAAATATCACGCGATGTCCCTCAGAATAATGTAATAAAATATTATTCCATTCGAATGAAATCACGAAAAGAAATATTATAACAATTGGAAAAAAGATCAAGAAATCATAATGATCCAAACATTTATGAACGAAAATTCGACTCGTTTCCACATAACGTCCACGAGGAAAGAAGAAGGCGAACGATTTTACTAATCGAATAATCCAGCAATTTCCGCTTCCATCTCGCTTTCGATTCGAATCTCTCACATTTACTCGTCGAATCCATTTTTGAGCGTGCTCGAGCGTGCAAACAGTTTCCACAACTCGTGGTATACAGCTGTTCCGTTTCCAAGGAATATCTCATCCGATTATAATTATTTTCCTCGAGTTTCATCCTCCGAACAAGCGTCGTCGCGCAACTGCGGTCGTGTCTTAGAAGTTGGCCAGTTTGTAGCATTAACACTTTGCCAGATCTAATGAAATTAGCAGTCGAGTATTAGTTCGGTTCGTTGTGAAACTTCAGGTTCAAGAATTTTCCTGTTTCGAGACATTCGGTTCTGAATATATTCTTTTTAAATCAAATTTTAAATTAAATTCCATTTTCACAGTTGTTGATAAAGAAAATCGTACGGTTTAAATAATAGATGTTCTACTATACCTACTGTATGTTTTGAATTTTAGGTTAATCGATCGGTAAAAAATTGTCTTAAATTATGTTTTTAATAATATATGCTTTATTATTGAGAATAGTATGAGAAAACACGTGAAAGAGATAAATGGTTTTGTTTAACTTATCGCGAGAATATATCGTGTCGAAGATAAGAAATTTCGAAGAAAATGTTTAAAAACGCGAAATTCACATGACACCGTTCCTCTGTCGATAAAAAAGAGTAAAATGCTCGACGTGTCAAAGGCACGTTCGTTTCTATATTCTTTTTACTTCCGTGTCTCGTATGGTAGCTTTCTGTTTCTTTGAAATGTACGATCTTCGCCAAGTGACACACGAATAGAACGTGTGTATCGAATTGAAACACGTACTTCCTAACCTCTGAACTTTCTTATTTCCTTCATTTCTTTTTACCTTGAGGCAAGGTTTGTCTAATTCGTTTATCGATCGTCTCGTGATCGCACGTGTAACGTGTTCTCTTTTATTTTTTTTTTTTCTCTATTACGAGATTATTACAAGAGAAAAATAAGGGAGACTCGTCATACTATGACCTTTTCGAAGATGAAACAAAGTGCACAGTGTCGAGAACTTAATACGATGTTGTATAATACTGGCACAAAATTTATCCAAGAAAAAAAGAAATCCAAGAAAATCTCATTTCTTCAGGATGTCGATGATTCAGCCAAATCCAAGCTTTGCCTATTTCTTTACTTAAAAAAAAGATTTTTTTTAAGGTTTGAATCAGAGAATATATTTATAAAAGTTACTCGACATTAAAATAATTTGGATTGTTAATACAGTGATACAATACTAATGCCACCATTAACTACTGATACTCAATATTATTTTATTTATTTATCCTTTTGTGCATTTCTTTGATTATTTCTATTTTTATTTTTCAAATATGTAGATTATTATAGAAATGTAACAAAAAATATTGCTATATTATAATGTTAATATATTCGTCGGATTTTCGAAGAATCGATAACGACTATTAACTTTTTACGATGATGATCCACATTTCTATTTCGCATCGTTAATTATCCCAAAAACGATTATCTCTATAAATATATTTTTCTCTCTCTAAAAAAAAAAAAAAATAAACCATCGAAGAAAGAAAATCTAATTGATGCAATTTTTATAAAACGATAATCTGATTATTTCTTCTTGATCATACCCTATCATTTCAGATTTTGTAAGAGGATCTGAAATATCGAGGATAACATTTTAATTAATCCCACAATGTTCGGCATGAAACCGACCATGGATGTTAAAATCAAACCGAGAGTTTTCCGTTTAATCTGGCGGCTCGGCAGTTCGGACTTTCATCCGTATTCCGGTATTACCGAGTCCATCTCGAGTTAAATATTAGCGTTAATTCCAAGACAAACTTCGCGGCGGTCATAAACATCCGCTAGGTTAATACAGGATTCCATTAGAATTCCCTTTAGCGGCTTCTAAATTCCAATCATCTCCCTTCAGAATCGACGGTTGTCTGGTATCGTCGAATTAAATTCCTTTCCGAGTTCGATCGTATTAAACCGTAAATAATTCATCATTTCATTTTTCATTAACACATATTGGTATATATATATATATATACTAATCGAATGATCGAATCAATTGATCTCGTTTTATTTTATGCTTCCTTTCGAAAGAATATTTTATAAGACTTGAATAACAACGAATATCGTTTCGAATTACACACGTATCGCTCCTTTCGTGAAACATCGCATCAAGATTCGACTTGTATGTATCGTCACGATACGTTTCGAAATATTCCCTTTAAGAGAGATATATCCTTCGTCTAACCTCTGTATTTATAAACAAGGCTTACATCGCTCGTATACACACACACACATTCTCCTCGCGCTTGTTTCTCAACGGTAATCGATTCGGAGAAGAAATAAAAAGTTCCTTCCATTTCCCAACACACAAGGAGTTACACACAAATCGTCTAAACAATCTCTCGCGTTCTTCTTACACCTCTTAGCTACAAACAACCGTCAAAGTGTTAGAAAGAAAAACAAAAAAAAAAAAAAAGAAGAAAAATATATTTCCAATGATAAAAATTGATTGATTACGAACCGATGGTGGAGCGGGCCTGCGAGTGAACGATGGGATTGTTGTTGGCCTCCGAGTTGGTCGTCTGCGGTCGATCGGTTATGGCAGCAGTGGTAGTGGCGGCTACGGTGCTCCCGGCGGCCGAGGTGAAGCTCGGCACGGAGGACGTGGAGGACGGGTTGGTTGCGTTCAACGGCTTGGAGGACCAGGAGCTGCAAGTGTCGCAACCCTCGGCGGAACGCGTCGACAATCGGCAACAGGACCACCGTTTTCCACTCCAAAGCCCGGCGTGGTAACGGCCGCTCAGACCTGGATTCTCGCTGCACACTGAAACAAAGTGGGCTCGTGAATCGGTCTTGATCAGAGAGAGAAAGAGGGAAGGAGGGAGATGAGAGATTTTCATTTCGATTTGATGGATTTTTAAGGATCGAAGAGTGTTTTTTTTTTTTTTTTTAGTTTAGTCAGAATCGTGTAGAGAAAGAAATTTGAATTTTATACGAATAAGAAGAGGAATGAAATTAAATAGAGATTCGTATTTTTCCTTGTAAATTCGATTGCGATTCACATCATTTATGTAAAAATTTTCAATTAAACCGGCGTTTGATTAGAGTCATCGTTAACGAGGCAAATTTTCATGTTATGAAAATTTCTCTTGTATTCGTTATTCCGTTCGATAATGAATAGATGAAAGCATACTATAAATAACACAATGGTCGCAAAGTATTTCTCTTCCATTTTTCTCGTTATTTATTTATATATACTCGTATACAAAGTATTAATATAATACCGTCGTTCACCGATATTCAAGCGAATTGGAGATCGTTAATTGGAAATACAGGGGATTTAAGTGTGAGCTTGATTTCTAGTTTCGACGAAGTGGTAGCCAAGAGTTTTTCAATTTTTCAAATTATCGAAGAGGATTCTCTCATCGCGAATAAAACGATACACTGGTCAAAAGAGGGATAGAGAGAGAAAGAGACAGATAATAATCATACTCCAATGCACCAATGATCTAAAAAAAGAAAAAAAGAATTTAAACAAACGATTTGTTATTATTATCTCTTCACAAATACACTTCTTATTCTTTTCTCTCCTCTCACATCCAATTATTTATTTGACAAATTATTCACTATTATAAATTTTCATTAAAAAAAAAAAGAAAAATCATTTATTTCGTCTTTTCTCTCGATATTTAATTTTTCAACAAATCCTCCGTATACCAAATACCTCCTCCTCCCTTCTCAAACAATATTTATCCTCCCCGCGAGTTATCCCATCTCTAAGATTCCCAAAAGAGGAAAAAGAACTTCCTCTTTCGTCCACTCCCCTCTTCCCCCTCTCATATCCTTCCTCTTCTCGCGTCAACACCGTCACGTTCACACGGGGAAAAAGAAAATCCGCAAAACCAAAATTTCTGACCGACTTGCTCGATAAAACCAAACGGAAAAATTCATTCCTCCCATTTCTCTCCATTTTCTTTTTCCTCCCCTCCTCTCTCCCTCCATGTTTCGCGAGAGGCTCCGTCCAAAACTACGAGAGAAGGATGGCGAGGGGAGATAAATAACGAGAAATTCCACCCGACCGCTTCTCGAGAGGAACGCTCCTCCTTCTCCTCCTCTTCCTCCATCCCCTCCTCTCCTTGGAAATTCATTCTTATTACCTCGAGACTCGCATCGTTTGTTGTTCGTTGCATGAGGAGAGGGGAGGAGGTTGGGGCAAAGAAAGAATGCCCAATTCGGTTAGAAGTGTGTAGAAGGTAAAAGTGGATGGGGGAAACTGGGAGAGAGGGAATTAATTAATCCGAGTGGCTCGTTAAAACGAAAAGAAATTGTAATAATTCGTCGAGGGGGGGAGGAGTGTTTCCTTGGGGGATTCTTCGTTCGACGAAGGAGAGAAGGGGAAGGTAATTTCTCGCTCGTGTTATAAATTGAATCTCGCGATCAAATAGGAGACGAATAGGCTTGTTGAAAGCGGAGGGGAGGGGGGAATTTTGTTGTATTAAGATCGGATCGAGACAAAGATGGAAATTGTATTCGATTAATTTGCTTCTGGGGCTAATTAATTTTCATTATTTTCATAGAATGGATTGGGATATTGTAATTGATTTTGTTATTACAACTGTGATTATATATGCGATTTTAGTTTAGATTTCATTCAATTCTTTTGCATTTTGCATTTTCTGAGAATCTGAATTTTTAATTTTACTCTCAGAGGGAAAAAAGCGTTATTTAAATTTCGCTTTCGGCACAGAATAACAGTTGTTCCGCGGAGAACAATGAAATTTCGAGGAAAGAAAATTAAGTTGAAGGGTGATCGTGAAGGAAATCTTGCAAAAGGTAAGAAAAATGTTTCCATCCTTAAAGGAAAAGTGATCGGTCCTCGAAAAGAAACTTCTCGCGTAAGAATAATATTCGGAAAAATGCTCTTCGGAAGGATTTGCCTATTTAATTAATTTAATTACTTTCTATTTTCCGAATAATTTCGTCATAAAATATAATAAAATAGCGCAGAAACTTAGTTTAACTAACTGTTACAGATTTTTCGTATAATACTTTTTCTTTTAAGAAGATATTCCATTGTGTTCAGAGAAAACAGATTGAAATTAGCGTTGGGCAATCTTTCTCTATAAATTCTAACACGATTATACGTTTTGTAAGATGAAATAAATTTCGATGTTTTCATAATAGCTCGTATAATAACTCGTCAAACATGGAGTAAAATTTTTTTTCACCCCACATCATCCTTTCTACCTAATGAAACGTGAATTCCCTTTTTCCATAAGCGGAAGATAATACAAATGGAGGCAAAATTTTTCTTTCTTTCTTTTTTTTTTTTGCCAAGTTTCGTATTCATTAAACAGTTTCGGTATCGCAGTTGAAAGCGGCTTAAACTTCACCGTGCATTTTTTAACTCGGAGAAAAAAAAATAAATAAAATTACAGGGGAGGGGGGGAAAATTCCAACCAAAAAAAAAAAATCAGCTTCAACCATTCGATGGTTTAACAAAGTAAGTTGGTAAGCATCGAAAAAAAAGAGAGAGAGAAAAGAATCGATTGTGTAAACCTTGGTCAATTTCTCGAAACCTCTAACTACAAGCGTCGAGCCGGAAATTGAGCAAAAACTTTTGAAACATTTTTTGATAATAAAACTAATTTGACCCGTATCCCGAAAAATTGCCTCGAATATGAAATCCAGATATTTTCCACCAAACCTGGATGACTGATAAAAAAAAAAAAATGGAAAAGAGTACGGTTTCACATTGTTACATCTCTTGGTCGAACGATGAAAAAAAAAGAAAAAAAGAAAAAAGAAAAAAAAATAACGATGACACCAGGGTGCATCGAGGGGTTAATCTTCGTTCGACAGTGGAACAAAGGGAGGAAAAAAGAGATTGATGCTTCGATCTTTTTTTTTTCTCCACGGAAGGATAAATAACGATCTCGCAAGGTTAATACATTTTGGCGATTAACATTTGGAGAATTCACAGTTTTAACGAGGCTTTAACGAGGCTTATTTCTTTTGAAAACTTAGATTTTAAATTAGCATACGTGAATTATTGAATATTAAGAAACGAAAAAAATTCAAAAATAATTGCAGCCTCGTTTCATGGTTTTAACTAAACTTTAATCCATTCACTCGTGTTCCTCTCTGTCGAACAGTATTTAAATTCTCGGATAATTGTTTCTAACTTTTTAAAAATTCAAATTTTTAAAATTGACCCTTAACAGCTTATTAATGAAACCAAAGAAAATTCTCTCTCTATATATATATATATATATATCTTAATTATAATCCACATTCGTAAAAGAACATCGTATCACAATTGCCAAATCAACTTCAAACCAATTTCAATTTTCAAATTTTCGAACTCATTCCATAACCTCCACCCCCTAGATTTTCATTCATTCCTCGACGAATTAAGAAACGAATACAACTACGATCCACAGCACCTTTCCTTCCCTTTAAAATTATCTTTCGAAATGAATGGACGCGCTGCCCGAGGCGCAGCGCCGTCCACGGCCAGCATCCGGCACGGTCAAAGGCGGGTCGGAAGTCGCGTGTTTGGCGAGGCCCACGCGCGCCACCTATCGACGCGATTCAATCTTTATTAACGAGTATTCTCTCGTTCGCCTCCTCGTTCGCGCATGCATATGCATTATTGCTCGGGTCGGGAAAAAACCCGCGAGATAGAGAGAGAGGGAGAGAGGGGAAACAGAGAAAAAGAGAGAGAGAGTATGGTAAAGGATGGAATAGTTTAAAGGTCGACTCGATCGATATCGAAAGCCTGGAGCAATTTATCGGCGGAGACAATATCGATGAGGGACTATTGTACACGACAGCCTGGAGCCTACGAAAGTGCAAAGTAGTCTAGTTCTGCTTATTCCCTCCTTTGTCCTACCTCACCCTCTCTAATTATCCCCGTTTCCGTCTGGCTCGCTTTCTCTTTTTTCTTTTTTTCTCCTTTTCCTTCTACTTCCCTTTTCATCCTCCGCCCCGAACTGCCGGCCGAAATTTCCACGGAAATCTCGCAATTAATCGCCTCATTAGCATCAGCGAATTTTTGTGGATATACGTTAGAAAATGTGTGAAAAAATTTCCCTTTTCTTTCTCTTTGTGAAAGAGAAGAAGAGAGAGTCGGGTTCTACCTTTTATCGGGTTATATTGTTATGTGTAGACCGATTTCGAGCGATCTTGCAATTTAAAAGTTTTTTTTTTTTTTTTGCTAATTTTCGATATATTGAATCAACTCGATATTTTGAAAATTCTGAAAACGAGAATTAAAAGATAGATCGAAATTTCGATTCGTGAAACATTTTTTTTTTTTTTTTTTCCCCCCTCGAAGCGTGGACCACGCTTTCATTCGAAGGCAATGTAATCGAGGATGCACACGAAACGAATAGTTCTCCGTTAACTCAAACACCCGAAACGGACTATCTCCAACTATTCACAATCCTATCGCTTTTTTTCCACAGAGGATTCCTCGGCGTCTCGAAAAAAAGAGGAGAGGGGGAGGGGGGGGGGGGGGTCCAATCGAATGTATCCGGACAAATTGACAAATATCGGCTCGCCTGCACAAGTGACGAGACCAAGGCTACGATCCCTCCTGTATTTCCTCTTATTCGCTGCCATTTTCAAAAGTCGA
Organism: Apis cerana; assembly: GCF_029169275.1. Classification (NCBI taxonomy): domain Eukaryota; kingdom Metazoa; phylum Arthropoda; class Insecta; order Hymenoptera; family Apidae; genus Apis; species Apis cerana. The sequence continues at coordinate 4,728,644 of NC_083867.1, read as the reverse complement.
GTTATTTATTTTAGAAATTCTATATCGGTCGAATTTTATTTTTATTTCACAATAAATACACACACGTAGAGAGTGAGAGGCGTTATATTGGTTTCTATATTCCGCGAGACAAATATACATATAAAAAAAAAAAAAAAAAAATACACAACGAGGGAAGTTGCGTAAACCGAGCAACGATGCTGTCGTGCTCGACACAAAGAATTTCGAAATCCATTGTTCCTTTTTTTTTGAAACGATTTTGTTTAACCTCCAAAAAAAAAAAAAAAAGAAAAAACGAAAAGCTCTGACGAAAGTAAAGGAGAGGAAAAAGCATGTATATTATAATGGAGTATCTCTGGATTTTATACAATTTCGATCTAAAAATTGATAAAAGAAAAATGGATGAAAAACTCGAAACATTGGAAACTTTGGGAATCGAGAGTTTTCGAGAGGATTTCGAAGATAAACGAGGACGATGCCCGATTAATTGGCCGATAAACAACGCAACAGAGATTCTTTGATCTTGGTAATTGCGAAATAATTAGGAGCTGGCATGCCTCGACCGACTACTAATTCGAGGGTTTGCGCGATAGATTTGAGCGACGTTTGATTTCGAAATGGAATCTCGCCTACCCGAATTCATAGACTGTCATCGATATTTTAAAAATTACAAATTTCAAAAAGAATATCAGACATTTTTTAACTAACTTGAAAATTCTTGAAAGATTTAGCAAATTTAAAGAAAAAAAAATACTCACAAACTAAAAAAATAAAGTCTCTTGCGTATGTTATCGAAAGAGAGGGAAGATTTTATTAAACTTCGATAACAGTAATAACAATCGCGTGTTGACAAGAAGTTAATCGTTAATTTTACTTCTTGATTGGTTTTCTTAAAAATTGAAGTCTCTGATGTAACGATTATGTTATCGAAAGTTAAAAATTTATCAAAAATCCTTGAAATTCCTTGTTAAATTTAAAAAGCAATCGTTAATTTTCCTTAATTCTCTCTCTTTTTCTTTTCTTTTTCTTAAACGAGAGAAGGGGAAGATACGTTTGAGCGGACAATTTTTTCCCCAACAAAGATCCGAGCCGGTCGAGGAAAGGCACGTGGTACATCGGCTCGAAGAGTGGTGGATTCGAGGCGGGGAGTAGTTAAATCGCAACCCGAATACGTCTTCGAAGTTGATGAATAGAGGGTTCGAGCGCCATGTATCATGGACAAAAGCTAAAAACACGCCGGAACTTTCCGCTTTGTAATTTTAACGGAAACTTTCCCATCCTCGGCTTCAACGAAGGCTATTCCTTGTAAATCGTGCGTTCTAATACGCGTGCAATCTCTTCGTGTTCAACGCGACAATAAAACTAATCGATCGACCTTTCTTAATTTTTCTCCGACATATTCCGAATCCTTGTAAAGTTACACGAAAATTTTTCACGCGTGAGGATATTTTTAAAAATTGTTATATCGCGACGGAGGACTTCCGCGAAGGATACTTCTTCGTTTTCTTATTCCATAAATTTGGAAATATACTTTTGAAATACGTGCCAATATCTTTGTTGGAAAAGTTTTCCTCTTTTGGCAATTATTTTGGCGGCAACCAACGTTAAGTTGATAAAAAGAATCGAATTGAAAAGAAAAGAGAAAAAACAGGATACAAATATTCCTCACTGGCCTATAAAGTTTTATCAAAATCGATGCACAACACTTCCATACGCTCTCTTTGTGAGAGACCCAAGCTTTGGGCAACTCCTTTATTTTCGATGCCATCGGGAGCGCTGAAACGAATTCGATTCACCGATCTATATCCACCGTACAAAGCGTGGTAACTTGGTAGAAGAAAAAAAAAATAAATAAAAATAAAAAATAAACAAAAATTGATCATAGATGCGTGAAAAATTGTGAACACGTCATTATTAGTTTTTCTGTCGTATCCACTTTCATAAAAATACATAAAAAAACGTAATTAGTTACGAAAATGTTATACAATTGTTATAACTCATAATTTTATCAGTGATAAGTAATTTGTTTCTCAGTGTTAATCGCAAACAGAACGAGCGAAACAAAGTTGTAATTAGAAATCATTCTATCGAGGAATATTCAATTTCTGAATATTCTAGGCCAATAACTTTCGATTGTTCCTGATGGAAATTTGTTTGAAAATGGCGGAGGGCAGGCTGGAATTATCGAAAACCATCCGATGATGTATCTAGGGAAGCTAGATTCTAATAGGTTGCAACCTTTGGTGCGATAGAAAATTCAATCGATCACTGTCAACGCTGTGTTACTGGATAACACGTTTACAATTATTCTCCTCGGTAGAAATATCTGGGATGTTCTGCAATGCACACCGTTAAGCGTCGATCTATCCGGGAGAATTCTAAAATTATTCGAAATCTGGATGGAGAACGGACGAAATTAGAATTAATCGAGAAGTTGCTGATCACTCGTCATCTCCGATGGAGAAGAATTTTTGTTTCTAAAATTGCATTTTCCAAATGCGTATAATTTATTCGAAGATTCGAGATATCTGACTCGATATAGCTATCAATGATTATTAATAGAATTATTGCGAATACAGAAATTATTAATTTTTCGAAAAGACGACTTTTGATTTCCATTTGGAAAAGTTTCCAAGATTAATTCTTGGATTAATGAAATTAATAAGTTAAACTTCTTCGAGATTAAAGAATTGAAATTATGCATAAAAATACAACGATTAAATTATTCCTTTAATGTAATGTGAACGTTTAATTATTTATTCGTAGAATTTTTCATCGAGAGAGGACAGCTCTAAAAATTATATATCTCTAAAAATTACGTCAAAAAACTTGGCAAACGTCACGAGGATTATTTACTGCGATCCGCTTGACGAAAATATTGCTAATTTCCACTACCCGCATTGCACGAAACGAGTCGAAATATTTATTATTCATAATTTTTTTTTTTTATTTCATCGTCGGTCATATGTCGCTGGCCACGGTTATACCCGCAAAAAAATTTATTCCACGCCGCTTCCCGATCAATTTTCTTGTTTTGTGCGCGCGATGAGTGTACGCCACTTCTTCGGATTAATTTTTCGAATATAAATTTAATAACCATTTAATAAAATCGAATAGAAATTACAAAATTTTACGAAGGAACTCTCTTCGAAAGGAATTCTGAACTCTAGTCGAACCGTATCTGAATTAATTTCTCAAAAATTGATGACTAAATAATATTGTTCCTCGAAACTTTACAATAATTTCAATACTTTTTTTTTTACAAATTATAGAGCAGCATGCAAAAAAAAAATACTGTAGAGTTTATAAAGTATAACTTAAAACCACTAACTGTTACCACAAACTCACTGTATCTTCGAGAAATTAAATTTTCCTCGCCTTGCATCGCAAATTGTTCAAATATTCCACAAACTCGAGAAATATTACCAGAATACGGAGAAGACGAAAACGAAGCGAGGCACGCCTAACGAGTTAATCTTATCTAAATGGCGGCGATTAAAACAAGAAAAATGGCCGCCGAGCATCGTTCACGAACATATAACCAATTTAACATCAAACTTCCACCGTGAAGAGATCGAATTGAAAGGTTTAATAAACCGTCACGAGCGGATTGCTAGAAGGTTAAAAAGAATAGAATCAAAAGATGGAAAAGGGAAATTTTCCCCGCAGGTGTTGTATCTCTTTTTTCATAGAGGAAAAAGAGATAAGAGAGAGCAATTTAAAGGTGCCTTTAATGGACGCTGGTTTAAAGAACAGAGAAACGGGAGAACAGAGTAAGATCTGGCTAGTAAACGAAACTGTTTCGAGATTTACGACTCGAAATGAATTATAATGCTTAACGACGTTCCTACGAGACTTATTAAGAAAAACTGAGCATCCCTCCCTCTCTCTCTCTCTCTTTTTTCTTCTAGAACGCGCGCTTATTATCAAGAGACAACGAACGTAGAAAGAAAAACTGAGGTCACAAGTTTTTTCTATATATATATATATATGCATGTATGTATGTATATTTCTAAATGTCTCCTTACATTGCTTACGAATCCGTGACTCGAATGGAGAAAAGATCCTTTAACGAGCTAGAGTCAAGGCTAATTACAGTAGCAGTAGCCCGATTAAAATATACTAACGACGATTCAACTACTCTGGATGAAAAAGACACGGTTATTTATCGTGGAAACAAACGAGCAGTATTGCATTGGAAAAAGAGGAGCGAGGAATTTCTGTGTCACCGGCTAAGTGAGCTCGATAATTGAAAAGTTAGAAGTGGAATAAGTGACACGCGTGTTTCCTTTCCTCCGTTAATCTTGGCGTTTTTATATCGCTTTTCAACTCGTGAATTTTAATATAAATCGATCGTTTCGTTAGGTAAATCGCAAGATTTTAAAAAATGGAAGAAAAGCAACAAATTATAAATTAAGAAAAAATTTGTAGAGAGAAATAAATCCATTTGGAAAAATGAAATTTGAAAAAATTGTACTATAATTATATAGTTTAAAAGATTTTAGAAACAAAGATAAGATTAAAACTTATTTATTAAATTTATTAAATTATAAGTAAACTCCAATTATTCTAATAAATAAGCCTCGATCAAATTATATTACTCCCACAAAAAAAAAATCAAAGCACAATCATTTTTCTCAACGATTCTGACAATGTTATCGCGAATATCCTATAACCAAATTATCCTATAATTGAACAAAGAAAAAACGAAAAAGGGGAGAAATAAAGGAAATAGAATTATAGGAACGAAAGAAAAAAAAAAAATAGGAAGAGAAGAAACTCACCGGCACGGATGGCACGTATCCACTCGGTGCGGTCCTGCTCGCGGGCTGCCAGAAGGTAGAGCGTGTATTCCTGCCCGGCCTCCCGATATCCCACCTGGAACGGCAGCCCAGGTGGTATACCACCCCCGCCTCCGCCTGTTCCTGCCTCGCTGCCTGCCACGTCGCTGCCGACGCCGCCGACGCCGCCGGCGTTACTCCCGAGGCTCGCCGTTTCAACCACGTGGACGCTCTCGACCGCGATTCTACCTCGCTCCTTGCGCCGCTACGGACAGAGAGAGAGAACAACAACGTAACAACATCTCTCCTCGTTATCGTTCAGGAACAAAGGAGAGGGAGGGGGGAGAGAGAAAAAACAGGGAAAGAAAGAAAAAACGCGAACGAAGAGTGAAGACGCTCGCGGCAGGAAACACACCGATGATCCTGTTTAAGTAAACGTTTATTTTTTTCCTTCTTATTCTTTAAGACTTTTCTTCGAGCAAGAGTGTTTGATTTTTGATTTTTTTCCTTTTTTGATGCTTTGAAATTTGGTGGAATAGGCGTGTTTCTTGCTTTTTCAATTTCGAAGAAATGAAGAATGGATAGATATTAGCGTAATCATGAAACGAAACTTTTTTTTAAAGTACGTTTATTAAAAACTTTTAGTAGACGAATTATTAACGAGAAAGAATAATAGATTTTTTTTTAGATGAATTATAGTTTGAAAGAAATAATAGGATTATTCGTAACGAAATTGGGATTATTTGTAAAAAAAAAATTGATCGAACGACATTTTTGCTTTTCAAATGATTTTGAGTTTTCCAATATTGTATATTTCAATATTTTTCATTTCGATAATTAACATTAAATATACGTTGACGTTCGATATATTATATATATATATATTATATATGTCAATTTCAAATTAAATTCTATAGTGGTGCGGTAAGGAAAACTGTCTGTTTACATTGTTGAGAATAGATAGATAGTGCGCGGTTTGGAAAATGGAGCATACAATATTAGGTTATGAGGATAATGGAAGTTCTATTGCATTTTTGATTTCTAAGAGTGGAAAGGCGTACCTGTTGATGCAATTTTTATGATAAAATGTTGATTCGTTTTGAAAGTTTTGAAAGTTTTACGATGATTTATAAAGTAGTACGACGTATGGTTTGGAGAATGTTTTTATTTTGTATCGTCGCGACAAAAGTCGAAGTGTGACTGAGAGACGCTCGAGCGGATTAACCCCACTTTGTTCGTCCTAAGTAAATTACGATTGAGGTCGCGTATTGAATTCAGTCGTTAGTTGGCTTTTCCTTCTGTCGCACGTAAGAAATTAAGGAGAATATATATATATTATAGTTACACTATTATGTATAATTATTTTTTTTCTTAGCAAGAAAATGTTTTTTATTTATTGATATATACTATTGGCCAATTTTTTTTAATTTTATTATTAATTTGAAATTAGTATTACGAATATCGATAATAATTTAATTTAATTTTTTAAGTTTATGTTGAAAAAAGTTTTTAAGATAACAAAATTCTAATTTAATTAATATATATTTATATTATCTATTTTTATTGTGTCTTTTAAATATTGAATCTTATTATATATTATAAAATATATAGTAAGTGATTATATTGGACTATAAAAGTACAAAAATATCTAAAACAAGCTACATATTATAATTCTTAAATTGTGAATCAAGTCTTTAATTTAATTTCAAATTTCCATTTATATTCGTACAAATTTTAATTTGTATTTTTTGTAAAATTGATTATAAATTTTAATTTCTTTAATAAATTTTTTTTCGATCATTCATATAATTTTACATTAAAAATTACACAATACTTAATGTAATATTTATATGCAACTATATATATATATATATATATATATTTACATTTTTACTTTAACGCGACAGTCAATTTGCGTTCCACCTATCAGGAATCGTTTCACAATGTCATTCTACATTTACTTCCTTTTTTCCCATTTTTTTTTTCCCGATATAAACGAAACTGACAGCTATTCCCCATATGCTGTCCATTTTATCAGGACAGGAGATCTTGATTGCGGGATTCTATCTCCTGGTAACGTAGAAACCTATTTGGGTAACGAGACTATAAATACTACTTACAAACTCCAATAACAGTTTTGGTTAATATTTAGAATAAAGTTTTTCCATTGCATTTAAACGATTTCTAGTTTATGATAGATTCGATAGTATCGAAATAAAGATGGCGATAACTTTTATCTCGATAATGTATAATAGTGAAAGATAAAGAAAAAAGTACTTTGTGAAATTGATAAATTAAGATTTAATTCGAATTCCAAATGATGTAGCTATGAGCTTCTATTTTTCCTAATTTAAATAAAAATATTTTGACAGATTAATATTAAATTATCATATCAAATTTGAAATAAACAAAATTTAGATAACAAATTATTCTAATTAATTTATAATTCTATCTTTTCTATATTCTAATTCTATATTCTAATTAATATATAATATATAATTATAATTATAATTTATAATCTATAATTTATAATATAGTTACTATATTTCTAGTAAAATTTGAATAATAGTAACTTTAATATATCCTTATTATAGTTATTATATTACACTCACATTATTTCTTCATATTTTATTTATATCAAATAACTACGCACCATAAAAGATTAAGATGATAATTTCTCAAGAAGATTGAATCAGTTTCATCATAAATCGTAATCCGATATGTCGGACATTAGCCGAAAATAAAGATTCGAAAAAAAAAAAGGAATCGCGATTTCGAAGAAATAGAACAATTCTCTTCAAGGTTCCATCAATCTCGTTATCGAGACTGTCTTATCTTCCTCCCTATTCCAATTCGAATTTCTTTCCGCTGCGAGCGATGAAATCGCAGAACTCGTACAACTTCACCACTCTTTCATTTCACGTCCTATCTATTAATTCTCCTTTGTCCCTTCTAAAGTAAGTGCTTTTCTTCGTTCGCCATCCTTTTTCTCATTCCTCCTATTCTCTCCTCGAATACTTTGACCTTTTTGCATCTCTTATTTTATTTATATACACACGTTCCAATTTTCCTTGTTATTCATTGGAAATAACTTATCACTAACATGTTGAGTTTTTTTTAAGATCTTTGAAGTTATTTGGGTGATGATCAAGTGATTCGGAATATAATCTATCAATATTTATAACCACATTGTATAATATTATATCAAAAGTAAGAAGAAATATCGTTCCATTTAACAATATTTTTTGTTTGAGGACGAAAGTTGTTATTGAACAGTTACTCTTAAAATCCACTTGGAAAAAATATTACCGATAGTAATTTTTGAAAGTTTTCATAGACCCGATATAGACCTCGTCGACGTGTAAAAGTCTTGCAAAGTTTGTGACATCTGGTTCAATCCTAGTGCGAACTTGAAAAGATATAAATCTGTCGAATTTTCTAATATTAAAGTTGAATTTCGAATTCTTCGAAATTTTATGAACCAGGTAACACAAATTCAACTTTATGGATGCAATCTCTCTTGAGACTAAGTATTACATCTTTAGTAGAAGTGGAACTGTCAATGTCGAATCCCAAGAGTCTTGGCCACGATCACGTCTGATTTTTAAATTTCGAGATCGCAGGATTTTTAACAATCTAATCCTTCTATATATTACTTCTATCATAAATAGTACAAATCTGAGTCTCAATTTTAATTACAACTTTTTCAAATTTTTTTTTATCAATAATTTTAAAAATAAAATTTATTTCAACAATATAGCTTAACACGATAAAAAAATTATTTATTTTAATAATACCAGATTGTTGCAAATTAAAAAATTAATCGTCAATTGACAATAATTAAAGACAAAATTAAAAGATATGAAAGAATCTTATTCTTCACTTAACCTAACCTAAATTAACCTCTCTAATTTACTTGATTTAGTCTAATCTGATATTTTAATAAAAAAAGTATAAAAAAAGTAAAAGTATATCAATATATAATATACCAAATGCAATTCAAAATTTTTTCAATCTTTACATTAAAATATTTTGTTAAAGATAAAAGTGTTTCACACTCACGAGTTGTGTATGTCGAAAATTATCCTATATAAAAAAATCTCCTGTGATCATACCCAATAAATTAAGCCAAAAATTTGTTCTCCTATCGGTTAATCAAGCCATTTAATCTGGCAATTAAAAATGCAACAAAGTACACCACGATATTATATCACTTAAACGTGTCACCATAGTTAGCCATGCTCGAATTCGCACAAAGATCGTAAATCACTAGACTCAGTTGGCAAAAAGATAGGTTTTTACATACAGATGGCGTTTTTATCACGCCAAGTTGGGAAGAAATAACGAAGCTCTCGCTTCGAAACAACGGTGAAGGGATAACTCGTGTAAAAATCGACGCGATCCTGTTTTAATCTCGACTCGCGTTTCATGGAACATTAAATCGTGGTTAAAAACAAGTCGTGGTTTCTTGATCGAAAAACTTTGATAACACTTCCGGCGCTGGAACAATTTTTGCCCGCGCCTTATACTTTTCGAAAGGTTATTTTCTTTTTCTTTTCTCTCTTTTTTTTTTTTTCTTACCAGAGAAAATACCGAGTCGAGCGAAGAGTATCTTCGTGTTGTTTAATAAAGTTTAAAATATTACGTATTTTTAAAGTTTGAATCATTATTGAAGAGAGATGAAATTTTTATTTTTTTAATGAAAATTGTTTTGTAAGTATGGGGAATAAAATTACTAATAAAATTAATAAAATTATAGGAGGGAAATTTTTAAATGGAAAATTTATAAATTTTATAAAATAGAAATCGTTTTTTTTTTTTAGTGCAAGCATTGAAAATATCGTGATTCTGTTCTTGGTATTGGAATTATTGAGAAAAATAAATGTTTAAATTTCGGAAATATACCGAGATTGATACGATATTTCAATTAGTGGACGAAATCGATGAATCACGTGGTTGTTATCATGTTTATTTTATATCTCGCCAATAAACGACCTATTCTCTGCATCTGCAGTAATTTCAATCCAAAATCAGTTACAGTTATGTTGGGTGAAATTGAAAATTTCATAAATGATCGACAGCAAAAGGACGTAATGTACGTACGATGTACACCACCGACCAAAATTTTCCAATCTGGTCTATATATACACAGAATTTGAAGAATATGAAGAAAGTTATTCTGAAAGAATTCTGCGAATCTGCAAATCTATACGTCTATGATCCGTAAATTTGCAATTCTGTATTTCCAAAAGAGCTAGAATTTTCACAATTTTCGAACGAATACGTGTCGAATACAATTTATTCGAATTTCGAAAATTTCCACGCGAATATTCATCAAAATTAGCAGAGAATAAACGAATCGAAATTCTAAATCGAACATCGTTTGTCAATCAAACTGAGCAGTATGGAGTGCATCGAGTGCGTCCATCGACCCCAAGTGCTCGAACAAATGCGCAACGAATTCGATGGCACGCGAGGATCTCTGATGTCAATTGGATTTTCAATATTATTTGAGATTCTAAAATTCGAAATTTATATTTTAAATAGAAATTCGAATCAACGCTTCAAGGGAAACGCTTTGAAAAATTCAGGATCTCTAAAAAATCCAACGAGTGAAGTAGTAACAATAATAATATTCCAAAATTGAAATTTTTCTTCAGATCCAAAAATTCACTCATCGTCTTCACAATAACTTTCAAAGTATTATATACAATTTTCTTCAGATCCAAAAGTAGTATAATATTGAAAAAATTCTTTTACTATTATTTTACTTTCTACTTTTCTCTCGTATAACAAAAATAATAATATCCTTATTGCAGCGCCCTTATTAATTTCCCATACAAAACAGAGAGAAGAATAATCCAGAATAATCGATGGTTTTTTTTTGAAAATTCAGCGAGACAAATTTCCTCCCTCCATGCAAGAATATTGGTTGCATGCGCACACCACCTAAGGTTTTATGCAATAAAGGAACGCCTTCGATGGATAGCATCCAGTAAATGATGGTAGCGAATTCGAATTTTCTTCTAATAATTTTCTCAACAGGTTATTCGAGATAAAATAATTCTCTCTTAAATCATCGTTCAATACTAACTCATTTTGGTGAATTTTTCACCTTCTTTGATTTGCCGTTCCTCATCCCTCGATGCCGTTACGTGGATTATTAGGAATGGAAAACAGATGATTGAAAATTTCAGATATTTTCGAATGCACGAATTCAATACAAATTGGATTTGAAATTTCATTAATTTTTACATTATTCGGTGCTGATACAGAGCGAAGAATAATTCTTGAAGCCTTCAAGATAAAATGATAAAATCTGAAATAAAAAAGAGGAAACAATCGTGAAAAACTGCTGATGGAAAGTTAAAGGTTAAATTATCAGAGAATTTTTTTTATATATAATTAAATATTAGTAAAGCAAATTAAACTCATCACTCGGATTATTCACTTTCTCTTCCAGCTGAACCCAACAATCGTTTCGAGAAACATTAAACATCAAACACAAATTTTTCCCCTTCGTCTAACGAAACGAATCTGTTTTCAAAATCTTTTCCCAATCTAATCCTGACGTACTCCCTTTAACTCCGCGTCTGCAATGCACACTAGTCAAAAAAGAAAAAAAGGAATAATTCTCGAAGAATTATTTTTCAAGGGGAAAAGGAAGGAAGAAAAAATAAACTAATAATCCGACAAACACCTATTTTCCACCCAACTCGTCACGTAATAGTTTCCAGTGTTCACGCAAAAAGTCCATACCCTAATAAACTTCAATAAAGCACACCGAAAACAGACCACCCCTTTGGTTACTGCGGTCGGAAGTGTGACCGTGTCCAGGAAGTGGACGGCCACGTGAAGAAAAGCTGCATCCCAGTTGGAAAATTTCATTCAGCCTGGCGTGGCTTTTCTCGGCCACCAATGCTTTATTAGATGCCACTCCAACGACGATGCACCTCTTCTGGCAAGGCAATGATATTATTTCTGATCCTGGCTTCCTTCAATGGTGATTGTTGATAGATGGAAAATGATGATCATCAATATTTAATAATATTTTTGAAGAGATCCAATGGATTCTAGATTTCTTTTTCTTTTTTTGAACAATTTCTATAAGAAAAGGAAGGATAAAATAATTTGAACGAATTAATAATGATGGGAGATTCTAGGTATTATATTTTAATATTTGACATTGGATGTAATTTGAAGTGTAATTTGAATTCTACCTCGTCAGATAATAATTTTGGATTGGAAAATTAATTTTCAATGATGGAAATACTTCGTTCAACTATAGGAATATTTCCTTGAATTCTTTATTTGTTTGTATCGATAATAAAAAAAATATAACGCGATGGAAAGATATTTGACGTCTCGAAGAAGATTCGATAAGGAAAGGATTCTTTTTTTTTTTTATCGATTAAATTTTCGTTTCGTTTCGTTTCAAACACACGTTCTAGAATGTACAACAGCAGCTTGTTAAATTTACGAAACGTTGCGAAATTAATTATAACTACATTGTAATTAATTCACTTTGTTAACAGTTCCTCTAATACATTTTTTTTATCCCTCGTACTCGTTTCACGAATCCCGCCACACTGAATTCAAATTAAATTCGATAAAATATTTTTAATATTTTTAATATTTCAAATTGAATTATTAAGGAAAAAATAATTCTTCTTTAATAAGAAGGGAGCGCGAGAAACTTCAATTTTAGCATTTTAGCAATTTTTCATACAAGCAAAAAACAATAAAAATTATATAAGCTTCGAATTAGAAAAACGTAGAATTTTCTCTCGCGTTTAATCAGATTGGGCGAATCTTTTTTTCGCGCGAATTACGAATTTTATGAACGCAATTATAAGAAATAGGATTAAAATCAAAATTCGTTTTATACCTCATACCGTATACTTTGCAATTTGAATATTCATTTAAATAACGAATCGAAAAACTTTGAATTTTGTTTTCATCGACTCGTTTCACTTTCTAAAAAAAAAAAAATTCAACAACTGGATTACAAACTTAAACTTTTTTTTTTTCTCAAGGATTAACAAATCGAGGGAAAAACCTATTCACATCTTACCTCCAACGTTGCACAAGGGTAAATCTCCAAGAGTATTCGAGTGTAAAATCACACAAGCAGAAGAATCGGCGAAAACTTCTCCCACGTGGAGAGAAGTCCGACACCTCGTACTCGAGACTCCTCTCTATCCTCCTTAAAACGGAAGACGACTTCTACTCTTCGACTCTTCTATTCTTCCTCCTTCTCCTCCTCCCGCGAGTCGAACGTAGGAGGATTAATTAGAAAAACTCGCGACGGATCGATTCCTTCGGATCGGCCTCAATCTTGAATATCCTTCCCCAGAAAAGCACACTTCTCCAATTCCGTAGCGGATCGTCGATCGATAATCGATTCTTCCCAAATAATATTTCCCCCTTGTCTCCAACAGATCTATCCCAATTCAAGATTATCTTCTCCTTATAATAACAAAAAGAACAATAATATCTTCCTTTCTTCTCTTCCACCTTATTAATTATCCTTTCCAACCGAATCGCGGCCCTCTAACTTGTTACTCTAAAACCAACGACCAAACATAACCTCTCCCCTCATGTCGTCGATCCACCTACTTGGCGTAAAAAGTAAAATGCCTCGTTCGAATTCCTTCTCCCCGCGTGTACGGGAGAGAGAGAGAGAACGCTCGCCGGAGAAATAAGATCGATTGTACGCGGGATTGGACGCGAGAAGAGTGAAGAGGCGGAGGGAGAGAGCAATCCCGATGACGGCCACCGACTGAGCCGCGGAGCGCAGCATCAGGAAACTCGCGGGCGGAAGAAAGGACGAAGGGAAGGTGGCGGCGTTACGAGGCGCCTGCGCCGCCAATTTTACACATGGTCTTCTCGGCCACGTTATATCCTACTCCCTCTCCTCCCCGCTAAGTAAGCAGCGCCCCTCTTCCTTCTACACAGGGGAGGGAGGTAGCAGGTAACGGGCTGCGTGGAGCTACGCAGGCTACTCGTTAACCGTGACCGAGTAGAGAGAGAGAGAGGAGGATAGTTCGATTTAAGCGATGGGGTTGGATGTTGTGGGTGTTTTGAGCGAGGAGAATTAGATTTTATTAGGGAACGTTGTTTGGGAATGGGAGAGAAGGAAGAATGGGTTGAAAGAAGGGAGAATGAGAGGGAGATTTTTGAGAAAATGGATAGATGGAAGCGAGAAAAGGTGATTTGAATATCGTTGGGAATTTGTGAAATGGAGAAAAAGAGAATTTAAAGTAAGAGAGTTTAAAAATAAATAAATTAATGTAAGATTGGATTTTCAGATGTGTTGAAGCTTAAATGAAGATGAGAGTAAAGATACTTAAATATTCGAGGGATGGAATAAAAATAGGAAGAGAGGACAGTGAAAAAAGATTTCCATCCTCGTTGTTCCCATGTTCGCTCTACATTTGCAAAAAAAAAAAAAATATCCAATTTAATTAAATTAATAACGTTATGAAATGAACAATCTCATTTAATTGCCTTCTATTTGCAGCTCACCCCTACGAAAGATAAATATTTAAAGAAAAAAATATCGAACGAATAAATAAAGAAAATAAATAATAATGGAACATAGTATAAGAAGAAAGGAGTTGGTGTGATCCTCTGATTGCAGTAGTTGGAAAAGGTTGCTTTTGCCAGTTATATCTGTAAATGGTCAGGCCACTGCAATCGAATAGGTCGAGTGTCCAGTGGCCGATTGCGCTGATCTTTCGGTTTGTAATTTATTGCAGGGAATTGGAAACGGTTTCGTGGATGTTTGCATCCTATCAGCTCTCTGGATTACGTAAGCTTGCTTATGCGAATGCTTCGAGCCTCGAACAACCCAATGTATGTTTGAATTCGGGTTCAACGAGAAAACTAGAAAATCGAAACGTTGAGTTTAATTGTGGTATCGTCATTGATTAAGACACATTTTGACACGTAAAGTAATTTTCGACGAATTAATGCTCATTTGTGAAAAAATACTTTTTCTACGGTGTTAAGTAATATTTCAAAGTAAAATTTGTGAGAATTATTTTTTTTTTTTTGAACATCGTCGTTGAAAATGAAAGTCCAACGAATGAAGAAAAATATTATTCATCGTTAAGGATATATTTGAGAATAAAACTTGCAAGAATTATTCTCCACAGTTATTTTTTGTTATATCGATATTTGATAGTGAAAATTATTCCAGAGAATTCTATTTTTAAATATATTTTTAACTTGAGGATTTCTTTTTTGAACAACATCCAAACTAACAAACAAGTTTCTTTCAACAAGATATACGTTTATTCCCTTTCGCAATTAAGAATTACCTTTGTTAATTAACCAATCGACCATTGAAAAGAAGAAAGAGGGGGGCAATGAAAAATTAATACATCAGTTTTTTTCTATCCCACGCTACTTTATTTACATCGTATCGAGATGAATAAAAAGGAATATATGAAAATATATGGTTTGATACGAATAAAAAAAGAAAAAAAGGGATTCGCTTCCGTGAATATTTTCAAAAAATCGTTCTACATTTCCGTCACGATGGGACGAAAAAAGGCATCGAAGGTAATTAAGAGAAGAAACAAGGAATAATAGGCGGTTTTTTTTATCGGCAAGGCAGAGATAATATGATGAGTCTAGCGCTATCGCTAGTGGTGCTTGTCAAGCGCAAGGTAACGTGTATGGAGCAATTGGCCCTGATTCGAGACGAATTAACAAGCTCAGCGTTTTCCCTCCCTTCATTTTCATACGCGTTCCTTTTCAAAAATCCTTCCTATTTCCAAAATATATTAATAAAACGTTGGTGCATCAGCCAGCCAGATTTTCCACAATCGAACGAACGTATCGATAATCGTCCGATTGGAAACAATAATATTGAAATGGAAGTCGCTTTTCGGTGATTTTCAATCATTATCAATTCTCGCGTGAATTGTAATCCCGGCCCAACCGATGATGTTCCCCGATGGTTAATTATCGATTTCGATGGCCTCTTAGTGCGCCTCCACGCACCCCACCCGAGAACTTCAAATTCTGCCGAATTGTTGCAAATAAACGAAACGAAAAGATAAAGGAATTGCTGATGATTGATTCGTTTCATTGCGCGTTTAATCCCACTTTTCCACGCGCTACATTACAACTTATCGCGCGATTTCTCCACTAGAAACAACTCGAGAGTCCCGTAGAAATTCCTTTTTCTATTTTTAATATTTAAAGTTTTCTAAAAATCGTCTAGAAATAATTAAGAATCCCTAATAAATCATAATAATCAATTCTATTTTTCAATGCGCTATTTCGTATTACTTATCGCGCGATTTCCATTAGAAACAACTCTAGAGTCCCCTAGAAATTCCCTTTTCTATTTTTAATATTTAAAGTTTTCTAAAAATCGTCTAGAAATAATTTAGAATCCCTGACAAATCGTAATAATCAATTAATTCTACTTTTCGATGCGCTATTTCGTATTACTTATCGCGCGATTTCCACTAGAAACAACTCGAGAGTCCCCTAGAAATTCCCTTTTTTATTTTTAATATTTAAAGTTTTCTAAAAATCGTCTAGAAATAATTTAGAATCCCTGATAAATCGTAATAATCAATTAATTCTACTTTTCGATGCGCTATTTCGTATTACTTATCGCGCGATTTCCACTAGAAACAACTCTAGAGTCCCCTAGAAATTCCTTTTTCTATTTTTAATATTTAAAGTTTTCTAAAAATCGTCTAAAAATAATTTAGAATCCTTGATAAATCGTGTAAATAAATAATCAATTTGAGAAATCGAATGAAAAACTGTGCGAAAGGAAAGAATTATTAAATTCCAAGGAATAAAATTACTGGAAACGAATGGCGGGAAGAATTGTAGAAAGATCAAGTCAAAAGAGAATCAGAAGAGAAAAACACATGGAAGAAAAACATTGAAGAGGGGATCCTTCATTCCTAATGCTAAAATCAAAATATTAAGATTGCTAGGTTTTTCCCTTTAGAATGCCATCCAATCTAAGTCACATTCAGCTTTTTTTCACCGGTTTA
Source organism: Apis cerana (assembly GCF_029169275.1). Lineage (NCBI taxonomy): Eukaryota > Metazoa > Arthropoda > Insecta > Hymenoptera > Apidae > Apis > Apis cerana. The sequence goes on along the minus strand of NC_083867.1, from coordinate 4,711,852 downwards.
AAGACACCTTTGCCACCTCGCCCCACAAAGCCATCGTCGAGACTATCGTTTTCAACGAGCGTTAAACACCGAACTCGCTCCATTCCCGTTTTTGAATCGTCGTTGAACGAGGAAATTCTATGGAGGATCCATTCGTGTATCTGGTCGATCTCTAGGCAATTATCGAATCAGGAATCGTGTCGTCGAATACGTTTTTTCGATGGCAATTACATAGATTCGTACGAGTTTTATTTTATTTTTTTTTTCTCCGGAGGAAAGTTTGAGGAAAGAAACGTGATTTCAAGACAATCAAGAGAACTAGGCCAAAAAAAGAGATCGCAAACAGGATTAGGTGAATCGAATTGAAAGGCAAATTATTTAAATCTGGAGAATCGATCTGTCAAATCATTGAATCTAGTTTGCTCGATGAAAATACTTGATGTAAATTGTGAATTCGAATTGTATAAAAATTCTATATAATATATTCTATTCTCAAAATTATTGATACATCAATATCTTATGTTAATACAACAATAGTTCCCTTCCTCTGATTTTCCATCATCGCACAAATAAGATTTTGAAAGGCTGCATCGAAAATGTCGAATTAATCAACTGCTAATTTAATTTATCTTCTTTCTTCAAATATTTATTTCCCATTTATAATGCAATCGATATAATAAATTTCCTGTTCGCAAGAATACACAAGGATACAACGAGAAATATCGAAAGATCAATTATATTAAACTTTTCCTTCGAACCTTTTTTCTTTGATCCAATTTCACCCACTTTGATTTATCTAACTACACAACTTACAGAGAGAAATTTTTTATCCTTGTAGCCAGCTTCGATTATCGGTTTATTTACAAAAAGGAACCTTTTTCTTGAACCACTAATGGAACCAACTTTTTTTTTTCAGATCCGTATAATAAGGGAGCAATCGGGTAATGGGAGGAGAGGGCGGTAATGGAAAGAAAAATAAAAACGGGGAGTGGATAAAATGTGACGGGCTAGAGAAATTGCAAAAAAAGATAGAACACTCACCTCTCCATCGCCGTCGTAGTAGACGAGATAGCGCCTCGTCAAAACGAACCAACGTTGTTTGTAATTGACAGGAGTGAAACGTTTCTTGTTCTGAGAACGTTTCACCATGAACCCCTGTCTCACCACATCCCCGCTTTTTGGCTCCACCTTCCCATCTTTCCCCGCCATACCAGATGGAGGGCCACCCTGAAAAACAAGGTTTCGATTATTATTATCAGATGACAGAAAAAAAGGAATAGAAAAATAATTATTACAGATGGTTTCGTGAAAATCGAGTAAATATAATTTATCGACGTTGGAAAATAATTAAAGGATGGACAGAAGAAGATTTTTTATCCTAAATTGAACCTTTAATATTAGATCCCAAAAGTTTGAAACTTTAATCTTAGAATTTTTAACCCTAGAAGATTTTTAATTTGTAGAAAATATTGCACAATAGTATGCGAATAGTTCTTTAGAATTTGAAAGGAGTTTAATTAATTAATTGACGATTAAGGAATCGAAGTGTGATTATGGATGATGAAGTAATGAAGATTTATCGTAAAGGCATTTACTTCGTTCGATAGAAACGGTAAATTCTTCATTTCTATCAAACAAGCTGCAGCACTTCGCAGAAACTCAAAGTTTCTATCCGTTAACTTAGACGAAGACCAATTAAGCGAGTTCCGCAATGAACTTTCAATTATCTCGATAGTTCGAATTTCAGACAAGCAGTCTGGATACTTTTCGGATAAGTATCGATTAATTTTTTGTTCCTAAAAATTTAAACGAACGTAATTTAAATAATTTAAGACAGACATATTTATGATTAAAAAGTAAAATAAATTTAAAATATGGAAACACAACGCGAAGAAAAATTTTAAAATCCTGTGAGCCAAATATAGATAAAAGTTTTACGGGATTCTAGACCTCCATTAAAGCCAGCATGACTCGACCACGAAGAATTTCCATTCAAAATAGAGAGTCAGAGAATCAGGCTAAAATCTTCGACCACATTCTCGCGAGACGAACTTAGGCTTCTCGTTGTAACAAAATTTAAGAACCAGACAATTTTTCTCCATTTCAATCTATAAAATGAATAAAATATATTTTTTTTTATTTTTCTTTAAGATAATTTTTTTTTTACTTTTTTTTTAATTTACAATAATGAAACGAAATTATTAAATTTATTCGTGTAATTTGATATCATTGAACAAAAAGTTTTATCTTTGTATCATACCTTCGTTTCAAATATTTTTTCAAAACGTATCCATTTACAAATAAAAATCGATGGAAGATGTATTTGTATCGTGCTTATATCGATAATCACAAATGATTTCTTTTGGACATGTGCAGAGAAAACAGAAAATGTGTTTAAAGTAAAACAGAGATGCAGCCTAAATAAATAGCGTAAACAGTGGCTAAATACATACCACTGTTCGAAGCGAGAACGCATGTAACACACGCATTCGTCGATCGCGCACGCGCACGCGCAGAAAGTTGGATTCGCGCGTATTTGCATGTGCGTGTCAGTTCCGGTCGAACACCTCTGGAAGGATTAAATTTTTTTTGCTACATTTTATATCACTATTATATTATATTACAAGATAATTAATATTATATTACCTATCAACATAATCAATAACAAATTATTTATTATTAATCAGTTAACAAATTGCAATAAGTTCTTTTAGATTGAATTTTTTATAAAACGATTTAAAATTGGTTTGACGTTAACCAATTGGAATAATGGAATAACATAAAATTTTAATTAAAACATGATTAATATGATTTTTACATTATATTTCTTAATGTTTTTAATATAAATATTTTATGCTGTTTTCCAAATTTCATATTAATTTGTGATAGAAAAAAAAAAAAAAAAAGAGTATAATTTTTTTAAAACAGATTGTAATGACAATGTAAAAACTGGTTACAATGATTCGACAAAGCACTTACTAACATGAATACACGACACCAAGTACTCGAGCACTCAACTGCCCAGTAAATATCTACTTCCACTGAATTTCTTTTGTAACTCATGTCTCTGAAATTTTAAAGGGCCGCCTAAACCGCGACGTCTTTTGAATTTCCGCCCGTCCCATACTTTCCGTTTACTTCTTGGAAATGGGAGAGAAAAGAAAGATACGATACATTGAACAAAACTAAAAACAAATTTATTAAAGTTTGAGAGAAATTCGATTGAAAAAAATTCATTTTTATATATTTAAATAATGACATTGCCGATTTTTGGAATGTTTTTTGAATATAGAAAAATTATTATTTTTTGTGATACGAAATAAAATAAAAAGATAAAGCAATTCTATCATGAATCAATATATTGGGATTTAATCTTTTAATGCATATTGATGCATATTGGTATTGAATTTATTGAAGCATTATTTAACGAAATTATAAGAAATTATAAAGAAAAAAAAAAAAGATATATAACAAGTGAAAAGATCGAGTTGTAATAAAAATATAATTATGGTATATTAATCCATTACAATATAATTTAATATAATATGTATATATATATATATATATATATATTATATATTAAATATGAAATTATAAAAATTTAGATAAACAAAATATAATTCGATATATATAAAAAATCAAATATATTTATTAATAAGTTTGTTTATATATTTTATAATTAAAATGAATTTCGACCATTTTAATTATTCGTTTACTCTATTTTACAATGATTCTCAAATGTATGTTATTTTTGAAAAAATTATTAAAATTTATGAAAATTCGTTCATTTTCTAATGTAAATTGTAGAAAATGATTCGTTTTATAATCTTCATCTAAAATTTTTAATTTTCTTTATTCTCTATAAATTAATGGGAATTAATCTTTTAATATTTAAAAAAATAATATTTAAAAAAAACTTTGTCTTTATCTTAACTTATTTTTTTTTTAAACTAGAATAATCCTACATATATGATTTTTTAAATATTATTATAAACTGATACTACTTACATGAGCCACCCTGTATACTATGCATGAACTCTGAATCAAATTCTATTCTTTGTTTTGATCGTAGTTTAGGATTTTTCAAAAAACTTATATTACTTTATAAGTGTTTGATCATAAGAGAAAATAATCACACAAAGGCATTCTCCTTGAAATTAGAGACATAACAGAACAGTGAGATCAACGACAACGCGATAGTTTGTGGTTATCCTGACACTCGGCTATATGAATATTTCTATGTGAAAGTTTAGTTGCAATAACATTCATATATATAAAATTTATAACAGAAAATCAACTTACCATGCACTAGAGTACTGCTACCACCTCGCAATTTCAATACTTGTCAGAAACATGACCGGTGCCCAAACAAAGAATTCACGTGGAACGAACGCATACACACACCGACAATCTGTCAAACGAAGACGTTGGAAATTCACAAGATAGCAGGAAATACCTCACTACGTTAGTAAAGCATTTATCCGAAATATCATCACATCGTGAGAAGGATTTTTTAATCAAAAAATAAACAATATCCACACGTTCACTCTTTTGTTTTGCTACTTAAACAACGAAAATCCCCAATCTGAGTTCGACGTCCTGCTGGCATTAACGTATTAACTGGCCAACAGAGAATACCTGTTGACTCATTTTAAAAAAACAAAATGGCGGATTTGAAGGCTACGTTATATGTTGTTTTGTTTTAGTTGTATATTTATTTAACTTTTATTAATTCGTTGAAAATTTTGCAAAAAGTGCACAAATATTTTGATTAATATGATATTTGCAAAAGAAAAGTATTAATAGAAAAATATGTTGAATTATGAAATTACATTAATGTAATCTAAAATAAAATATTAATATATTAGCGTGAAACTAGATTTTGTAGTTTAATTTATAAATATAGTTTTTGTAATATTATTATAAGTTTTTATATTATAAATATTAAATAAACGGAAAATAAATTGTGTAAAAAAAAAAAAAATGGCGACTACGCGCGAAATTATAGACATGCGCACTGACGTTAATATTCCAATCAGTTTGACAACAGTCAAGTTCTATTCAAGTTCGAATTTAACCTCCTACGTATTTTATTGAAAAAATATTTTAAGTGAAATTATTCCTTATTTTTTATTGAATCGATATTACACATTAAAAATGGCAGCACCAGAGGCGATACAAGTCAGTTCTCTTCCTCTACCTCCAGTTCAGTATATTAATTTGTATACAGATGAAAATGTTCGTCGAGGCAGAGCACCAAGGCCACCACTGCCAATACACGATACTTATTCGATGTTTGGAAATGTATTTAACGCAGATGATACAATTATTAGACCTCTTGAAGCTCAAGGAATTAAAAGGTTATATCCTCAGCATTTCGATCGACGACGAGAGTTGAAAAAATTGAACCACTCATTGCTTGTTAATTTTTTGGATCTAATAGATTTACTCGTACAATGTCCTGATAGTCCAAGACGTGCAGAAAAAGTAATATAATATATATATTATAATATAACATTTTAGCATAAAACAAATAGTCAATGTTTGTATTATTGTTTACAGGTGGAAGATCTTAGTTTATTATTCATTCATATTCATCACTTATTAAATGAATTCAGACCACATCAAGCTAGAGAAACATTAAGGGTAATGATGGAATTGCAACGTAGACAGCGTATAGAAACAGCACTTAGATTTCAGAAACATTTAGAAAAGGTATGATTTTTAATTAATTAACATTGGCATAATGTGCATTTGAAGTTATAATAATTTTTTTTATAGGTCCAAGAAATTTTACAACATGCATTGCAAATGTTACCAGATACTTCAGAATTAGATTCTAAATTAGCAATAAATACAGATGCTATGGAATCTGTTGATAATTTAGGTTCTGAACAGCAAACTCCAGATCCGTGTAATCCATGTGATCGTATTATGTGCAAAACGATAGATGATATGATTTCATCGAATGGATTATATTGAAATTTCTTTTTTAAACGTATACTGTAAAAATTATTGTAATTATAATTGTAAGATATATTGTAATAATAATTCTAGAAGTGTAGTATATTTATTAAACAACAGGTATAAATTTTCTGTACAATTTATCTATTTCATTACATATATTAAAAAGACAATATAATTTAAATCAATAGTTTTTATTCTTCTAATAATATTGCAGTAAATTTACTAAAGTAATGTTTACATATTTGAAATCATAATAAACAAAAATAATATTTTTAAAATGTTACAATATATTAATACATACAAGTAAATTTTTATATAATTACGTAATTGACAAATTACAAAACATTTGTATTAAATATTAATTAAAACACATAAATATTCGATAATTGTAAATTTTTCACAAATAGTTTAATTAACTGTGTAATAACACTCGATATTGGGCATAAAAAATACAACATATATTATGCAATATTATTATTTATTAAATTAAATGATAATATATTCATGAATTATTATTATTATATTATTAGCATTACACAATTTTTATTCAATGGTGGATAGGAAAAGGACACAATATGTTTTTAAACTCACCTTACAAAACAGCTACCATGAATATACAAATAAAAGATAATATACAACCATGCCTCAATTCCTGAAAAGAATAAAGTTATAATCTTTCCTTATAAATTTCCTCCTTGATCTGGTAATCTGTAATCAAAAAATGATTATTTTTGGTCTGCTTTGCTATCCATTCAACAAGAATCATATACAGCATCTGCAAAATAAAAAGTATGCAATAAAAATTATATCTTTATTTTTACATAATCAAAGAAACTTTTCGATTTTGTATTATATTTTTTATTTATATTTAATAAAAGATTTTAATAATTTTATATTGCTTTTATACTTAAATTAATTATTTTGATAAAAAAAATTATTTATTTATTTAATTGACAAAAAAGTTAAATATTTTATACTATAGAATAGAAATAGTAAATAAAAAATATGTATAATTGTAAATATAACTAACATAATTTGAGAAATTGAAAATAAAATTTTAAGTTTCTCTTTAAGTTTAAGTTTCTTTGATTTTATTATATTTCCAAAAAATGTTCCATTTTGATGTTTCCTCAATTACTCCAATCGTCGTTTTCCTGTTGGCAAAAGAAATAAAAAATGTTATCTAGAAAGAGGAATAGGAAGAACTAGGAAATACAGGAATACATTTTGATACTATTTTAACATCTAGAGTTGTTGTGGAAGAAAGAAATTGTCTGTCTTTTGCAAATACGTGTAACACCAGTGTCCATGTCATAGCACAAACCGGTCATTGTACAGTATGAATTTTTAAATATTCTCTATATGAAATTTTTGGTTCTGATATTTGATAATTCTTCATTTCAAATGATTCACATACTGTGTCCTTGCACCATTTTCTCGTCATTATTTTATTTGTTGTATTGCCTGTTAAAGTACCTGATTAATAGTTTCATAATAAACACTTCTTGAAGTTCATGATGTCATCTTGCTCACTTCTTCCCACGTACTTATTCACTTTTTCCAAACTCAAGTTTCTCCAAATTGTATTTTTCATTTGTTTAACAATAAAAAAATTGTCATAACACAATTAGTATATTATTTTCACACCAATCTTCTCTTCTTTAAATGTCAATATTTCATTATGACAATTGTCAGTGATTATCACTGTATTTAGTGAATTATTGATCCTTATAATTTTGTGTTTGAAACTTGTATGTATGGTGTGTACTTAAAGCTTTCACAAGAAAACACTTTCTTTACACTAAGATTTATAGAACAAAAAAGTTGTATTTCCTTTGTCACTTTTTTTAAAAAGCACTTTCTGTAAATAATCACTTTTACATTCTTCATTTTTATATGTACATTTTACAGGCCTGATATAGTTTTTATATTATTGCAGCTTTTACCATTTCATGCTTTTTAAAAATTTAAATAATCATAGAGTTAATAAAAATTTTTTCTCCACGTTCCACGACCTCGCGGTCTATAACCACCTCGACCACCTGACCTATTTCCTCTAAATCTACCTCGACCTATAATAAAATAATGAAAGAAAATTCTTTTTCTATATTTTTTTTCTTATGATCTTTAACTATTTTATAAAATAATGTTTCTTTTTATTAAATTACCATAATTTGATGATATGTTTGAACTATATTTTCCACTAGGAGGAGTATATAATTCCCTTTTACTTTTATCCTCTTTACTTCGTTTATTAGAATTGCTGTCATTTCCAAATGTAATTGGTGTATGTCTCTTCTGAGCAGATGAATGCTTTTCATTCTAGAATAATGAATAAAAAAATTAAGATATTTAATAAAATACATTTTTTTAAAAAAATTAGAATTATAGAAAATAGAATTATTTAATACATACCTTCTTATCATTAGCTGTTGTTTTCCATGAAAGATGTATAACACTTTTAAAACTGGGTGGTGAATGAAACAAATCTTTAATTAAAGTGTTAATATTATTTGTTGTTTTCAAAGCAACAACTTTTAATTGATTCTCCTCTGACTTTAATTCTTCTTCTGATTTTCCACTAATTGCTTCTCGTAATTTTTTTATATAACCTTGAATACCACGTGCAAAATACTGTAATCTTAATCTAAATTCCTTAAGCTGTTCTGGATCTTTCATTAAAAATTCTGGTGTTTGCTTGCATAATTTATGAAAAGCATACATGAGACATTCAACATGACTGAACTGTAATTGTGGTACTTCAGTTATTTCTGTGACTGGAGGTAGTGGCATATATGTCTAAAAATATTAAAATATTATTAATATTATCTAAATAAAATATACATTTTCAATAATATCATTACTTACAATAAGAGTATTATAAAGTTGTTGTACTTTTTCTTCTGGCTTATCAATTGTGCCACAAAATACAGCTAATTCAGCAAGAAGTTTTAATAACTCCAATTGTACATCTCTTCCATCAGGTGAAGTAATTAAAGAAAGATGTGGTAAAACTTGTATACAAATATAAGAAACAAAACGCGATGAATCTATTTGAGACTAAAAAATAAATACATTATTGTAAATTTTATAAATAAACAGAAAATGACTTTTAAAAATTTGATTAGATTATATTTACACTAAAGAATGGAAGTGCATGTTTAATACATTGTACAAGTCTATTCCACTGTTCAACATTAGTATGTTTGAATGGTTCAGACAATTCAGCTTGTTCAACTGTAATATCTACTAATTCTTGCTGTCCACTAATTGTTGTACCTAATCTAGTCCATGCAAGAACTTCCATAATACTGTGGAATTCATCAGCAGTAACATCCTAAATATGGAAGTATTATAAAAATCATATAAATTAAAAAAATTATGGTAACTATGGTTATAAAAAAATCATACTTGTAACACTTTTTTGCATTCTGAAATTAAAAGATCTTCTGGTTCTTTAGTAATAATATCATGACCTATTGCTTTTAATTTTGTTGCTAGGAACTTAATGCAACGCTCACGTGTTCCATCATCACCATTAATAATCTGACTAAAAAATCCACTTATTGTACCTACAGAAAAAAATAATGAAATACAGTTAACATTTCATAAGTCTAATAACAAGTAATTATAATATATATATTATATGTATTAATAATACCTCTTGGATCTGTTTTCATAAGAGACATAACACTATTATGAACTACAGCTAATTCAGATGGATCTTCAGCTTGAAGTAATTGGGCTAAAATATCTGCAATTCTAGCTGTATGTTCTTTATTATCTTTACATAACGCAGGTAAATCTTTAATTGCTTGTTTCCTGATCTAAAAATAAATTATAAAATTTTATATTTTTTATATATATACTATGCATATATTAACAATATAAATAATAAAAAAAAAATATACAGCCATATCCTCATCTTCACAAAGATCTAAATGGGCATCTATAGCCTGATCAGCCAATTTTGGGAAATATTTAAAAAACCTTGCAATGAATTGTGATGCTAGTCGTTTTTCTTTAGGTGATCCTTTTACTGCTGTTAGAATCTCTAAATATTCTTTTTCATGCTGTAATGTTCAAATAAAAATTTAATAATATTTACTATTTCTTCTGATTAATTATTTATGTACAATTGAATTATCATTTCCATGATAAAAATATCATTCAATCAATTTCAAATTAATAAGATATTTGCAAATATTAAAAATACGAGAAATAAAATATATATTTTATGCTTATAAATACAAAAAATTATAAAAGATAGAAATGAGTAAATGTGGTTATTCAATATAACCAAGTTTGTAGACTACCTCGGCTAATTTATCTTTGGCATCAGCCAAAATGCCAAAATTTTTGTATAATTTTTCGATACTGTCCATACTCATGATAAAATTATTATCGAATTTCCACATCTAAAGACACAAAACATATAAATACGATTTTACACTCAAAAATAGGTAATCTAGCCGGCCATGCACCACGCCAAGAAACGACAAAGATGGCAGCCGTTCTATATACATATATATATAACCAAAGTATGAAAGGACGGGCATTCATGGTGGCGTTCAAGTCGAAAATTACATATGTATGCGATAAATATTATCAAAATTACTACGTTGATTAAATATTTATATAAAATTTCTTGGAAGTTTTTTCATTTTCTGAGAACATTTTCTTGAAAAAAATTTCTTGAAAAAAATTCTTGAAAGTTTTTTCATTTTCTGAAACTGAGAATGTAATAATATATTATTATGAAATTTAAAAAAAACTTCATGATACCATATTTAATGCTACAACCTAAAGTACAATCAATTTACTAAAATAAAGACAATATAATTAATCTTAAATTATTAATACATAAAATTAAAATAGATAATTAAAGCACATATATTTTAAATCATATAAAAATTTATTATTTTCTAAGAACATTTTGTATATATATATGTATATATATATATATATATATTTATATAGATATTATAACAAAAATATTTATAAAATATTATATCAAAATTTACAATTTTTCCGTGAGTTCAGGAACAGCCTTAAATAAGTCAGCAACTAAGCCATAATCAGCTACTTGAAAGATAGGTGCTTCTGGATCCTTGTTAATCGCAACAATTGTCTTTGAATCTTTCATACCAGCAAGATGCTGAATTGCTCCAGAAATTCCAACAGCAATGTATAAGTTCTATATAATATAAATTAAAATATAAATAACTTTTTAATAATAATAATTATATATAATTATAAATCAAACTTACTGGAGCAACAATTTTTCCAGTTTGTCCTATTTGTAAATCATTAGGCACAAAACCAGCATCAACAGCAGCACGAGATGCACCAACTGCAGCATTAAGTTTATCTGCTAAAGTATATAATAATTTGAAGTTCTCACCAGACTTCATTCCTCTTCCTCCAGATATAACAACCTTTGCAGATGTTAATTCTGGTCTATCAGATTTAGATAACTCCTGTTTAATGAATTCTATCAACTGTGATTTATAATCACCAGCTGGTGCAGATTCACACTTGGCATTGCCTCCTTCTAAAGGTGTAGCTTCAAATGAAGTACCCCTTATTGTAACTATTTTTACATTGTCTTTACATTTTAAAGTTTGAATTGCATTTCCTGCATAAATAGTACGGATAAATGTATCAGTTGATTTAATATCAATAATATCACTTACTGGAGATACATCTAATTTAGCTGCAATCTTAAAAAATAAAATTTATATATGAATTACAAAAAAATATTTCATAATTGCATATAAAAATAAAAAAAATATATCCTTTAATTTGATACTTACTCTTGGTAATAATGCTTTACCAAAAGCAGTAGCACCAGTTAAGATATGGGTAAATTTATATTCATTTTGAATTCTAAGAATCAAAGGAGTTAATGCTTCTGGGAAAAATCCTTTAAAAGCATCACTATCTGCGATTAAAACTTTAGATACACCATTAGCTTTACTAACACTTTGTGCAACTGTATCACATTTGCTACCAGCAACTAAAACTGTTATATCTCCACCAATCTTTTTTGCTGCAGTTAAAGTATTACAAGTAATAGGTAATAGTGATTCATTATTATGTTCTGCAATAACTAATGTAGATTCACAACGTGCCAATAAGCCATACTAAAATATTAAATAATTTGATTAAATATTTTGTTTTTTTTGAACAAACAATTTAGAATTTTATTTTAATTTATATTATTTTTATTATTAATGATATTAAAAAGATATATAATTCTATTATATATAAAATTAATATTTAATTAATGATTACATTAAAAAAAAATATATTTTATAAATAAAAAATCATTGAAATATTATAGATAATAGAAATTTATACTTCGTTGATAAAAAAAGAATTGTATATATTAAGAATTAAAGGTTAAAACAAATAAGAATCAAGAAAATTGAATCTCTTGATACTCACTTTATTTGCAATTCGAAATGTTCTAAAGTAAGTAGCGAACATTTTTTTATAATTTTTAATGTTTCAGCTTGACTTAATTAAACAATAACTAAGAAAATACTTAATTCAAGTTAATTTTATATCTAATAATTAAATCGTATAATAAAGTCCAAAGTTCAATCAAAAAAATAATAAAAAAAATAAAAATAATATCTCTAAATCAAGTAATAATAAAATGTAGCGTTCTATCAATCTAATAATCAAAAAAAAAAAAAAAAAAATTTCCTATTTCTTTTAATACATTTTATTTAAATGGATTAGATTTGATTTTTTTTATTAAAATAAAAATTTCTATGTGGTGCATTTTACTAAATATATTTTATGAATATATTATAGAATATATTATAAATATATTATGAAAGTATATATATATTTATAAAGATGTATATTTTAAATCAATTTAAAATAATATTAATTTTGAAATTAAATATTTTTTTTATATTATTATTAAATAATATTATTATAAATAAAATTAACATTAATAATTCTAAATTATAAAATTTAAATATTTTTAATTATTTTAAATTCTAAAACTTATTAGTTAAATTATACTAAAATTAACATTATTAAAATTAATATTATATTTATATATTTATAATAATATTTAAAATGTTTATCTAGTATATATTATTTTTATATAAAAATCCTGTTTAATATTTATTACTAAATACTTAGTAGTAACTTTTATATAGTGAAATTTTAATATTGGAAATCCTGTTTAATGTAATACGCAGTCAAGTTTGGCCATTTCATTAGTTGCTATCCGAACAAAATGGTAAGGTTGAAATAAAATTACTTAATCTAATAATTATTTTAACATCCTATAAAATATATCTCTATAATTATCAGAATATTATATTTAAGAAATATATGGATTTTATTATTTATTTCAGTCGGCTCACAAAACATTTATTATCAAACGAAAACTTGCTAAGAAATTAAAACAAAACAGACCGATTCCTCAATGGGTCAGGATGCGAACTGGCAATACTATTAGGTAAAAATCATTAAAATACATGCTTGAATTTTCATTTAATTTGCTATTTATTATTATTGTATATATATATATATATATATATTATTTTATAATTTTATAATTTTATAATTTATATATATAATTTTAGATATAATGCTAAACGGCGTCATTGGAGAAGAACCAAGTTGAAACTGTAAAATACATTTATGTATTTTCTTTACATTTATTGTAATATTAATTATATTAATTATTCATTTTTAAATAAATTCTAATTGTAACATTACATTTACATCTTATATTTATAAAAATTTATTTTTTAATTATAACACGAATTTTATATCGATCAATAATTTCAGAGAGAAAATGATTTAATAATATTTATAACAATATTTATTTATATATATTTATATACATATTATAATGAATTATATATTTTGCGGTGACGCATTTGTTCCATCCATTCTTTTAATAATTCTTCACCGCTTTTAGGTGCTGATAAATAATAATTTTTTGGTGGTTTTCCTTCTTCTAAACGTACAAAGTAATGAGTATGTCTATAATGTACTATTCCAAATCTTGATCTAGCATGACGTCGTAATCCTTTTATTACTACACCTTTTGTTGCAAAAGATTCAGCTGAAAAATTAATTAAAATAATATAATATTCCTAATATATTTGAATATATTTTGTAATTAATGTACTGACCAACCCATAAATTACTTTTGAATTCAATATCATGTTCTTCCACAGCTATCTTTTGTGCCTCTAAAATCACTTCCTTGGCTATAGCTGCACCTTTTTTCTTTAAAAAACTCAATTGTTTAACAGCTTCATCTACAGACATACCTCTTACAAAAGAAGCAATATACCACATTTTCAATGGACTATATTTTATGTTTTTTTTTGCATGACAAACATACTGTAAATATAAATATAGAAAATACTTATATTTTAATTGATAAGATAAAATTCTTTAATTATTAATAAATTATACTTACACCTGGTCTTTTTTCTTCATCTGGTTTTTGTGGAGGAAAAACAACATTGTTATATTTAAGAAAACCTTTTTCTACATCCTCATCATCGGATTTAAAAAAATAATATGATCTTTGTATACTAGATAAACAATTCGAATTAGTTGTTTTAAATAATTTATGCGATATAAATCGTACACACTGTTTTATATTCTGCATCTTCTATAAAGATGAAAAAATATACATTAAAATTATGAATTAATTTATTAAATTAATTTATGAAATTAAAATTTTTTTTATAAATATTATATTAAAATATTTATAAAAAAATAATTTATGTAATTTATTTTTAATATAAATATAAATATTTGTAAAATAATAAAAGATAACCTTTTAAAATCAAAGTACATTATAAACAAATGCTAGTTAAATATCAATTCAAAATATTATATATACTTACATTTTTTATAACATATAAATATTTAAAAACTATGTGACAAAAAATTTCTAATTAATATTTTATTGTATATAAAGAATAATAAAGAAATATTTTCAAATATCGTCTTCAAAACACATCTATTCAAAAAACACTAGTTACTATTGACAGAAATATTTTAACCTGACATACAAATTAGAGTTTATTTATTTTATGACAAATTCTTATTCCATTTATAAAAATTAAAAATTATTCATTATAAAATAATTAATTTTTATTATATAAAAAATAAAAAATTATTTCATTTAATTAAAGAAAGATCAATATTAAGTTTTAAAAATCGATACTGTGTGTCTTTTTATTTACTTTTTTTTATAATTCATTTTCTATTATTATTAATAAAATTGTTTTTTTATAAATAAATTTCATTCGAGTAGACATTTTGATTGGTTGATATTAGAATCAAATTGTCAGATATGTCAGCAGAAATAATAATCAGTATATTATAAGCAGCACCTACGTATCGTCACTTACACGTAGTCGAATGCTCTACTTTGTATCGTGTTCATGACGCAACTTATTAAATTGCTATGGCGGAGAATTAGTGTGTGATTAAATCTATTTACTATTTTGCTCCGTCATTGCGTTAGTATAAAGTTTAATTCGGTCTTTAAAAAAAAAATCATGGATAGTAATAAAGATGAGGCGGAGCGATGTATGGAACTTGCAGAACTATATCTACGAGAAAAAAAGTACGAAGAGGCAGAAAAATTTGTACGTAAAGCACTAAAACTATATCCAATGAAAAAAGCAGAAGGTAAGTTGACAAAAATCTATTTCAATCAGTATATAATATCAATCAATCGCTTTTTATTTTTTATTTTATCCATTCATAAAATTGTCATTATATTGAAAGAAATCTACACCATATTTTTGAGTTTCAACAAAATTATGTTATAAAATTGTTATATAGCATTATTATTTTTTTAGAAATTATCTTAATATTTATTGAGTTTAAAAAACAGTTTCTATAGTTGTACGAAAATAAAATTTCATTTATATTTACTATTAGTATGTGAATTTATCATTATGTAAATTATTATTAAAAGAAAATAGTATGAATATGAATAAAAATTGTAATATACATAAATAAAAATAAAAAATTGATAATGAAAAAAAATTTATATAATTATATGAAATATAAAATGCCTATAATTCATTAATTATAAATATTTACAGATGTGTTAGCAAAAGTGACAATGTTATCAAAACAAAATCAAAAGTCTGAATCTGAACCTACACTTAGGAAACGTCAAACTGCATCTAAAGAAACCACACATACTCAAGCTTCTAGTGATTATACAAAGGAGCAACTTGAACATATTAAAAGGTATTTATATTAATTAATTAATTAAATGAAATTCTGAAGTTTTAAAAACATTAATGTAAACAAAATATTTAAAATATAATAATAAAATTTGTTATTTAATTCTGATATTTGTATTATAATCTAATATTTTTTCTTATTATTAATAAACTACAAAATAATTTATTTGTTTGTAGAATCAAAAAATGTAAAGATTATTATGAAATTTTGGGTGTAAATAAAGATGCAACTGATAGTGATATTAAGAAGGCATATAAAAAATTAGCACTTCAGTTACATCCAGATAAAAATAAAGCACCAGGTGCTGCTGAAGCCTTTAAAGGTAAATGATAATTAAAATATATTTACAACAAATTTATTATAACAAATTGTAATTTACATATACACAGCTATTGGAAATGCTGTTGCTATTTTGACTGATGTTGAAAAGAGAAAGCAATATGATATGTATGGTCCTGAGGAAGAAAGACTTCAAAGTGCTCAAGCTCATCAAAATCATTCACATTATAATTATACAAGAGGATTTGAAAGTAAGATTATTATAATATGTTTATTTTTTTCATAGAATTATTTCATATCATAAATTCTTATAAGTATTTAAATAACTGATTAAATTAATTTTTTTTAGCTGATATAACAGCAGAAGAATTATTTAGTATGTTCTTTGGAGGTGGATTTCCACAACAAGAATTTTATATGAGACGTTCTGGTAGATGGGCAAGACAACAAGATGCACAAGCTCAACATGCTCACTCTCAAGTATGGAAAAAAAATGTATTTATTTATACTTTAATTAAATATGTGATTATTTTTAATAAATATTATGATTTTTAGCAAGCAAATGGATATACCACATTCCTTCAAATGTTACCTGTGCTATTATTAATATTGTTAACTATGATGAGCAGTTTCTTTATATCAGATCCTGTATATAGCTTGCATTCTAACGCGTAAGTGTATTTACAAATATTTATCGACGAATAACGATGAATAAATTAGTTTTAATTAATAATTCTATGTGATGTTTCAATTCTATTACTTATGCTTTATTTTCTCGGCTTTTGTCTCTGGTATATTTTATTTCAAACAAGAGTGATTGATTTGTATGAAAGGGATTATATGCACATTTTAAATTTGTGCGCAGAAAATATTCTGTACTGAGAACAACTCAAGGATTAAAGGTGCCCTACTATGTCAAAGAAAACTTTCATACTGAATATCAAGGCAGCTTACGTAGACTAGAAATTTCTGTTGAAGAAGAATACCTGAATAATTTGAGACATGCCTGTTTTAGAGAGAAAAGTTATAGTAAGTATTTTATTTAATTGATTTTTAAATGCCTCAATCTAGCAGGGTACTGTTGCTCTTAGAAAAAAAGGCTTTAATTTAAAAGTCAAGAAATATATATTTTTGGATACATTGTTTCTTTAATCCCTAGGAGAAACAATGATGTGGAAAGCAAGAAACTTTGGAGATCAAGAATTATTTTTCAAAGCTAAAAATATTGAAACACCTTCATGTAAGAAGGTACAAGAATTACAAGGAGCATAGCGACGTTATGTTATTGAATAGAATTTTGTTGTAGATAGGTGTATATTATATTTACACATGTGTAGTTACTATTGGATGAAATGAAGAATATCAAACATTATAATACATGCGAATATATTATATATCTTCGCATCCAAATTGATAAATGATATTCTTCTGATCCATGAATTTTTACATAGGCCGTTTAAGCTGTTTGTTCCACATATTCAAATTGTAAATTAATATAGGATTCATTATAGTAGCAAGTATGATGAATTCCAATATGGTACATGAATCTATCATATAATATAATTAAGGTAACATATTTCAAATTCATTAGATTGAATCATATAATTTTAAAATATAAAAATCATATGTTGATTAATTTATATACATTGTTAATCAGGATTATTTATGTTCCATTATTACGACACGAGGAGAAATAGCTGATTGATATAGTAAGTGATAAACATTAATTTTGAAGATTTTAAAATATTTCTAATTATTTATACTCATTGAAAGAATTTGTTCATTAAAATTTTAATTCAATTCTTGCCATATTATTTAATAGTTAAATTGAAAGTTTTTTTAATCCTAGCACATAATGATTTTGACGATTTTAATAAAGATATTGTTGCAATATTGAAACTGCTTGTACACAGGAAATTTAAAAATAAAGATTTAAAAAACTCATTTAAATTATATATAAAAATTATATATATAAAAGAATAAAAAAATGTAAGAGAAAATGAATGAAATTAATGCATTTCTTTTAAAGAAGAATAAAAATTAATTTTAATATTGAAAAAACCCATTTAGTTTGTAAGGCCTAAGTTGTGGGTAATATCGAAATTCATGTAAATTTTTTTTTTGCATTAAAAAATAATCTATTGCACAGTATTAAATAATATAGAAAGTTATTAATGTTAAAAATTTTATGGACGCAATATTACACTGGATACATTCCTTCTGTTATTATGAGAAATGCACGATATATTACAAGCAAGAACATAGTAATTGTGACACATATTTACATTTATGTATATTATTTTTTATTCGAAAAATTTATGTAATTTAAATTAAAGAAAGAAAAGCATACATATTATCATGAAAAATGAATAATAAATAATTTTGATTAAGCTACAGTCATACACATACCATATACGTCATTGCGTCGTAAATTTTTATATGGGCATAAAGTTGAAAAAAAAAGAAATTCCTATCAATCTGATAAATGACCACTTATGTTTGTTCTTATTTATAAATTATAATGTATATGGATAATGAGATATATATTGACCAATATATTTATCTTGAGAAAATATTTTTTTTGTGTGATGTTGGAATTTTTCGGTACTAATTGTTATCTTTATAATAATCTCAAACTGTTGAACTTTTTGAAATCGTTCGAGAATAACATTTGAAACATTTATGCGAATCAGTTTAATCGAACTGCACATATCAAATTTGTTTTATAATTTGGCCAATTCTTGTATGTTTAATAGCACTTATTTATCTAAATCATTACGTGTATATTATAAATATATATGTCAAAGTATTTTAATTAGCTAAAATAAAGGAATTTTAAAAATTAATCAATTTGAAAGTTTATAAACTTTTAAAATTATTAATTATTGATAATGCTAAAAACTATATAAGACTATATAATAATGCTTTCATTATGAAAAGATAGATCTATACCTATAACATTCAATCCATCTCATCTAATGCTTTTATTAATTTTTATTATTTGTTCTTTTATCAATAAAATTTATCAATGATTGATAACATAAGTAAATATCTTTTATCTATATGTTTCGAAAATATATTTAAAAAACATAATAATCGTCAAATCATTTTTAATTTCAAACTTCATTTTAATTTCTTTTAATAAATATCATAATTCTAATATCATGTAATTTTTACAGATTGCTCCTCACTCCATGGATCCCTGCAAATTAAGAAATTTCCTATCGAGTATCAGATATTTAGACTTTTTATTGAATCCTGCAATTCAGGTCATCCATATCGATTTTTTATTATCTACTATCAGATCTATTTCCTTAGAATCCTTAATCCTTAGAATTTCCTTATTATCTATATCTCAGCATCTTTCTCTCAAAATTTAACGAAATACAAAAATAACAGAAACCAAACCAAGAAAGTTTATTATAATTACTTATTAAAAAAAAAAAAAACTAAAAACCACAATTTAATCGTATTGCTCATAAAATTTTATGAAAATATCTCACGAGAAGATTCCGTTACATGGAACATCTGTTACATCCAAGGATTATATGACTCTCGTGAACCGTAAGCGAAGTATGATGATCGTTGAAACGTGTTCCAAGGTCTACCGGATGAAAAGTCGGTTTCAAGGCGGCCTGATACTGTATGAGGAGGATCGTGATGCCGCGGCGAAATTCTTGCTGAATGCCAGGTGAAATGTCAGTCGATGCACCCACGTGATTCGCGGCTAGTCGGTTACCCGTCTGTTCGCCGGTTACAATATTAAAAAGCTGTCGCGCTACTCTCGTGCCAACTCGTGCCTGATTACAAACCACGCAATATTTTATTAACAGCAGGAAATCGGTTATCGGTCAAATCATTTATATATTATATGCTATACCGTTAAACGCATAATCACCATTAGGAATCATTGCGCGCGTCTCGAATTGGCAAGTGTTTGGCTTATTATATATTTCGCGGACGAGCGTCGATTAGTCTTTGCTTTTCGTACCGTAACGATTGCTCGACTTGTCTTTTTACTCTCGTAATGTGTATCTATTTGCGATTTTGAAGAATTATATCAGGTATGTTGTATTTCGTGTTTTATTATTTTTTTATTTTTATTTACTTATTTATTTTTTTAATTTGAAGAAGCATAGCAAGTATTTTGTCTTTCATGCCTTTTTAAATTTTTTTTGTTCTGTGAATGTATGTATAGTGAAAATATTTGTACGTTATTTTCATTATATTTTACAGGTTTCGAAGCAGAATAGATGCGAATTAGTGCGAATTATTTCTAGATTATTCCAAGATTTTCTAAAATTTATGTAATTACTATAAGTATATTACGTTTAAAGAATTTATGCAAGATATTGATTTGAAAGTGGATTTTGAATTGGAGAACATCTTTGTGCGTTACTTCGATTGAAGACCTTGAATGACCTTGATGTGACAGTATTAAATAAAAGATAACGAGGATATGCCGATTAAACTAAATTTCTTCCGTGAGAAATATTCTTAAATCTTTCTAGATTAATAATAATAATAATATTTCCTTAATTAATTTTTAAAAAAATTACGTAGTTACAATTTTTTAACATTGTATTAGAAGCTATCCATTTTCAAAATTAATTTATTTCTAAAAGATACAAAGATGATATTAGAAAATTTAAAAGTTAGAAGAAATTTAAATTTTATGAATCCAAATAAAAATTTCCAAATAAAAACGATCGTAAAGTATAACGCTATAAAACGATACGTGAAAAATTAAAAAATTCGGTTTTTATCGTTCCATTTTCTTGCCAAATAGAACCGCTTGCTTGCTAGTAAACATTTCTCTCAAATTAAGGATGCGTGTTAAACCATCAACCACGATTCTTCGCGCGCCTTTCGAATCGTGAATCGCGATTTTTTCCATGTTCAACGTTTATTATTACGTTCCCAGAGTAAAATGGAGACTATGGACGAGTGGTTTTGCGATGAGGAATCTACACTCGGTTACGACGAGGCTTGCATCAATCTACGAACGAACGACAAGGATTCGAATGCCTGGCTCTACCTGCTCTCCGCGGATTGCGCGCTGGTGAGTCACGCAAGGACACGCTCTTTTTTATGCATTTCGTGCTTTGCATACTTGCGCGTTACTTTCTACGAATCTGATTCCGGAAATTTTTATCAGAAAAGATAGTTCGAAGGAAAGCTTAGACTTATGAATATATTTTTATTTAAATAGATTTTTGCGAATCTGCTAGGATTCAAAAAGAAAGTTTGGAAGAAATTGTTAAAATTTATTAAATAGATGATTGACGATTATTCAATTTGAGAAGTGGAAATTTAATAATGGTATAATTTTAATTTTAAATCAACATTTTTACATTTACCTTTTCTTCTATTGCTGTGTACTGTGTATAATAATTTTGAAATTAATTTTTTAAATATTTATTTTTAAATATTCCACCGTGAATAAATATTCTTTTTTCCTTTTACGAAAATGACGATTTCGTTGCAGTGCCCCTATACTAGAACCAAGCAGATCGTATCAAATTTATCTTCCAGCGTGATAATCGATACAGTCAGATCCACGAGTTTCAGAATTTTGGATGCTGAAGATCCTAACGAATTTATATCCGCAAAGAATACCAGGTACATTTATAAAACGTGCAGGTAGAAAAGTAACGCGATAAAACGTTAATGCTAGTCCGATTTACACGTTCTCGTGTTACAGCAACGTGATCTGCGAGCTAACGCCGAACTTGGGACAGTTCGGGGTGTACGAATTGTCTGTACAGAATCGAAGCTGTAATATAAAAACTCTGAATACGCCAACTTATCCTTACACAGGTAATATTCTATTATTTAAAATGGAACTTTTTAGTCGATCAATTTGTTGAATAGTTTATCATTATGTAAAAATTGGTATTTTAGATTCGATTTGATCTGTTTAAATCGGAAAAATTTTATTATATAAGATAACGAATAACGTGTTTATCAAACGACTGTAGATAGTACTTATCTTTTTATTTCAATTAAACTTTTTAAATTAACTACGATAATATGTCGATTAAGGTTATAGAAGAGAGACGTGTATTCGATCGTATTGAATTAAAAAGTGCAATTTTTTTTCAGAGCTTCTCGTCATTTTTGGAGTATTGATACTCGTTCTATTCGGTCTTTCTGGCTTAAAATCGTTATGGAACGTATGCAAGAAGAAATGTATGAAACGTCAATTGGACGACACTGCGATGAAACAACCCTCGAAACGTCGAGTGAAGGCGATCGACACGGTTCGAGGGTAGATCTTTTTATATTCTGTTTATTTTTATATATGCTTCTACGTAACGGATAATAAATTTTTGAACATTGCAGGGCGAGTACATTATTGATGATATTCGTGAACGATGGATCAGGTGGTTATAGGATCCTTGGCCATGCGACTTGGAATGGATTACTTCCGGGTGACTTGCTGTTTCCTTGTTTCATATGGATTATGGGAGTGTGCATCCCCATTGCCATGGCTAGTCAGATGAAACGAATGCTGCCGAAACATGTGATATTGTATGGAATCGTGAAGGTGAATTATAAAAGTATAAAAATTAAATGCGAAGAAAGAAAGAAATGATAAGAATGATAAAAAGTAAGTTTATCTGTATGTTACAGAGGAGCATCCTTATGTTTTTAATCGGATTGTCTCTGAATACTGTGAGCACTGGTCCTCAACTAGAAACTATTCGCATATTCGGTGTTCTCCAACGATTTGGCATTACTTATTTCATCGTTGCTCTGATATACTTTTGCTTGATGACGAGGAAACCCAAGAAGACCCAAGTAATAAGTGGCTTTAGGAATAATTTTTTTGTAAAAATAAAAAATATGATTCGTGTATATTAAATTTTTAATTTTTCGTATCTAGTCTCCAATGTTAAAAGAAGTGCAAGATTTTCTTCTGCTTCTTCCCCAATGGTGTGTAATGCTGGTGATTGTGGCTGTTCACTGTTTCATCACATTCTGCCTGAAAGTTCCAGGATGTCCCACGTATGTACGTATAATTCAATGAATTACATTCATCTTTTTACAAAAATATCAAACCAATTATTTTTACTTACTAGTGGTTACCTTGGTCCTGGTGGTCTTCACGATGACGCGAAATATTTTGATTGTGTGGGTGGAGCAGCGGGTTATATCGACAGAATGATACTCAAAGAACCTCATTTGCATCATTCAGCCACGGTTTATAAATCTGGACCTTATGATCCTGAAGGAATTTTGGGTATATTATAAATTTTTTTTCTGAAACAATCCACGGTATCATTTCAATGCTATTTTTTTTAATACAACTTCTTATAATCACAAGATTATTTTTCTTCCCTTTATCTTTGACTTCTTTTAATTATTTATAATTGCAAATATTTTATTTTATTTTTTTTCCTCAAGGTACTCTCACAACGACATTCCAAGTTTTTCTTGGCCTACACGCTGGCATAATAATGATGACTTATAAAGATTGGAAAGAACGTGTAATAAGGTGGTTGACATGGGCTGCATTTTTCAGTTGTATAGGATGCATTCTTCATTTTACCAATATAATTCCTGTTAACAAGAAACTGTGGTATGTCTCCAAAAAAAAAAAAAGAATATTGTATAAATTGGAATACAGAAAAACTGTTGTTGATTTCAGGTCATTATCATTCGTATTCGTGACAACTTCTTTTTCTCTGGCCTTTCTCTCCGCTTGTTACTTACTCGTGGATGTCATTAAAGTATGGAACGGTGGACCTTTTCGAATTCCTGGTACACTTGGTTCAACTTTCACACAATTATGCAACTCTGAACAGGTTTTACGCCAAAACAATTTAATACCTGTTTGCAGACTTAATTCCATTGGAAAAAAGTCTGATATATGGTTCATAAATATCATTACTTTTTTATATAACTTGGATCTCTCCTCAATTTCATATCTAAAATTCTTTCTTATTTATTTAGTTTTAATATTATTTGTTCAATATTTGATTTTACCATAGCTTGAAATATTTTAGATAATTAAATTTAAAATATTAAATTTAAAAAAAATGATAATTGAATTTTTAAAATTGTAAGTTCTCATAAAATAAGCATTATTGTGTTATACATTTAGAAAAATGACGAAAAGCTTATTAAGAAAAAATTTTTTGGCGTGCAATTTGTTCTTTCGAATGAAGAAACGATTGTATCAGTTCGATTATTTATAGGCATGAATGGTTTACTGTTATACGTCGGCCACATGGTATGCTACCAAAATTTTCCATTCCATTGGAGCATCGGTAACATGGACAGTCGAGCACTGCATTTATGCGAAGCCATTTGGGGTCCCGGATTATGGACTATTATTGCATATATCATGCACAGGAAACGCATTTATATCACCCTGTGATAATCTACATTTCATATTTTACTATTATTAGATGAAGTAAATTTTGTTAACGATATTTCAAAAGAAAACTATTTTTTAATTTTTTATGTATTTATTCTTACCTTGTATCAAAGATAGACAAACTGATTCGAAATGAAGATTAAAGTGAACTTTACAAATAATTTATTTTACACAACTTACATAAATATAGCACAATGACAGATTAGAAGGTAACATGACGGTATCCATAAAAATACACCTCGCGTCTTAATTAGATAAAATTTCCTCTCGAACGAAAATGGCATACAATGAAAATCGAAATTACGACCATTTATTTTTTCAACTCTTCTCAATCTTTAAAAGTTAAAAATTGGTCATGTGATTTAATATAGTTAATAAACATTATTAATCAATCGTTTGAACGATCGATTGATCTTCCTAAGAATCTTCATCCCCTAATAATGTGCACACATATGGGATTAGGAATAAAAAGGAAGAAATAAAACAAAGAAAATAGTGAATGGGGGCAAGACGAAACCTTATATGGGCGACATAGGAAAATATGAAAGTTCGGGAAAATATTCTACGGTATCGATGATCGTCGTGTTAAACGAATCGTTATGAATCGTAAACAAAATAAAAAATAAAAAAAAAAAGAAAAACACACTAGCAATGCCATGTTTCCAAAGGAAGCACTTGTCCTTGCTCAGTAATCTGTTGCATCTGGACCTAAAAATTGAAAAAAACGATGTCATTTCTATAATCTATTATCCTGTTTTTATAAATTTTATAAAAAATGGTGAATCGAATAATTGCGAGCATATCAAAACGTCGAACTTCATTGCGCTACGATTTTTATGAAGGATTCTAATTTATTCTATTTATTTTTATAGTTTGTTAATCATTCAAAAACACTTAAAAATAGCATCTTATTTTTTGAATTTATTAAATATTATATTGCAAATGACTTCTATTTAAATTTTAATACATTATAATACACTAAAATTGATAATATTTGAATATACATATCTGAATTGAATATATTAGTAAAACAATAATAAAAACAACGATTATTCGAGCAATAATTTATAACATAATATTAAAAACTAATCAAAATAATGAAATATAAATTATTTCAATAAATAATTATTAACGATCGACCGATTATCGATCATCAAGTTTCTTGATTTAATTAACGATAATCAATTCTTCTAATCGATTTGATAAATCCAAACAATCGATTCGATAAATTGCGATATAATCGTCGCGCTATTAATCGATGGCATAAATGAAACAATGCATCGTGCATGCATGCATGCTAATTTATTGCTATAATAAAAGCATGATTTGCATTATTTACGATCAATTATACGATGCATATACAAAATTTTTATTGGGAATATATTCAATACAAAAACATTGTTAGTAATTGTTACGAATTGATTAAAATAAGTCACATTTTGCCTTCGTTTCGTTCACATTTTTGAATTCTGAAATGGAATGTGAATAATAAACTTTATATATAAACATTTTGATATTAAAAACACTGCGATAGCATGAACAACAATTTATCTCGTTCGTTATCGATCGAGATCGATTGATTGAAGAATGAAGAAAAGGATAAGAGAAAATCAACAAAAACGAAAATGATTACAAAAAATCAAGACACAGGAAACATTTTAACCAATAAGCTAGTGGCAAACCTGAGCAAAGAGTAAATAAAAAGAAAAATAAAAAAAATGAAATTTCGAATCATGGCTGAAAGGATCGATCCGTTCGCGAAGTGAAGAAAATTGCGAAAAAAAAGAAAATAAAAATGATCATCCATTTACAGGATCAATGGCCTTCGAGAGCAACGCAAACTTAAAATACGAATAAAATAGAAAAAGAAGAAGAAACAAAGAAAAAAATAGAAAAAAACATTAGAATAATAGAAAAAAAATTAAATAAAAAAAATTAAATAATTATATAAAAAAGGGCATAAATTTTTCATTTCATCGAGTCAAAATTATTAAAATTTATGAGCTATATGAGCCTTTTTTATACAATTACGAAAAAATAAAAAAAAAAGAAAACAAATAAAATATACAAAAAATCAGGAAGAAATGCGAATAGATGAATATATGGAAACCATATGTACCGATAGAAAAAAAAACCACGTAGCCTGTAGCCCCCCCGGGCAATATAGTCAGCCCAGTCTTGCGAATCTAGAGAAAAGTTGCGCGAGGCTCGTCCGTGGTTGCTCGCGGCCAAACGCGGCCTCATTCTGCCCCGGGCCATCAGCAATGGTCGTTTTTCAGGTTAGCTTGAAAGGATGAGGAATTATTAGAAGAGGATACCGTGGAATTCGTTTGTTTGCCTGTTTTCAATGTTTGTGGCACGCTTTTCGTGCTTTTGATTCTAGGACAAAGGACGTTCACCTTGTAAGACCAGGGTGGCCTTCGACTTTCGAGTATCTTGAAGGCTAATGATGGTATCACATCATGGTCCAATACAGAAGTCGAAGATTTAGGCGTTTTCCATGCCTGATAATACGGGTCCTCCTTGCAGGAAGTTCGATCTTGTCGACGATACACATCACCATTTTGATCCGCATCATGCAGTCTTTTCCACGATTGTTCACTGATGGGTGAATATTCGGGAGAAGTCACACCACTAGAATAATTGGAACAATAATTTTCATCGTAGTTAAAATTGTTACTCTTCAGAGGAAGACTCAAGTATTCTCTTGATGAAGATTGGTTAATTTTTTCCGTATCTTCTGGAAGGATCGAATCGTCGTTCAGAAGTCTGAACAACCTCGAGTGAGTTTGAGTTCTTTGATATTTTCTATTTTTAGAGGAAGTACATTCTGAATCTGTATCTACTTCTGAAATCATACGACTCATGTCAGAAGTGACGCCACTATCCTCGTCGTCTGTTTCTTCTCGAGAATTCTGTACACTTAATAAATGTTTTGATTCTTTTCCTGCCTTCTCGTCGATGTCTTCTTCGATTTTATTTTTCTTTAAAGAGTCATTGTTTTCTAAAGATATTTTATCTTTTAGGTTAGAATTTGTATTTTGGAACTTATTAGAACGTTCTTTATTTGAATCGTCCGTCCACTTACACTCTGAAACGATCACTTCCGGTTTTAAAATATTTCTATTAATGTCGCGAGTTTCTAAACCCGTTTCTTTTATTCTTGTAATATAAACAGTGTTATTCTCTTTATTCAAACATTCTTTACCAACTGAATCATTATTTTTCACGTTGGTACTGTTTAAGTGTTCTTCTTGAGCCTTGATCGTTTTATCTTCCTCTTTCTTCACACTAGACTTTCTTTTAATTGTGAACTCTGTTTCTACTGTCTCTTCAAAATTAATTTTATTAAATCTAGTTGGAATTTTTCTTAAAGTAAAGTTCACGTGAGGCACAACAGGATCTTCATTTTCTTTTATCCTAGAATGATTCTTCTCCTTTCGCGTGTCATCGATACTTTCGTTCTTAACCTCTTTCTTAACAGTGAAATTTACACTGGTATTATTTTTTATCAGAAAATTCGCAGATACATCATTGATCTTCTCTAAATGATTATTATTTTCTTGAATTTCTAATTTCTTCTTCTTTTCTTTTTCTTCTTTGTTATGATCTCTATCAGGCTTAATAGTACTGTCTCCAACAATTACAGTAGTCACATCTTCATTATTTTCAGATACAGAAAATTTGAACCTCAATGGCAAACTCACGCTGACAGTAGGTGCATCAGAATCATCAGGAGGATCATCAGTAGCTTCAAAAGGTGTCTTATTCCAATCTTTAACATTTTTAATTTGTGGTCTAGGACTTTCAGAGTCTGGACGTTCAATATCTTCATAAATTACACTTAATTTATGAGGAAATGTATTGGTATCTGTTTTTTTTTCTTTCTTTTCCACTTGTTCTTCCATATCTGATTCAGAATCAGTATTGTTTTTGGAAGATGCTTCCTGATCTTGATCATTACAATATTCATTATTGGAATAATCTCTCATTGAATTTCTCTCATTGTCATCTTTGTCCAATCTTCCATGAGGATTCAGCCCAGTGGAATAGGCCAAATAAGAATCAGAATCATCACTATCAGAAGAAGAATCATCAGAATTATTGTCACTTTTAGATGATTCAATAATGGATTCGTTGTCAGATTGTGATTCAGAATCTGTAGAATTATTAGAATCAGTAGAATCACTAGAATCACTAGAATCACTAGTATCAATGTAAGTATAATTTGGAACATTCACATTGAGACTTCCATTGGGACAAGATTTAATTTCTGATTTTTCAGACTGCTGATCATTCTTATTTTCCTCTGATACAACTATTTCATCAGGAAATTCTTCTTCATCAGTGATATTCATTGCAGTAGTACAGTCACTATCTCTGCTATTATTGCTAGCAGTTCTGGCCATATCATTTCCTTTTTCCCATTGTTCTTGACAATTTGCATCATTATTTTCTTTTAAAATTTTATTTTCCAATTCATTATTCTCCTGAATATTTTCTAGAATATCCGGAATATTCATAGTTGGAGGAATTTTAAATACATCCATGTCATTATTGGCTTGTTCACAACTGTGATTAAAATTATTACAATTTTGTAAAGAAACAGGAATCATGTACGGTGGATAAACATTAGAATAAGAATTTTTACAATTGGTTGAATCAAGTTGAGGGTAAGATGGATAGTTTTGATTGTAAATGGGAAAATATACATAGGCTGTATTATCAGGATGATATGGATAAGATTCATTTGAAATCCCAGGATAAAGAAGAGGATAATAACCCCACCAACCGCTGTCGTGGGTCCAAAATGGCGGACTAGGAGAGAGGAAGACACCCTGCTGATTGCCCGGCACGTTATTCTCTGTTTGGCAGTGGTAATCTGCTTGACGATTTTCTTGCGTGGCTACAACAAACAGCAGAATGCATTCAGACAAAGAAGTTCAACTGTTCCCATTTTTGGGGTGGTGATGTGGTCTTGCGTTTTTCCCTTTTGTCCTTTTTTTCTCCTTTTTTTCTGCGTTTATTTTTTTTTTATGCTTTGATCTTCGCATTTTTTTCTTATGCGAATTTTTTCGGGTTTTTTTTTTTTAATTCTTTTGGTTTAGGGGATAGAAGAACGAGTGATGGACATTTATTTCGTTTTCATCATATAATTTTTAAATTGAAAATAAACTGAATATAAAAATTTTTGAGATCTTGAAATTTTCAAAACTTTTATTTTTCTTCACAATATCAATCATTAAATTCTAATAAGAAAGTAAAAAGATAAAAGATTAGATAAGAAATACAGATTTCGACATATGTATATATATACATAAGATATTATCTTACGGAATAATTATCGAGAAAATATTTCGAGCATTTTTCATGCGATAAGTGAGGAATTCGAATGTTTGCTTAGTACGTATTGCTTTTATTGTACTTGTATCATTATTTACAAAGAATATTAAAAAATGTATCACGATTCCTCAATTATATATGCTAAAAATTAGTAATTGAAAAAAAATTCTATACATATTAAAATCTATTATTATAATATTTTCGAGATAAATGTCTAGCACGTAACGATCTTCTAATTGGCTCTGAAAAATCGATGGACAAGCGAGATTGGGCAAAGGATTAAGCGACGAATTGTAATCACGAAACGAAAGAGAGAAAGAGAGAAAGAAAAAAAAATCGTGTGAGATCCTGTGTTCAAAGGAAACGATCGAAAATTTTGTCGTGAACGCAAAACCAGTCGATGATCTTCGACCATTGAACGAGCGACGATCATTTACGCTCGAATAGGAAGACATGCTTCTTAGGATATTCTGGACAAGATGATTAGAGTCCAGAATATTCGTAAATATATCCATTTACATGCAAGTGATCACTTGTAATAATATTAAAATCCCAGCGAGAATTAAACACATGTGAAATCGATTAATAGTACATGCAACATTCCCGGTTAAGTTACCCAAGTCCATCGTAGCTTGCCATACTTTTTGTACATTAATTTTTATTACCGTATAATAGGAACTATTTTGAAAGATCGATTTTATTTATGACGATAATCGGACGATGTTATCAGATGACCAAGAAATACAGAAAATTAATTTTTTATTCGTTAAAATATTTTTTTTATTTTGATAATACAAGAAAAAATTTGTGAATATCGATTTTATAAAAGTTATAATTTCTGAAAATGAAAGATTTTTCTTTAACGCTTTCTATTTTTGGAAATAAAAATTCAGAAGAATGAAAATAAGAAATTTTCTTTTATGGACCTTATGATAAATTTTTTGGATATATTTTTTGAATTCATTGTGATTGAACGTAATAAATATATAACTCAAAGTATACAATCCACTAGAAATTTTAAGTTTTAATAGTTATTCAATTATAAATCAATATATATATTTATTTATCTTTTAATATATTTTTTTTATCCTAAAAGGAATAATCTTGAACTTTCTTGGTTATCTAACACAAGGAATATCAGATTCCTAATATATCATTATAATACTATTCGACGAAAATAGATGGATAATTTCACCTACCATGTTTTCGAATAATTCATCTTTAAAAACTATGTCAACAGTAATCACAATTTTTATAATTTTTGTTTCAAATTTCGTAATATTTCATCGTTGCTCGATGATTAATTCGTGTCACTAATTAAGTAGACAGAAATTATGATTGTAATTTACAACACACTTCTCTTTAACAAAATAATTTTTAAATATAGAAGAGTGAAAGTTTCAATCGAGCTAAACGATATATACCAAGGAATTTTCGTTATTCCTGTGAACACAGGATTCGGGGACGTTCTAGCGACGGCACGCAATCGTTACTTCAAGTTTTTAATCATTAAATTAGAAATTATAAAGACGCTTGTCACTGAAAATTAATGTATACAAGGGTCAATAGAAGCTTGTTGCGATTAATTCATCATGAACGAGTAGCGTGTTCTTGCGTGAATTATGAACATGTTGTATCGCGTTTTCTCTTTTTTCTTTTATTTATTTATTTATTCATTTTTCTTTTTTTTGAATTTGGAAAAATATTTATTAAATTCGATGGTGTTTCTTGATTTCATAGATCGATACTCACCGACACTTTCCGGCGCTGTCATCGCTTGTAATATCCTGAAAGATCTGGAGGGAATTGCGCTGCCCATGTATTTCTTTGGCTCTGGAACTTGCTGTTCACTTGGTGGTAGGTTTGCTTGCATTTCTTCTATAATCATCACATTTTTTTAAAAGAAATTAAATAAACAAACTGCGAAATTATAGAATTAAAAGTTCAAAATTATATTGAAAAAAATAAATATTTTCTTAAAAAAACCACTATAAACAAAATGTTACAAAAGAAAATGTTAATCAAAAGTTAATTGAGATATTGATTTACTCACCAAAAGTCTTCGAATTCCTGTTCTGCTTCTTATTAATAGCGGACGGTGGTCGTTGCGCTGTAATACAAGGTTTCATTTCACTCTTCATATCTCTCTCGAATATAATATTTCTCTCTACTGCATCTTCGCATAAAACTTACTCGTGTTCACGACAGGAGCATCGCCAGATTCCGTCATAGTCTGCAAGAAGCGGAAGGCTCGAGAAGGTATGGCCCCACCACGATATCTCGGATCTTCCTCGTGATGGAGAGACGATTCGTTATCGACTGTTAAAAAAAGGGTAAGAAAAATCAAATTCGTTAAGCGATCAAAAATGTGTAATTTTATTTGTTGTTTTGTATCGTACTTTGTTCCTTGAATTTATTCATCAAAATCCTATCGTCCTCCGATAATTGAAGTTTTCGCATCTGTTCAGTGTCCACATCGTTTGCCGTGTCCGTGTCTGTGATCTTCTGAAGAACTCTGAAGGATCGAGACTGAACCGGAACCGAATCCGACTGTTGGACTTGCACAGGCACGATACGTTGGGTCGCTCTAAAATTTGGATTCAATGAAAGATTAAGTTAAATTGGATTTTTTGAAATGCTAATATAGGATTAAATTCAATTGCAGGCAAAATTAATGATTGAAGCTGAAATGCACAATGGTAGAAATTAACTGTATGTAAGATATATAAATATATGTAAAATTTATAATAATTAACGACTCGACAGAAAACTTTTCAACTTACACTCTCGTATTCTGATTCTCAGTATTAGGCACGTTATTCCTGACAATCGGTTGAGAGTAAGTATTCGAGGAAATTGGTGCACCAGTCTTCTTATCATTTCCTTCGATCATAATGGGTATAATGTACGCGCCACCAGTCGATTGAGACTGCATCTGATTCTGCGTTTGATTCTGCATCTGATTCCGTACTTGACTCTGATTCTGAACAGTTGGCTGACCCCATCTCTGTTGATGCGGACTCGATTGCTTGAACTGATGATGGCCAGGTTCCTGCTTCACGTCGAAAACAGACGGCCTATCTTCAATCTAGAAATAAACCATTAGCATAAGTTAGCTATTTCTTTCAAACAACAGTAGAACTTCCATTATTCAAACTAACAGAAAGAGAAGATTGTTATAAGGAAATTTTTGGATGATGGAACAGATTTTTTTTCATATAAATTATTTTATATTTTGAAAAATTAATATTTATTTCCAATAAAATGCAATAAATGTAGAAATTTTACTGTATTTTAAATAATAATAAACACTCACTCGAATAGGTATCACACGCTCTTGATGCTGAGTCTGAGGATTAGCCTGTTGCGTTACAGGAGGACCAGAGAAAGGACGTTTCTGTTGCTGATTGAATTGCTGACCTTGAGGTTGTTGATATTGGTATTGTTGAGATTGTTGCTGAATCTGCACCGGTCTTTGTTGAATTTGTGGCAGAGATTGAGGCCTTTGTTGAACTGGTTGCTGCCTCTGCTGAGTTTGTTGCCACTGAGGTGATTGAATAGGTTGTTGAATAGAAGATGAGGAAACTGGAGGTGACGTTGGACTCTCGACTGAGCTTTGTTTATTCACGCTAGATCGTTTTGCCCATTCAGGTAATTCTTCTTGTGGTTTATTCTTGTTCTGGAGCCACGGTGTTGGTGCCTTCGTCAAGGTCACTTGGGTTGGAGTGCTTGGACTCTCAGGAGTATTCGGCTGAACTGCGATTGTGGGGATTACTTTGGTCTCTACTTTGGCTTTCGGCGATTCTGGTTGCTTTTCTGGAGCTGGAAACGATAAACAATTGTTAGTATATCCATTATATGTTCGTATTATTCTCCGTGTTAAGAAAAGACAGATTTAAAAATTCAAAAAATAATTAAATAAAGATCTCAATAAAATTGAATAAAAAAAAATGAATAAACTACTTACTACTAGGTTGAATCCTGTTAGCAGGTGGCGTGGAAGGTGTCCTGTTGACCGAGGCTTGAGCTGGAATATTGGTCGGGAAGACAGGTATCGCTACTTGAGGTTGAATGAATAAATTCGCTGTATTGGGCGCTGGTGTCGGCTTCGTTTCAAGTGCTGACTTCGGAGGACCTTCGATCCCCTCGTCATTGGCGTTTTTTGCTACCCTGCGCGCCATTCGAGGGCTTCGAATTTGAGAAAGGTCCAGTTTCCCGCCCATTCCAGGCGTGTACGTGAAGGGCTTCTTGTCTTTAGTCAGCATCGCGTTTTGAATCGCTGCTGGTGGCTCGTATGCATCGTTGCTTGGTATCAACGGTTTTCTCGTCGTTGGCGCCTGAGATTCAATATTTGGATCGATATATCTTTTTCTATTTTCAGTTGTTATTAATCAACGAGTAATCAATGATTAATCATGATTAATCATGATTAATCAATAAGTAATGAGATATAAATCTTTTTATCTTTTGATAAATTATTTTTTCATTTTTGAGAATAAGATAAGTAATATCAAAGTATGTATTTTTTGTAAAAATTGTAAGATTATATTTGATATTTGATTTCTTTGTTTGGTTCATTCTTTTCATGATTTCAGATTATATTTAAATATATATCTGGACAAAAAACCCAAAGTTGAAAACAAACATTGGACCAGAATAAATATGGAACAAAGAAAATACAATGACCTTGAGTGGCGCCTTAATTTACACACTTTAATTCCTCGTGACGGATCTTTATAAGTTTTCTCCATAAATTCCCCGTAATCTCGTTCCTATTCATTCATTTTTTACAAATATATATATATTCCCAGGAAAGTAATGTTTCGTTCTAACCATTTTTTATTATTCCATTAAAAAGAGAACGATTTAATTTAATAAAATACGATTCATTAATTTCTAAATTCCTTTTTTCAAATTAAATTTTCATAATTATTAATTACATCTCATTTTCAACACTCACCATTTTCTATTATTCAATAAAATTCTAATATTCAAGAAAAAAAAATTATAGGGTAAACACAGGAAATATTTAATTACTTTCTTTTCTAATTCTTTAAAATTTCCAGGTCATCTCGACAAAATCCACGAGATACGCTCGCAATGAACGACGAACGTGTACTGAACTCGAATTGCCGATCTTCCGCTTACCTCTGCGGTGTTGATTCTCATGGCCGGCACCTGGCTAGGCACCGGAGGCGGCGGTGGCGGTGGAGGAGGCGGAGGATAAAGTCCTGCAACGATTACCGATTTAATGGAATGCTAACGAGAGGTCAAGTATGCGGTATGTTGCGCACATCGTTCACACGTTTCCGTGTGGCTCACCGGAAACTCTGAACTCTCGCCAAGATATTTAGTAATATTTATCAAGCTAACACTCTCTCGCATATCGAATGGAAAATTTAAATTAATTTCAAGGTTCAAACTTATTTCTTATCCGTGTAAATCATATTGACCATGATTTTTTTAATTCAAACTAATTTTACATATAATGAATATTAAATAAAGTTTTGTAATAGCTATATTATGATGGACAAATAAACAATTAATTAAACATTTAAATAAATTTTTTTGCATAGAACAATTTTCTTCAATAAAAAATTTTATAATTGTATACTGTATTAAAATATATTGAAATATGATTATAATTTGTAAAATTTATAAGAAGATGATAAAGGAGGATAGGAAGATGAAAAAAAGAGAATGAGAAAGGAGAGGAGGAGAAAAAGGAGAGTGATGAAAGAAGATAACTGAATAAAGGGAAGAGAAGAATTGAAAGAGGCGGAATTGAAAAACAAGAAAGAATTGATAAAGGAAGGAAGAAGAATTAATAAATGATTGTGTGAATAGGAATTGATAAGCAAAGGAAGAATTGGGAAGAGGATGATACAAAAGAAAGAAGAGAAAGGAGAGTGACAAAAAGGAATTGAAAGGAAGAAAGGAAGAATGATGAAGGAGAAGAGAGAGAAAGAATTTGACGAAGGAAATGTTTGACAAAGAAGAAGAAGAATTTAGACAAAAAAGGGGAGGGAGAAACAGAATATAGAAGCAAAAGAGAAGGAGAAAGAGGAGTGAAAGCAAAAAAAAGCAGGAGAACGAAAAAAATGATAAAGGACAAGAGGAGAAAAAAGAAAATATGATATAGTGTGATTATTTGTATTGTTTGTATTGTAGAATTTGGAATTTGATAGAATTATTTGATATATAAAATATTCTGAGATTAATAGATTCTATATAATTTGTAACTTTTAATAATATTTAGATAGATAATGTCCACATTGAAACTATGGTACAGATAGCAAATTTCATATTGATATTTATTCAAATTTTTAATACCAAGATTATATTTGAGAATGTGAACGAGCGAAAGTTTTTTACACAAGTTGCAGGTAAGTTTGGTATGAAATTTTTTTATGGTATTCACTGTATGAATCGTAAAATCGTAGAATGACAGTTAATAGCGAACGGTAAATTTGGTTTTCCAGACTTTTGTTGAACTTCGCATTTGTGAAAGTGGATCTCAAATATGTATATACATGATGGAATTTAAAATTTGTGTGAAGATAGATGTTTCGTATAAATCATAACACGTAGGAAACTATTGAGTATTATTTTTTTCTATTAATTTCGAAATAAAAAAAAAAACATGGAAATCTTTCAAATTTAAAAGAAAATCATATTTTTTTTAAATTTATTTTTTATTTTTTTTTGTTTTTAGGTAGAAGATATTTTAAACAATGTAAATATGTATTATTGATGAATGTTTAGAAATATTTGTAAACTTTGAAGCGGCGCATCTAATTGCATATCTTTAGCTTTTCATTCCTTGATTATCACGAGGCAGCAGTTATTTGCATACGTCGCATATCTTCGTTTCAGCGTTTCGAGAGAAACGAGGTTCGTGAATAATTATTTTACTTTGGTATTTATGTACATACCTGTCGATAGGACGTTACTGCTGTCCGAATTCCTGAAAAAAAAAAAAACATTTCACTTAACGGATCATTAATTGCAATGATTTAAATTAAAATTTAATTTTCTAGATTTATTTTTAATTCTTTTAAGATAATAATTTTTATAATTGCAAAAGATTAATTTTTTATGAAGTATTATTAATATCTTTGCAATGTCAATGTTAATCGAGTATGCTATAGCAGAATATGATTATTTAGGTCACAATCAGTGGACTGAGATAATAAGTAAAAAAAGAAGTAGATACTAATTTGGATGATAATAATGGACGAGATCCAATCTACAATATGTAAGAGTTATTTTCATTACGTTGCATCATCTAAATAACACCATAATTCAAAAGATAATTAATCAAACGATTATCGGATTGTGGTAGTAATGCTTAAAGAGATAACGATGAAGATTTTCTTGTGTAATGGTAACTGGATGCATTCCTGTGTTATCTATGGAACGCAGTATTCAAGTATTGAGTCACATAACATGGTATTGGCATTTCGATGCACATATGTGATATTGCAGTCTGTTGTCAAAATGGTTCATTTCGTAATTAATAATATGTTAATGAAAGTAATTTTTATGAAATTTTCAAATTATTAATAAATTAAATTAATAAAATATATAATTTGTTATTAATAAATTTGTAAAATTAGTAAAATTTTATTGATTAGAGATCTATTAGAAATGAGATTACGTGTATATTTCATTTATTAAGCTCAATAATTTTTCCTTTAACACTATGAAGACAGGCTAATTTCAACTATAATTTAGATAAATTAACAAATGATAAAATTTTTTATTTAGAAAAATATAATAATTTAAAAAATAAAAAATAGAAATAATAAGAAATAATTGAATAATAATTAAAAAAAATAGTATTGGATATTTAACTAATAATTAATAATCATATCATCATAGTGTTAATATATCATATTCTTTATTATCATAATATTGTATTCAATGTTCAATCCTTATATCAATATTAAAACTTTTTATACTTTTGATTATCTGGTCATCAACACAAGAATACAACGATAATCTATTTCAAAAAATAGATTAATTAAATTAAAATGGTATAATTCTTACAGGTGAATATGTTTGCAATGAAAGATGCTTATAAGTTCAATGCTGTCACATATTTATTATGCATAAGAATAAATTACATTGAAAAGTATTTCATTAAAAAATATAACTATGATTTAAATACCAAGTAAGTTTTTAAAATAGTTCTAAAACTGGTACTTGAATCGAACTTTCTATTTTCACTGTCCAATTTATTTACTTTGCGACACGGTAGCAGCTACCGTTTTCGCAATCAGCCAGCTGAACTGCTTTTGGTATTATCAAGGAACGAACGGTAACCCACATACACTTACGTGACCGCCAGTTATCTTTCGATGACTCGACCATGTTTCATTGCTTAATCCCTTTTATGGAAGTTTCTCCTCGTACGAAGGTTGAGTCGTTTAATTATTTTACCAAGTCTAGAGAACGTATGCCGCGTGCTTTTTCAATTTTATTTACTAAAATTTTTTTCACATCTCCTAATGAGTTGAAAATACTTTATTAATACATTATTCATGAAAAAGATTTCAAACTTTCAAGATTAATAAAAAAATTAATTATGGATAATAAAATTTATATAGTTTTGAACAAGTATTCCATTTTCTCTTATGTGTAAGGCAAAAAAGAGAAATTCATAGATAATAGTTAAAATAAATTTAAATGAAAGATCGATAAATTTTTAATTTATTCCTCGAAGATGCTCAAAGCCTATATATTTGATAAAGATCGTTTGCCAGAGAAATGGGAAACGATAAATAATGAAATATCTGATCTGTGTAATATTTATTTTATTAGAAAATGCTTCGATTCGAGAATCAATATATAAGTGGATATTCAATGATAATCGATGAAGCTATCAGCAGGTACTCGATATTCATCGTGGAGCGTGTTCATGACACGAAAAGTGGGCGGCAATTATATTTCACTGACGAAATTGCGTGTAGCTTATGATGATTCGCTATTTAAAGCGGTGATATTTTTGCAGCGCTGTTTCAAGGAGCGGTCAACTACTATATTCAATATTGATGGTTTTCTATTTTTGCAGTTCGAATTGTTGGTGTATTCAAGTATGTGTTTGCTCGTCACGTTTCCGATAGGGTGACTGAACTTTTTAAAACTTTCTTTCCAAGAATTTGTCAATTGACGATCGATCAGAAAAAGGATTTCTAATTTGAAAGTTTGTTAATTGAAGAAATTTGTTAATTGATCCTTGATCAAAGAAAAGATAAGAAGAGATAATTCTTTTCTTAAAAATTATGAAACAGAAGATTTTATTTTTAAAGGAATTAAATATTGATAAGTATTGAAAATTAATTTAATTTTTTCCTGAATATTATAAGATTTATACAACTATCGTTAAATATATTTTTTTAAATTTAAAAATTATGCGTTTAACGCGATTATTATTATTGAAATGAATGAATTAATTTATTTTCAATTTCAAAGTTAGAAATTTTGAAAATTTGAACGATAAGAGAATTATTAATTATTTTTTATGTTCCTTATGTTTTAAATATCATATTGTAATTAATATACAGTATCACTTCGTAATTTAAAAATTTTTAAGAATCATTGTTCTTTTCTCTCTTAAAAAGCAAACGTAAGTTTTGTCATATAGAACTCAAGATATCCTGAAGAATGCTCTGATCTGAAAATATAGAAATATCTTTCGTAAAACGATGTTGAACTCACAACAAACTCGTGGTCTCGTGCGAAAATCTCTTTTAATAATAGAATTTTGGAGAATAGAATCGACACGAGGTCGCTTTTATCTTGGCATACCTATTTGTGCCACGTGCCATCTCGTTTTTGAACATTTTATATTTTGATCTCTCACTTTATATATACTTGTAAAATAGAGATTAATTAATATAATATAAATAAATAAAATAATATTAATCCACCTATTCTCATATCTCAATATTATAATCTCAATAGTTCATTCAATTATTTTTCAAAATTTCTTATAATAGTATAAAAGAATACTTTGATAATTATTGAATAAAATTTTTTGTATCAGCAAAATTAACATTTGTAATATTTTTCTATATATAGAATCTTGGACAACGATTGGGCAGTGTTAAGTAAAATTCATTTTCTTATTCATTACTAGATAAAAAGTGTTGAAATTCATACAATTTATCGATTGGAACCACGTTGAGCTTCGTAAAAATTTGTAAATTTTCACGATCGATCATTTTCACGAGATTATTTTCACGAAAATTGCCATCATACCACCAACCGTGAACCCGGTTCGATTCTCGACTAATTTTAACATTGAATCAGACGAGTGACGTCATTGTTATCACGACTGGGATCGTAATTCAGCTGGTCGACTTTCTCGGAAAACGCGTCGATCGTTTCCACGATGAGAAGTTTGGATGATAAACGAAATTCCAACGATGAACCAACCAAGAAAAATGATAAACAATAAAGATTCAAATGATTCGATGAATATATGGTTCCAGTTTTTACAACTTACTGGTAACTTAAGGAATTAATGATAAGAATGTGATAAGAGTAAGAAAATGAATATGCGTCTTGCAAGAATGATTTCAAATATGTTATTCAAATATTGCTTAAATTTTGTAAATTTAAATATTTTGGAAATTTTTAAAACGGTAAGAAAAACTATTTACGGATTCTTTGCTAGCTTTTTTTTGTAGATATCTCTATTTTGAAATTATCAGGAATCCAAATTGAATTCTATGATTAAATATTTTATAATAAATTCTTTTCTATAAATTTATTAAGTCAAATTAAATATTTTGGTTACACTTAGAACAATAAATTTAAAAAAAATTCCTAATTTTAAAGAGTTTTCAGTAGATAATTAAGTTAATCATATTATATTTCAGCTTACAAAACGAACAAACAAAATATATAATTCATTTCAACAG
This sequence comes from Apis cerana, assembly GCF_029169275.1. Taxonomy (NCBI): domain Eukaryota; kingdom Metazoa; phylum Arthropoda; class Insecta; order Hymenoptera; family Apidae; genus Apis; species Apis cerana. The sequence continues at coordinate 4,670,704 of NC_083867.1, read as the reverse complement.
CTTATGCATTGTGCGAATCATCTGAACTATAAAACCATTCGCACAAAGACGGTTACAGAAATTAAAAAGACAATGTATAAACACAAAGTATAAAAATACAGTAAATTATTTATAATTTAAAAATAAGCTTCAAACATTCCATTTATTTTTATACATCAACTTTTCTGTTTCTTTTGACATTTAGAATCAATCCTCCAAAAGTGGTTCCACATTATACATCGATATCCTGTATCCTGTATGATTGATCGTGAAAAATTACATTACAAAAAAAAAATTTAAAACACAATGCAAAGTAATACTACGCGAAAAAATAATAATATTATCCTGTGATTCTCAAGGATGTAAATCGAGTTGGATCCTGCAAAAGAGGTAACTTTCTAGGGAAAACTCGGGTGAGGGCGAGTGGTGGCGCGCTTGTCGCGATCCTCGGAACCCAGCCAACAACAGGCCGTGGCTTGTACAAGTGTATTTAGGTAGATACGCGAGGTGGTGTTAAATTTAGCGCGAACCGACCTGCGCGTTACCGCGCCGCACAAAATGCTTCCGATTATTTTATTTTTAGGGTTATGGCGCGTCGCGGCTCCACTGTGGAAAACCAGAGACACCTGACGGTGTGTCCGATGTTGAACCATCCGCGAATTAATTTGCCAAATCTTTTTTTTTTTTTTCCTTGCTTTCTTCGTAAAGAAAAAGATACGTACATATATAATTGGTAATCCTTGGAATTATTCGGTTAGATTGAATATTCAATCTTCTAGGGATATTTTTATATGGATACTGATCTTTGATGCATTTTATATTCATAGGTTAATAAAATTTAAGAAGAAGATGGAATATTAAAAAAAAGTTGAATGATGAGTCGTTTAAGCAAATTTAATAACAAACGTGAGAATATAGTAATATGAATTATAATGAATTAAAGATAAAATAAAGCTGAGAACGATTTTCAAAATAAGATATATATCTATAAGATTCAATTTCTAAGAAATTTTATATGCGACAATTTTATATGCTTTATATTAATAAGAATACAATCACGAGGAAGATTAAGAAAGAGACGAAGAAAGAAGCTGGAACAACTTGTTGAATAAAGATAGTCGCACTTTCACTGGAGGAAACATAATCTAAATAGGATCTGCCTTTGACAGGCAGAGAAAAAGAGACTCGAGATGATTATCCTGAAAGGAGAAAGCGATGATCCCGTAAAAAGGATTTACACGGTTCAAAGAGCTGACTTCATCAACATTGGTCAATGAGGCGGTTAAACAAAGTCTTATAGACGTTCTGATCTAAAATTATAGGGGTAATAATCCATTTCAAAATATAAAATTCTCGAGATTTGCACTCGAACGTTACTTTTCATTAATGGACACATGTTGGAGGAGCAAAATTATTTTGAACAATCATTATTAGCATTGTGCTTCATTCCAAAAAATACTTTTGTCAACATATCTTATACAAATACATTTACACAGTGCATATGCGAAAAACATTTTTAAGAGTTATTCAGTGTCCATTAATCCAATGTTCCTTTGCAAAAAACATCATTTCCAAAGTAACTCTCGAGAGTGATCTTTCGTAAAAACTATTATCAATAATATTCTCTTATCGATATACCTTTAGAATAAAATTCTCGGGATATTGAAGCTAATTTTCACTTCCAATTGCAGCCTCCACCCCTTCATAAAATTGAAAAGCAATTCTCGAGAGATCAACTCTCAAATATATTCACCTCGTCTCGACTAGAGAGTAGTACATCGGAAACGCAATGGTTAAACGATACAACGAACCGTTTAAAAATACATCACGCGGCCAGTCCGCAACGACACGTGGCAATGAACAATTTTCCCGTACCCTCTCGATCGAAGGGTCGTTCACACCTGCAAATTTCCCTGATGACGAGACGTTACGTGGATATACATATGTATATGTTGCAGAGAGAATGCGCCGCGCCTAGTCACGTATCCGATCAGACGAGAATGGAATCGGATGATGAGCTCGAGCAAGGTTCCGAGACGTTCAAAATTGGATGATTCGTAGGCGTGGACCTAGAAACCCAACGTTATATTTCCATCCAACGTTGGACGATCCACTCTGTGGAGGCCATCGAACGTGTCATCGCCTTTGAGGAGGATATAGTTATAAAATTTGATCCATTAATTGAATTTGGCCTTGAACAAGAATTTATGGAGAATTTGGTTGACAGAATATTTATGTTGAATTTTTACCGAAGATATTAGAATTAGAATTTATCTAAAATGTTGAAATTTTGAATTTGAAGAGGATATAGTTATGAGGTTAGGTTATTAAGTGAATTTAATCTTGAAGAAGAATTTATTGGAAAACTTAGAACGTTGATTAATGAATTAGATTTAGGAATTTTGAATTAAAATTTTATAATTCAGAGTAGAATTTTTCTCATTATTCAACTGGATCTTTCATTCGTATGTAATAATTAAAAGAAGATCATTCTCAATATCTATAAAAATATCTATAAAACTTGGTTTTATATCTAACGTAACATAGAAATGGCTCGTTCTGTAATGAACGAAATTTTTGGTGTGAACGAAAATTTCATCGTTGTCTAATGCAATATTTTTTCGCACTAGCAACAAGAATCGACGAGCGGTTCTAAGCGAGACGTCCAAGAGCGTAGGCGTGCGAGTAAAGGAACGTGGCCAACACAAGTTTTATATTTTTATACAAAAATTGTCGTCACCTTAAGCTACTCTCTATATATCACCACGTCTGTGACGCAAATTTGTATTAATGAAAATGAAAAATAATAGAAGAGAAATTGACGTAAATCATCTATTCTAGCGAAAATTAAAAACGAGAGCATTAATTTTTAAGAAATTAAAATGTAAACGTGGAATAAGAGATGATCGAACGATCATTATATTAATGAAAATCATATAAATAAAAAAAAAAGAATATATTAAATAATTAAAAAAAATGAAAATTTATAATAATTTGTATAGTAAATTAAAAATAGTAAAAATTAAACAATCTTGGGGAAATTTTAATTTTGAAAAAGAGAGAATGTAAATGAAAAAATAAGAGATCTTTATATTAATGAGAATTAAAAATAATGGGAGAGGAATGAATGTAAACCCACGCTAAATAAAAACGAAGAATAATAAAAAATGACGATCTTAATTTTAATTTCGAAAAAGAATGCAAATGAAGAACAAGAGGTAATCGAACGATCTCGATGCATCGATTATTTCATCGAGCTGTTCAGTGAGATTACTCATCCGCATAGATATAGAATCTCATCGTGGGTGGCAACTATAAACATACGAACTTCTCTTCGATGCATCGATTTTAGGTACGTTAGTTACTTTCTAAAACATCTTCTTACTTTATTCTTATCTTATTTGTATAAAATCTATACGATTTATTAAGTTATTAATTCTTTAGAGATAAGATTTCAAACCCAAGATGGTTTCGCATAATTTCTCGATTATTTATAACATATTGAGTTGGTTAAGTGTTGGTTGCCAAGTTGGAAATTGTTGTGCACAAAATGGATACACGATCATTTATACATTATAAATAGATCAAAATTTCTCTCTTCCTTATATAATCTGATAAAATTTCTAAAATTTTAGCTTGTTATTTATACGTATACAAAATTTTATTTATTTATTCAACATTGATGCTCTTTATAAATAATCTTTGAAAAATATAAAGAACAATTATATACAATAGAGTAATGATATTTAGTAATTTAGCTAGTAATATTGAATCGATCGAGAGCAACCAATAGGAAGGAAGCGATTAATCAAAATCGATGTACCATTACGATTCATCGAACGAAGAATCTTTCGATGAATGCTCTTCGGTGTTTTCCTGTTCAAAGAAGAAATATAGGTCGAGGAGTTTTTTCTTGGAATCGTCGCAAGGTCTTGGGATTGCCATCATCAAGTAATGAGGTTTTCTTCGCTATCATTCTCGATTTTATCGTAATAATATTTTCGAAAATGAAAAAAGGTATGGTTAATAACATTTATTTAAAAATTTTCGATAAAATGGACGAAACTTGGACCAGATTTATTAATTCTAATAACTCACACTTGGCAGTCAACTTTGTTTACTGATTCTCTATTTATGCAATTTTATGTGGCTTTAAATAAACGCGTGAATGTGAAGCTAAGAACTTTCAGAAAATTCTATGAAAGATGACGAAGGAATTTAATCTTTATAAATAAGATATTGATGTATTAACAACTTTGGAAAAAATTTACACAGTATTTAAAATTTACCACACATACACCAGAAGAAGAAAGAAATTAAAATTTTACCAAAAGTTCAATATTTTGATAGAAGTGTCTCATTTAAGATCAAGGTATATTTAAGTATCTAATTATTTTATTCATATCTTTATAAAAAGTAAAAATAATAATTACACCTTTTCAGCTTAAACAAATTCATTTTTTTTCAATATATTAAATATAACGCAAATAAGAAATGTATAATTTGAAGTGGAAATGCAAAATATAAAAGTCTCGTAACCGGTGAATTTCTTAATCGCACCATATTATATGGACCCTATGGAACCGGGATCCCGACCTTTCCCAATCCCCTAACGCGCTCCAAAATTGCTGCTGCTATTTCTGTACAGCTTGAAACCAAGGAAAATCAACTGCGCAGATCACGGAAATCTTAGCCATTCTTTAATCAAAGAATCTTCGCAAACGTTAAAGAATCCTTGCAAGATGGCTGCTGTTTGAAAATTTTTAAATCATCTTCATTAAATACGATTTAACACGTGTAATAGGAACAAAACTGTTCTATACACGGCCAAGGATAACCCTTAAACAATCCTAAAAACGAAGAAAAAGGAGAAGAAGAAGAAGTTGAATCAGAAAGTAGCAAAAGGAGCAAACAGGACCTCCTCACTGGTCGAGTCCTGTCGAGCCGAACTAGAAACCAGTTTCGACTATCTTTCCATTTCTGGACCCTCTTGCAAAATAATTTTGTAACTTATATGAAATGACAAGTTACAAGCATTTCATATTTTTATGTCGAGTGGAATAATTAGTTGAAGTTGGTGGATATTTATACAAGCATTGAATATATAAAAGTCTAAAGTATAATATTATAATAATAATCAAATAATTTATGATTAATAAAATTTATTTTATTTTTTCAGTTGTAAAAGAGAGAAATTATTCTATTTTAGTACTTGTGACTTGTAGTTTTTTAATAGTAATATTTAAAATATAGTGAAACTATATTTATTTTTTTAATACTGTACCAGAAAATTTATTGTAATTTGTGAATTGTTTTTAATTTGTAAAAATGTTAAATTTTGTAACTAGTATTTCTGATTACGTGAATAGTATTGTTGACTAAGTTAAGTTTTTCTATGACTTCAATGACAAATGAAGTATGTACTTAGACATTAGAATCATTTGTTTCAATTAACGTGCACATAATATTTCTTGTTCGTCACTTTGAGATTATCCATTTCTAAAACTAAATTTTCTTAATTCACTGTGCAATATTGAGCTGCAGTAATTTTCTAAGAGAATCTTAACGGTCAAAGATTATTATTCTTATAGATCATTCTGAACGATCAAAAAGCTTCGAATCTTCTGCTGATTCCTGACAACAAATCTCTAATCGAGGATTCTTGGACGATGGATTATTAAAAATTATTAAACTCGTTCATTACTTTGTTGCATGTGAAACAATCAATTTCGCAAATTTATAAAACCCTTCAGAAAGTAAGTAATTAAATACAACTTGAATAATATTTTATCAATTCTATTGAATTCAATCTTTCAATCTTTTCAGCAACAACCCAACCAAGAATCTACCGATAAAATTTCCAAAATCTCCTCATCTCGAAAACCAATCCTTTCAATTAATTAATATCCTTAAGCCGATGAAAAATCAAATCTCCTTATCAACTTTTCTTCCACTTCGTCCTCAACAACCCTCAACTAACAATCTCTCCTCGTTTCCAGATAACGATAAATGAAAAATGCACGCTTACCCCACGAAAGTCGAGGTGCTCATGCTCTCAGGGTAGCGTATCCACCGCAGACGATAGGAGAGATTCCGGTGTGCGCCGGGTTAAAGCTCGCGGCCGCCTCGTGCCGCTTTCCACCAGCCGACAGGAACCGGTTCTTCTCTTCTAGGCTGGCCTGTTCCACCGCGAGGGCCCGTGAAACGTAACGAGGAGGTGGTAGATGACGGATATGGAAAGGGACGAGCAGCACCGATGCCGACACTAGCGCGCGCCCGCCGCTACTGCGGCCGCCTCGAAATCCATGGATCGTGGACCGCGATCCGGATTTCGTCGCCGTCCCTCTTTGCCCGCGCGAGACGCCAGAGGTCGTGGCGCGAGTGGATGGATCGAGATTCGGTGCAGGAGAGACGTTGGGAAGGGGTGACTTCTCATTTTGAGGATCCAAGGATTTTATCGTTGTTGGACTTTGATAATTTTGCGCTGTATCGAAATGGAATGGAAAGGAAAGGATTTTTTAGGAAAGAATTGGTGTAGAAGGAAAGGTTTGAGGTAGGGAGAGGAGATTTAGTGGAGATTTGTATAGAATTGATAGATGGAAAAGGTCATTTGGAGGATAGAGGAAGTAATTTGGATAATTTGAGTTGTTTTCTTTTTTTTCAATTAAATATATCAACTTCTTTGTTTTTTTTAAATAAAATCTTCAAATTCTCGATATTGAAAATTATTTAATAATTTAATTAAAAGATATATAGTCGAAATATTTTCTATGATTTTAGCGTTTCTATTTATGTGGTTTTAAGGTTGAACAAGAAAATTATAGGAAAAGAAATATTGATTTTCTAGATGGATAGCTATCCAACCATTTACTCGAAAGAAATAATAGAAACGGTTAAAACGGCGGGAAATTTCTCACCTAACGAATAAACCAATGATAAAAAAACACTGTGCTTCCTGATTCAACTGTTACATTTCATCGAGAAATGTTTCTTTATCCACAGTCATCCATCCACGACGAAATAAAACATGGACAGACTCTCGTATCTTCACTTTCTTCTCGCAAAACATGGAACAAGAAATTCGCCATTCTTTTTTCCGCTACATATAGAAAATATGGAAAAAGATATCTCGTAAAAACTTGTTACATCAAGTTTCTAATTTCGTGTTCGATCGAGCATAACTATAACGCAATTCCACATAAATAGATAGAAATTAATTTCATCATATCTTAAATATAACTTGTAATTTTTAATTACAAACCATACAACGAGTATTCAGTATTATTATTACATCTCTTATAAACTAAATTTAAATTTAAATTTATAATTTAAAAATATGTATATATATATAATTATTTTCTTTATCAATTACAATTTCTCGATAATAATCTTTAGCTTTCAACTTTGAAATTCCAAATAAGAACTCTAATTCTAACTAATTATTAGAATTAGTTAGATTCTATTTTATCTACAAGCGATCAACCATCGTCAAATCTAGCAAAAAGATATAAAAAGATAAAAATAAAATATTATTTTCAAATTTTTCCTGACATAATCTTATCAAACTCCTCTTCGTGCTCAGAAGTACTCAGCATGTACGCTGGAAGTGTGAATCCAAGAATCTTATCGAACACAGGTTTAGTTTCCTCTACGTATTCATATGGTTCAGTCTCCTTGGACGCCTCAGTCTTTCCAGAACTCTTGTTAGGTGGTAATTCTCGTTGCACGTAGACCTTCTCACTGGCAGCAGCTTCTGGTTCGATAGGTACATCATCCAGATTTTCAATAACCGACCTGGGAATTTTTTTGCTCGGTTCCTCGCGATTAATTTTTTCCTCGCCTGGTTCTTCCGAAGTCACAAAAGCACATTCCTCTTTTTTGAATCCGTTATCGTCGACACACTGATAGCAAGTCATTTTATCTCTCATTAATTTCTTACAATTGGAACGATCTTCCTTTTGAAATTCCTGAAGAACCTTCTGGATCTCCTCTTTCTTTTTAAATGCATCGTAGAAACCTACATCGCTTTTCTTTGGAGCAGATTTTAACGGTTTTTCCATTACTTCAGATTTGGATTCATCGGAAGTTGGAAATTCTCTTTCGCCGGCTTGATCGGTAATGTAGGAACTTTTATCAGAAGAGTAATCATAACCTTCCTTCTCGTAGGGCAACTTTTGAGTCTCTTTCTTCTCAGATTCATCGTAAGATTTGTCGTTTGATTCTGTTGGGCTGCCAATCGATCTAGATTTCGAGTAAGAGTAGCTTTTATCGCTCGGCTGATATTTATACGAACATTGCTCGGAATTGCTTCCGGTCTTAGGATCTTTGCAGATCTTGCAAGTCATGGAATCTTTCTGAACTTCTTTGCAGTGGCTCGGTTCGATACTTTTGGCAACTTTCTCAGATTCTGACTTAGATTTCTCGTAGCCGGATAAATAATCATCATCGTCGGAGATTAACTTAGAGTTTTGGGAAGCAGCTTGACGATAACTGGGCCTAGATTCGTCATCCTTGAAGTAAGTAGTTAACGGAGAGGAGTGACTCTTGTCGTAGTAGCTTTCAGGAATGGAATAGTCTCTCTTGTATTCCTCGAGTTCGCTTTTAGATCTCTTCTCTTCGTCCTGACTGGACTCACTAGAATCGTCATCTTTGGAAGAACTTGCGGGATATCCAAAACTCTTGGTCCTGCTAAATTTATAAACTTTATCATTTGGCTCATAGGCATACGAGCATCTCTCATAATTTCCACCTGTTTTGGGATCTTTACAGACCGTGCAAGTCTTCGAATCTTTTTGGATCTTCTTGCAATTGCTGGTCGAGTCTTTGTATTCTTCTCGAGATTCCTTTTCTTCTTCCTTGTCTTCTTTATCTTCAGAACTGGAGTGTTCCTCCTTGACTGGTTTAGTTTCAAAATATCTCCTGTTAGATCTTTTCCCATTTTCTTCGGATTCTTTAGGACTTTTGAGAGAGCTAGATTTCGTATAGGTATATTTCTTCTCTGCCGGTTGTCTGATGTAGGTGCATTGCTCGTACTTAGCGTTACTCTTCGTATCTTTGCATACCATGCACATCATGGAATCCTTGATCACCTTCTCACATTTTTCGTTTTTGTTCTTATACTCTGCCGGAACATCGTCTGTGGCCTCTGAAAATATCTTGTCGTTGAACCTGTATGGATTGTCATCTCTTCTGTAATCTTTGAAACCTGGGAACGCCTCGTCAGAGTTGGATCTCCTGTTCCTGAACCTTGAAGGCCTTTGTTCGACATTGCTGGAACCGGTGGAAGGTTGTGAAGCGTAAGAGCACTGCTCGTAGCTGGCCCCATTTTTAGGATTTTTGCATTTGTAGCAGATCATGCTGTCTTTAGCGTCGCTGTCCTTATTCACACGTCTGGTTTTGATCTCTTGGCAATATGGAACGCCAGATTTCATCACCATGTCCTTGTATTTTTGGGAGTCTTTGTCAGTGATGGTGTAGAATGGAGATGATACTTTTTTCAAATTTTTGTTTTCAGTGGGAACCTTCTTGCTGGCCGAAAACGAGAACCAGTCTTTGGGTTTGACGGAATCTGAGGAGTCGAACGCCGCACGATGGTTCCTTCGTGATTCTAAGAAGCTGGCGTAAGATGGAGGAAGAGGTTCTGAAGAGGAGGCAAAGTCGTAAGGAGCTTCGCGGCTTCTACGAATCCATGAATGATCGTCGGTGGATTTGAAGCGATTGTCGTAGATCTTGGCGTTCGCTGACGTCCAACAGATGGCCAAACTTAAGCATATCTGCGTCAGAGAAATTTATCTTTAACTGGGAAAAATATTAAATGATATGGAACTTTAAAATCAATGCTCCAATGATGGTGAATTAAGTAACAATTTTGATCTAAAGGAAAATATTAATTAAAAAAGTAAATTGATTTAATTGAGAAGCGAGGAATCATCAAGCTTTTACAAATTTTTACAAATTTCTCTCGATATGAATCCAGTTAAATATTTATTATCGATAATTCATAATTTCCCTATTTCAAAAATAATTTCTGAAGTGTGAAAAATTTCCAGGTGAAAAGTGAATGGAGACGCAAATGGAAGGCGATGTTACCAAAAGAAATCCATCAAAGGGAAGTGGACGGTTGCAGGAGATCATGATGATCACGATATCGGCGATCAGCGAACACTTATTCCGTTTCCGGTTCCGGTTCGTCGAGCCACATCACTTTCCCATGAAATGATCTCGCCTCCACGAGCAAAGCATTTATATCGACTTGGTGATTCAAAAAGATCGCTGCCCCACCCTTTCAATTTCGCGACAGGTATCTCAGGAGTCAGTGAACAGTAATCAATCAGAAATATTCGAGTCAGCGACCGTAAAAGAACGATGGATATTGTTTGCTCGTCCGTGGCCGTTGGTCGATCATTTCTCTCTCGTTAAGAGAGAGGAAAAAAGTTCAATCACGCAGATAAATAATAGAAAGAAAGTGGAAATATCATTTTAATATTATTTCATCTCGTAGTTTTTAATGAAAGATCAAAAATTCAGGAAAGATCGAGAGAGATTCTTAATTTTGTTCATCCACTTTTGTCGATTATTTTTCTGCTATTTTATTTTAGCTTATTTTCAAATGTTTCCACGCCCGGATTAAAATCGAGATTTAGAATCGAAAGGACACAGCTGACCGATCGCTAACTGTTCACTTTCATTTATGCAATTCCGTTACCGCGATCGATGAAAAAGTTGGGCGACGAACAATGATCTACGAATATTATCCGACCCGAGAAATTTTTCGTCGAAGAAAAAGGGAAGAGGGAAATCTCTTCTGCGTCCTTTTGGGTATGTCTGAAAGAGAATTTAAAGATAAAAAAATTTCATCGCGATGTAAACAAGTATCTTTCAATTTTTATTAGAGACGATTGGAGTTGATCGTGCGATGAAAACGAAAATGGATAATATAAATATCTTGTATAAGGATGTCGAAAATTATCGAGGGTTTTACTCTTCAAAATTATTACGAATACTCTGATATATTCGATTGGAAAACGTTTCTGAAATTCGCAAGAGGCGTGAAGAATCGCAACATTATGAAATAGCGAAAAACAGAGCACTGACTCTTGTACAACAGGTAGAACAATTAGAAACTTTATTTTCAATTTCGTTACGTTGCGTTGGTTTTTATTAAAACTATCGTTATTCTAATTAAAATTCCTCTCCTCGTATGTAGAATGATTCGATTCGATTGCATATTTTTTATTCCTCTGTTCAATTGGATTTTCATTCTTTCAAAATTCTCATTCTTTGAAAGGGAGGTTGCGAGGGTAAACGGAAATGTGAGACACGCGAGGAGGGTTGTTTGTCTTTTCGAAGAAAGGATTGACAGGCGCTGGTTTCATTTTCGTCAAATTTTGTATTATCTTGTTGTTCAACTTCTTGACTTTTCTTTTGTCTTTCGTCGGTTTTTCCGTTTCCGTATTCCGTTTCCGGTAATAGAATACTTCTCCTGCCAAGGTGATCATCGCCAGGGCGAGTCCGAACAGGGTTGCGATGAATACTCCACCTGAAAATTTGTTTTTATTTAATTTAAAAATTTAATTCAACCTCGAATATTCAACATTTCTAAAATGAGCCGCAAAATTTTCAATTTCAAAATTCGGATTCACAGAGACCGACAGACAACTCACCCAAACTCTCCAAAGTGATTCCTTCGTTATCGTCAGAATTCAGACATTGTGCCTTCTGCGATTGGTTCCAATATTTGGAAGCCAGCATTTCAAAGTATCTATCTTTCTGCAAATCCAAAATCCTGCAACGGATGAATGTATACAATATATAATCATCCCTTTAAATATCCTAAATATAAAAACAAACTTTCTGCTTATCTCTTCCTGCAAATGGCTTCCTTGCTGAACAGCAATTGCGTAAGGTTGTTCCGCAAACACTTCTCCAACCTCTGTCAAATTGCAATTCTTCGTTACCTCATACCGTATCTCCGACGAATCGTGGATGAAAGCGAATTCTGCATTTTCGCTTTCTATCACCTGAACCGATGCAAAAAAAGCAATAGTTTCAGACAACGATTTATATCATACTTGATTCGATAGTTTTGCACCTTTCGAAAACCCTCCACTGAATTTGCAACTGGACCGACTTGTGTGATCGCTTGCAATATGTGGCCGTATTGTTCCTTGATAGGATAATCCCAGACTCGATACTCTACCTCGTCACTTGTATTGTTTAATGTGATTTCTTTCCATACGCTAATTGGAATATGAAATTGAGAAGAATTATTGAAAATTTGATACTTTTAATGTTAATGTTTTACTTTAAAATTTATCGATAATTTTATTCTTTTTTTAATCTGCTATTAAACTTTTTTACTTTCAGTGAACTTACGTGTACAACTTATCCTCTGCATTCTTCATATTTATAAAATACTGATGCTGACTAGAATTAGCCACGACAGTGTAATTGATTCTAGATTGTCTGGCTAATTGTTCCAAGGATTGCACAGGAGACTGAAACAATACACGATATATTGAGAATATTAGTCCTCATTTTCAAGATCGAAAGGTATGTACATTCTCAATCAAAAGTCTCCAGTTACATTTTTTACTAGAAATGAAAATTGGATAAATTTTTCTATAAAATTAATGAAAAATAAAATTATTCAAATAATTATTTCTTAAAGCTTTTGTTTTAATGAGAATAATTTTGAAAACCTGCATTCTTTCCACAGTAAGGAAAGCAGCTAAATTAGCAGTGAATGTAGCCAACATTAAAACAACGAATAACCAATAAGCAGCAACCAGTATCCTGCTTGATAATGCTTTGGGTGCCTCGCCGCCACCTTGGGGTGTGAAAGACGTCAAGGCGAACCAGAAACTCTCCTTCAACGTGAATTCTCTAAACACAGAATATAATTAACATAATCATTATTGATTAAGTAATTGCTTTGTCTTTATGACAATCATTAACGATAAGATATAGTGGTCATTAAGGGTGATTTATAGTAATCTTGATCTAATTCCAGCAAATGAAAGATATTGACGCGAGCATTACTATAATAATAATAATAATAATAATAATAATTGATCTAAATTTCCACTGATGAGACTTTGATAATTTTTATAATAATTTTTAATGATTAAAATTTTAGAAATTTTAAAGTTATTACCGACAAGGATACGGATACAGTTGTTTATTATTCCTGGCGCTATAAGGAGAATATTTGTCAAGTATCCAAATCATGATGCCGGTTAATGTTAAAGCTCCTACGATGCTTAACCACACTTCGACTTTGAGTACCGTCATAAATTTGAAAAGGGATGGTTTGCGGACAGGTTTCCTCATTACTTATAGTAAAAAATTAGAAAAAAAAATCGTATAATGTAAAAGTTTGTTGATATTTAAATTAAAAATAATTATATTATTTACCAATTAATAAGCCGGATTGTTCGAAATAAGGGGCGACGAAATCTATCACTTCCTCGCGTTCTGAAGTCATTGTCAATGCAGCAACTATGATATCTGTCTCCTAAAAAAAAATAATTAAAAAAAAAAAGAAAGTAAAACGTAATAAAAAAATAAAATAAAGAAATATAAAGAAATGAATTCATAAAAGAAGAATATTAACTTGACAAAATTGATTTGGAAAAATTGAAGAAGATGATGTTTTAACTACTAAGAGGTATGCAAGGTTGCAGAGTTATAGGCGCCATCGAGTTCAATATATTAAGAAAATTTTGATATTTCTTTAATAAGATGAAAAAAAAAAAAAATAAAAGTAAAATGTGATAAATAAAAAATAATAATATTAAGAATTTGATAGAAAGTTTATGAAAATAATGTATAATTATACAAGAAGATTTGCATGATTGGATGCAGATTCACAGATGCCATGAAATTCAGTGTACAAATCTTACTCCTTTAGCTAGATCACCAATCAAACCATTCCATTGTCCATTAGGTAATTTCTTGCCAAACTGTCGATCTTGAGGTACGACAAGATCATAATCAAATTGCATCTCCTCCGATAATTTCTTCACAAAATCTATGCAATATCCATCCCACATATCATTTCCATTCTCATTTTTCATAACTTTTCCAGTCGCTGGATCGATTTTAGGTATTATCCAAGGCACTGACTAATACAATTTTAATACCTGTATTAATTAATTAACGTTTACAAATTCACAATGAAATTAAATGAAATTTGTTTATTAATTACAGGAGTAATTCCAATTCGAAAGAATCTTTTAGCGGGTAATATCTTTTTATTCTCTGCTTCTCTTATCTTTTCATTTCTCGTCCAAGTGGCTAACGGTTCCAATAATCCATTCTCAAGAATTTCCAATTCTATTTCAGCTTTATACGTGATCATTCCTTTCTCCGACCAATACTCAAATGTATCGTTGCCTCCTAGTTTCTGTGGCAAATTGAATGTTTTCTTCAATTTCCAACGATCTTTATTTTGCACAATTTTAAACTGGTGACTTACGGCAAGTATATTCTTGTTAAACGCCTCAATCGTGACATTTGAACTTTGATTCTTGTTTGAAAAGCATTTGCCACTTTTTGGCTCCACGCTAATACCTGATGCCTGAAGTTCGCTCATCAGACTCACGATGAGGCCTACTAATCGTTTAAAATAATTCGAAAATATCTACAGAACCATCGCAAGATTAAACAAAATTATTCTAATTATCAAAGAGACTATGCAAAACTATAGAAAAACTCTCAAGTACTTTAATATCTGAAGGACAGTTGCAAAGGGATTCACCAATCAATTTACAACAAACGTCCATCTTCATCCATAGAACCGTGATGGAAACGTTCAACTGTAAGTCTCCATTGATATATTTAAAATCCTTATAGCTGTTATCGGTGAAAATCAATTTCCATATCCCATTTCTCTTGACCAACCCTCCTTGCACGGCCTAAACAATTTTTAAGTTAAAAAAAATAATATTGGAAACAAAATTTTTAATTTTCTCGCAAGAAGGCATAACACAAATGTTTAGAATTCTCTCTACCGTTTTGAAGAAATCCTCCATCTTGGCTGTACTGGCATAGATAGCGTAATAGGACGGTGATGGCCTCATACTCTTGATCTTCGAGACCGTTTTCTCGGTGAATTCGTCGATCACGATTAATCTTAAGATCGAATTTCCGATCAAATAGTAGAGACTCTGATTCAACTCTATTAAAAGAAATGTGTCGATTTTCAAACAAAATTTGGGAAAAAGTTACCAAGCTACCTCTTTCATCCTCGAAGATCAGAGCAACGTCAGTGGCGTTTTTCAACATCAAAAGATCATCGATCGCTTGGATGTACGGGTTTATGTTGCTGTCACCCCGTTTGTATATTATTCCATTCTCGTCGGCCATGATCCGAAGATTATCCCACCCGGTCCAGGTCATGTCGAGTACGATACTGATTCCCTTAAATAAGGCAGCACATACTGCAAGTTGATTTTAACAAAACAAGAATAAGAACGGATCGTGTTCAAAATATCATATTGCGCAGCTAATGTTGTTAATATAAATGAAACGATCATAGAAATTAATTATGTTGAATTAAAAGAAAATTTGTTCAATAGTTTGAAATGTTTGAAATGTTTTGGGTATTTTCTAGAGATCTAGAGATCTTAGAGAGGATTAAAAATTATCCAATGTTAATTTTAATATAATTTTAAATGTTTAAGGATGTTAAATTTTCGGATAAGCTGCTTTTGAAGAATATTTTTAACTTCTTAACCTTTCTTGAAGCTAGCGTCTATATTCGAACGTTCAACTTCGATTGTAGAAATATGAACAGAGATGATGTCGTTGCCATAATTCTTTTCTGCCTGTGGTAGGGCTTCGTTCAAAATGTTTAAAATCGATTTATCCGGTTCTTCTATCACTATCACTGTAAAAAAATAAAATTGTGATGTAAATTAAGGGGGGAAAAAATTATTTACAATAAGATTATTTATATAATCTTTTAATTAAAATGGGAAGAAAATATTATATGCGGTATAAATTAATGAAAAAGGAAAAAATTATTGACAGGTATAATTTTTCAAGTAAAATAATTCATAAGGAAATATCCTAATCGTACATCGGTGCACATATTGGTATTAAAAGAATATGCAATTTCATCAAACACGCGATCCATTTATATTTCTGATTAATAGTTATTTCTTAAATTGTTCCACGTGGTTTCGTCACGAGAGATCAGATCTAATCGATCAATAATTATCCACACATTAAATGTAAATTATTATTTTTGATTTAAAAAAGATAATACGATATATACATATTTTTTTATAAATAACAAAAAACGTATGATATTGTGTTATCCGAATCCGATCTTTCTCTTTTAATTTCTCCTCCGTCGTTATTAATCACTCTTGTAAATCTTCTTTCTATGTCAAGGACCAGAGATTGACCGAGTCGGCGCAGGAGATGCGGAAGGTTTCAAGTCAGACAGGTTCGTCACGTGAATAATTCAACAATAGTACAGCAACCTTTCCGTATCGATGTATCGATGAACCAATCAAAATTTCATGCCATCGTGCAATCAATGTTTAACTCGTGTATTTAATTTCGTATCACCGTGCAATATTGTACGAAGAAAAGAAAAATAATAAATCTTCTAAAGCGACTTCGAATCATGTGTTATCTATTTATAAAAAAATCGTTCTGTGACAAATGATACGAAAGAAAAATAATAAATTCTGAACAATACAAACGGACGATCAATCATCATCGTACCAAGGAATTATCTAAAGAAGTTTTCAATCATCATCTATTTAGCAAAGCAAAATCAAGAATTTATATAATATATAATATATAAAAATTAAATGCATCCCAAAAGCAGAACCTAAAAGCGTGAAAAAGAGAACAAAATCAAAAGTAAGCATAATATTTCATACAAAAGAATAATACCTGATTTTACAAAAATCAAACATCGAACATTTAATATCATTTTAAAATGAAAAAAAAAAAATTATATCAAATCAAAATTCATCATGTAGACTTACACATGTTCATGGGTACTTGAGAAATGGAAACACCAAGAAATGTAAGCAGCAATGCACACACTGCAACTAGAGTCGTGGACATGGCTGAGGAGAATGGAGTCGGTACCGGATGGACGAACGCCTTCCGCGGAAACAGGTAGACAAGCCTGAGGACACTGTCGACAACGATAACCACGCCTGCGCCCGCCAGCTCCCTTATGAATATTACACCCTCGTCCATCAAAGTATAGTCCTTGTTCCCCGCTAAATGCATTTTGATTATGTTGAGGCACGATGTCACATCTTGACACGGGTCCCTTCCATCTTGGCCATCGATTTATCGCTGACGTCTGCCAAGGATTACCAACCTGAGTCGATGGTTGCAACTTGCGAATAGATTTTGCGAATAAGTTGGTTGGATCGTTGGAGGATGCTGAAAGAGAACACCATTTGTACTTAGTGGAATTGGATTGAAGAAAAGTTTACAAAAGTTGCATAAAAGTTGTTCGAGAATGCTTATTAAATATAAAAGTTATATCAAGTTTTATTAAGGGAAAATTTCGTTGCACGTATTAAATTTAAGAAATATATTTAAAGCAATTTTTTAACGATAATGTAAATATATTTTTATTTATCTTAATTACGAAACAAAGTCTCGATCTTGGTGGTGAATTATATCTTATAATATTTCACGTTTAATTACATTTTGTTTCTATGAATTACCAAGTTGCACATTTGTACCTGTGATTTCTTTTGCATGTGAATCGCAAAAGAATAAATGATCGATACGCACATTATTGATTCGCCTTGGACGTAATGCATTTGTTCGGTAACAGTTAACAGAGGAAGCCTGTAATCAGGAATCGTTGGTTGAAAACTAACTTCTAGTTTTCTAATCGATAATTGATTGTATCGCGATGTGACCCATTCCTTCGCAGTTGAATTCGCGAAATTCGATCGTTATTTTCATGACCGCTCGACGATAAAATTCCCTTTAACCGCGTCCATCGAAATCATTCCATCGAATCCAATTCTTCGATTGAATCTCAGATCAAGTGAAGAAAGGAGAAGAAAAAAAAAAAAGAAAAAGAAGAAGAAAGAAAACGAAGCAGATGATAGAATCGTGTTTCTCGATCGACGAGTCTCAGCCACGATGAACGTCACGTTTTCCCATTATCAGTTCTGATCATGGTCTAAGGTTGATTAATTTCCATGGTTGAGGAAACCTGTGAATCGATGGTGCGCGGTTACAAAGGAATAATGAGGATCGAGATTGCTCCGCAGATGTTCCCGAGGCCAGCTGAAGCGAAATGCTTCAATAGTTCTCGCACTATTTTTAAATATATTTCAGATGTCCTTTATGCAAACGCAATCTCGAAGAACCTGCCCCTATTGTTTCTCACTGTTTCTCTCTTTCTTTAGAAGTTGCGTTACAAGTTTAGACTTGATATCGTTGTGAAAGTACGTTTGAAAAAATTCGAAATAAAATTTACGATCGATTTGTCTGTTGAGTTTCTATTTTAAAAAATTGGTAAAAAATTACCTTGGCATCGATGAGTTTAAAATAAGAAAAAGAAAGTCTTGAGGCGGGCTTTTACTTCACGTTAGAAATCAACGATAGTTCAAAGATATTTGAAATTATAGTGAGAATATTTTCTGATAAAGAAAGTATCATTTTTCTTTGAAAAGATGTAAAATTTATTTATTACTATGACAAAAAGATAGAAATAATCGAACGGAAGAAAGCGCCACATCGTGTCCACCGAATGAACTTTCTTGCCACAAGTGTCGCATTTCGCTGTAAGATGTCGTTGCGTGTGCACAGGATGCGTACGTTAAAAGACAATTCCGATTATCATTCCGTGTGTTTCATTGGACTTTATGAATCGGCGTATTGCGTTACGTCATGCACTGGCTTGCATAATGCAATACAAGATTTTTATCGTTACGTGAATTAAAATTAATGCAACCAAGGAAGGAATTCTATGTGAAGGGCCGGTAAAACAGAAAGCGATATCATCGTTCAATTCGTAAATAAATGCTTCGGTTTATCGTCAAACATAGAAAGCTGTATTTTCAGTTATTTTTAAGATATCCTTTCTGATTCAAGTTTAATTTGTTGTTGTTAAAAGTGCGGTTAAACTTATCCTTTGCAAAAATGAATAAACAGTAAAGAACTTGAAACGAGATGTTTAATTTGACTCGTCATAACTGTATCTACAAATTATGCCCGCTTTCAACATTCCATGGTGAGTGAGCGGATCTTAAAGAAATGTTTAAAAAATACGTGCAGGATGGCAGTACAGGCATTTCCATCACTAACGTATCCCACCGAAGAGTTTCGGTATATTTTTCTTGCATAATTTAGTTCACCAGACGCTGCAGTTCTTTTAATCGGCGCCGATTTTCGGCCTAAAATACTGCTCCAGTTTCATGAAAAATGGAACATGTAATCCCTTCACGATTTTT
The DNA here is from genome assembly GCF_029169275.1 of Apis cerana. Lineage (NCBI taxonomy): Eukaryota > Metazoa > Arthropoda > Insecta > Hymenoptera > Apidae > Apis > Apis cerana. The sequence goes on along the minus strand of NC_083867.1, from coordinate 4,651,268 downwards.
TTCTGCTTCTGCAAACGTGCTATGTACCACGAAATATTCATACATATAAACGCACCGTAACTATTTTCAAATATATATAATTATTGCCCATGAAAATTATTTTTTATATCGGCATATAAAATTCAAATTATAGTCTATTAAGTGTAAAATTCAAATTACAGTCTATAATTGAAGGAAAATTAGGGCAAGGCGAGTTAAAACATGTGCGTGAGAAGTGACTTTGTATTAATAGGAAAGAATATTTGCATGATACAATAATGCAAATGCGTTCATACGAGCGACTGATACACAATTTAACTACCGTTACGGGACACTTCGTCGAAGAGAAGTGGCGTCAATCGAACGAAGAAATACGGAAACGAGAAAAAGAGAGGAAGCGGCGGAAAGAACACACGCGCGAGAACGTGTGCATTAGAAACGAAATGCACGCGTCAAAACGTATTACAATTTCACGCACGAAAAGTTACACGAAAAGGTTCGTGGAACGCGAGCCAGTACAACGGATTACACCCTGTACAGAGAATGAGTTGCGGTGGAATTGTGGACAATTTTGTCGGAACAAGTTAACGTGAATGAACGAATTATTTTACAAACTTCTGTTTCCGTGAACGAGTAGATGTGACGAGAATTTGGAAGAAAGTTAAACCGTGAAGATATCACGCGGTGAGGAAAGAAAGGAGGAAAGAATAGAATTTTATTCAAGAAGCGCTCTAATGCGGGAAGTACAGGCTCGGTGATTTCCGGATGCAATCGGTTGTTTCCGGCACGGCCGCCCTCCCGAACTAAAACCATTCATTCGATGGAGAGCGAGAGGCGAAGGATTGAACGGAGAACGGGATAGGAAGGTGGTAGGTGGAAACGAGAGTTCCCGAGGAAGAAGGATGGAGAAAGTGAGTGAGCGAGTGAATGAGAGGCGAGCAGAGGAAAGAGTAAGAGGAAAGGAGAAGGAAAGCAGTGTGGCAGGGTAGAGAGGCAAAGAGAATACATGAGAGAGGTAGGCTCGGCCGATTCGAGAAGGCTGGCAGGCTGCTGGTAGGCAAGAGTAAGAAAGCGAGGGAGCATACTGGCTGGCAGAGGCAGACTGGCCGGCCGTGCGCTGTAGTTAACAGAACTGCTAGCAAATCGGCAGCAGATGTGGCCAGTTAGCTCTGTGCTGTGTTCTCGTTCGGATCTCGGTGTTCCGTATATTTCGATGACTGACTGAACCCGCAGTCGATAGTAGCGACATTAGCTATCGATTGTCGAGCGTGATCCTCGTCGTCGCGACACATATCGAAATTGAAAGAACGATGCAAGAGTGAATGCGAGAAAAAGCTAACATAATCAATGACAAGTCGTGGCAAAGTGAAAACAATTTAGTTTTGCGAATATAATATCGACGTATAGCATAGAGCAAGACGAAATTGGATAGGATAAACGACAAGGGGAACAATTACGGTCTATCGAGAAGAAAATCACAACGTAGAGAGAAGAGGAGAGAACAAATCGAATGGAACAGTCGGTCGCGCGCCAGCACCAAGAACGCAGTGACCGTCGTACCTGTCCGTCGGTGGCCGAAGACTTGTCCGATCGAGACTCGGGAGTGATGTGGCAACGTTGCTGGTGGCTCGCGAGTGGAGGAGTCAGTCGTTGCTCGGCTGTTCTATCGTAGTCTGTGTCTGACAGTGCAGTGTCGCTGCCAATAGAACCGCGAGGGCCCGTCAGGGCCCACGAACAACGCGAACAGCACCGCGATAAACACCGCGGTCAAGATGACATATTTAAGAAAAATAAGAACGAATTACATCACGAGTATCGAAGGGACAATCATACAAACACGTCGTTCTTCATTGCTACGATAGCGCATGTTCACGTTGTTTATTACCATCATAAAATAGCTCGAGAGAAGAGAGAGTTTCATGACTTGCGAGAGAGTAACAGTGTTTCGAAGCGTACAATCGCTGTGTGACGCGCGTATTCGTTGTATATACACATCCGTTTCGAGTCGCTACAAGCGGGTTTTCTTCGAACCTTTGTAGAAGTTCCTAAAGTGCGTGCGTACGGTTTTACACGGCTGCTACTCGAATGTCGAGAAACGAATGAGTGCGTGAATCGTGACAACATCGTGTCGAAGTGTACAGAGAGTACTCAGAGAGAGAGTGAGAGAGAATCCGTCTCTCTTTCTCTCGCATCCCGTAGAGACCGTGGTCGGACTTTACGCCGTCGTACGCGCTTCTCCCCTCCCCCTTAATAGACTGCTTCTTTCTCCCTCTCTCTCGCTGAAGGCCAATTTATCTATCCCGTCGGCCGTACGTCTGTCTTAGTCTATACCATTCCTGTCTGTGCGCTGGCAGAGTTTTCACTGGCGCGACACGGCACGGCACGCGCGCACGGTACGACACGTAAACGAAACCGGCTGTCCAGGCGAATCGGGAGTGTCAAAGATCCGAAAAATCACGGGCATGGGAACAGTGTGTGCCATGGACTGAAAAATAGTGCGGGACCCGTTGTCTCGTGCTTACCGCCGTCCAAAGAAGATCTTGCATTTCATCCGGTGCGTGCTTGTGTGTTCCTTTACACCAAAGGAGGAAGAGAGGTTAGGTTAGGCTAGGACTCGCGTCACCCCTGGCCACAGTCCGTCCTTGTCTCTCTTTCACTTGGTTCCCCTACCTCTCTTTCTCTGGCATACAACGAAGAGGAACGCAGACACAAGAGTCCAGACCGATTATACACACATACACACACACGCACGCACGCACACATATATACGCAGGACAATTGGGGAAAGAGGAGGAAAACACAAATGCCGATCGCCCGTGGAATTCTGGTCGCTGGAACTGCGGCTCATTGCTGGTCTTCCGCCGCTGGCATGCTTCGATTCCTCGCTAGACTTTCAGGTTAGCACGCAATCCATCTCTTATTCGTTGGACGGTATGTCTTCGACGTTGACGGCTGCATTGTCGATTATTTTTCGTTTCGAAGGGAAAAAGCTACATGCCGCGCACACGAGGGGAGCCGCGACAGGGAAAAACTAACGACGATCGTCGTCACGGTATCGTTGCTTACGAACGATATTCGCCAATAAGAATTGTCGATAACAATTACCAATAAGAATTCTCTCGTTCGTGATAATAAATCAATCAATCGTTGGAGAAGTTTTGACGGATCTCGAACACGAGAAAATGTCGTTCTTGTTTCTTGTTTGTTTTATACCGTGAATATATCTTTATTTCGATTTTTTCTCTATATATGTGCGCGCGCTTGTGCCTCTTTTCCAGCATCGACGATGCGCACCGTGCTTTAGACTCTTTATACTTCGGTAAAAATTTCGCTATTTTCTCGGCCCGCGTCTAGTCGCGTCGGCGGCTCGCCGTCGGGGAATCCGTGCGGTTTCGATTCCCAGACTTTCGAGTCAGTGCACCGCTACTGCTAGCTGTTAAATGGAAGTGTACAACGGACGACGTAGACAGAATAAGAGGAACAAAAACGAGAGACGGCCTCGTGTAGCCGCGGTATTATACGAGTTCGCGTGTATCCCGTGCAGAGAGGATTTGACGTATCGACTCGGATTTCCATAGCGTCGCGTAAAATTAACCTTCCCCGCCTCTTATCCCCACTCTCTTCTCCTTTAATACATACATCGCCGATCGTTGTCATCAGTTTAATACGTGTTTTTCTTCTTGCTACATTTCTTTTTTCACCGTTACGAATTTTCATGATCTTTGTGATATTTCATCCATCTCGCGATAAATATATTTTAACATGTCTCTTAATTCTACTTTATGTACGATAAAAGATATGAAATAAGAATAAAATAGAAGATATATATATATAGTAGATAAGATTGTTCGCGTTATATTCATATTATTAATAACGTTTTCGATATTTTGTTAATCTTATCTACAAGGTAAGATAGGTAAGATAGGTAAACAGGAAGGAAGCAGTTCGCGATTCTCGATTATTTGATCCATCGGTTATTTATATCGATTACACGTATTAATTCGATGGAAAGGATCAGTCATTCTTTATACGAGGTGGGGACTTATGAATTTCGCGTGAATTTTACAGGTTTGCTTATCAACATTTGTTTTATCGAAATTGCATTTGTAATTCGTTCCCAATAAAACAAAATGGATTTTAGAATTGATTGTTAAATTGAAATGTAGAATTAAACGATTCGTAAGAGTCGAATCGCATAGTAGCATAATAGTTTTCTATGAGAAAAAAAGAAAAAAAGAGAATTTTATTATAAAGAAAGAATGGTGATGGTAATTATTTGGATTACAGCAATCCGTGGCTGCGTAGCAAGAATCAGTGTCCTCTTGACACGCCATAGCGACATAGCAACACCAATTCTTCTCACATCGGTGTTAATTAGCAGCCAAATGATCGCTATTGTCGTCGCTTTCGCAATGATCAACGCCGCGAAACGAGTTCTTGTTCGACAAGCGAATCCATTAATTTTGTTTCTAAATTCTAATTTTGTTGCTTTTATATGAAAATTAATATTTTCTCTATTTCCAAAAATTTTATAAATTTTTTGAAAATTTTCTTTTTTTTTTTTAATATATTTTTATTTACATACAAAGTATAAAACAATATCCAAACAATATCTATTTTCAGACTGTTGTGAAATTAATTTCTATAAAGAAACACAAATTTTCTATATAACTTTTAAAAGTCGAAATGGAAATACCTTTGAAATTTCGTTGAACGTAAAACATCGATAAATAATTAATATTTTCAATGCACAGAGAAATTTTCTTACGATTGGAATTAACTGAAACCGTCATTTCGCTAATCAATCTTTCTTAATACATCTTATCGTTTCTCATAACAATCGAAGCTCGGTTTCTAATATCGATAATTCTGTTTATCTGATTTCTCGATTCATCATCGACTAATCTCCAATCATAAAGCGAGTCCTATCGCGATTAAAAGAGAATCTTCCCGGTCGAATTCTCAACTCGAACAGTTTCGTATCGATTCAATCGAGACAAACAGCGGCCAATAGGCGAACGATCCGCCCCACCCCCTCTCCTCTGTCCGTTGTACATTAATTCATCGACGAGTGAATGAGTTAACCTCTACGCAAAAATCGGGCGCGAATACATCAAAATATAAATAGAAACGTGTCTGAGACCCGGTGCTGTGTGTTTCGATTCGAGAATTTACCTGTCTATAGTCAATTTTGATCAACGAAAAGTGTGAACAAGTGAGAAATATGGAATAGAGATCGGTGGCGTCCACGACATCACGAACGTACCGTCGGATTTTTCGCAGCGTGCAAATAATACGTATGTGGAAGAGATCGATGCAAATCGCGGCAAAAGTGAGAGTGGCAATGAGTCAACATCCGCGTCTGCTGTTTTCTAGCCATCGATAGATTTCGAATAGAGAATAATACACAGTTCGTTCGTGCATCCTTTTTTTCCCTCTTTTCTTTCTACCGTAGGTATGTATCTCGTTCCTTTTCTATCTTTTTCTTTTTTCTAGGGATATTTCTCGGTGATTTTTTTTTTCACGCGAGTTATTTTCCGAATGGGGAAAAGGGTTGATTCGAATTCGATAGGGCAGGATGCAGACAGGAGCCGAGTGATTTTCTTGTTAAATCGCTTGCAGACGCTTTATCTTTAGAAGCCACGGACAGACAGTGGCACCGGTTTTTTTCTCCTTAACGGAAATAGCTATCATTCTATGCGCCTTAGAATGAACCGGCAATACTCCGCAAAATTTATTTTCGACGTGTAGGTTTACGTATCCGCCGTCTGGCCGGAATATCGGCCGGGGGATCATCAAAGGGGGCGAGAAACCGGGAAATTCGCTAAATTTCGATCTCGTTCGAATCGTCTCGAGACCAAAGCGCGTCTCGTCTGGCGCATTCGTCGCGTCCAATAGGATTTCTCTAGTAACTTCGATGCACTTGTATCTTCCAATGGGTATAATTATATAAAAAAAGAATTCATTATCGCCATATTAATTTCTTTTGAATATTAACAACTAAAAAAGAAATTTATTCAAGCATTATCTGTCATAAAAAATCGTATAATAATTTCACAATTTCTCCTCGACTGAACGTAGGAATTTCCAAAAAAAGATGACTTCTCGCTTTCACGATTTGTCCAACAGTTCTCATCTTGTAGCAGAATTCGTGAAATTCTTTTCACTAGCATCTTTTCTTTTATTCTTTTATCTTTATCGGAATAAAATTTATTTAGAATGGAATTTTTTTTAAGTTTATCTAATTATAAAAAATCATAGTGCTTGTAAAAAAAAAAAAAAAAAAAAAGAAAAAAGAAGAATTTATTCTCAATTTTGGTATCGAGAAAGTGACATTTGATTATAGAGGTATTGGGTAAATTGGAAAAATATCGTCGCATCTCGTCGAGCATTGAATCAGCGTTCGATTACCGTAAAATTTCGTGAAGGCTCGACCGTTCGTATGATTCACGGTTCCGGTTAATCGATTCGGCCGATAAAATACCAATACAGGGATCTTTTATTTCCCCTAGGATCGCATTGGTATACATGAAATTCGCGGCGCGAAAGATTCGAGAGTATTTCTGTCCCCATTAGCAAATAGCACATGAATTATACATGGCTGACTGTTAATTAGCAGCGATGTGTTATATGTCGGGTTTATCGAGTTGGAAAATTAAATGATTCGATACGTGTTCATGGATAGAAAGGATTACTAGTGTCGAATTTATGACGTAGTCCCTGGCAAAGGTCCTTCTTCTGCCTAGGACTTCGCCATCAGGTGTTATTTAATGCAGGTGTTGAAGGAAAGTTGGAGACGAGCCAATCGTTCAAGTAGTATCGAATATCGATATTTTAATAATATTCGTAGTCATTACGCCATTTTATTATTAGAACTCTTATAAAAGATATTTTTTTCTCTTATTATGGCTTAAAATTATGCAATATTTTAACACAACAAAATTTTATTTTTCGAAATAAATATTCCATTGTTTCTCAGTAATCTATTTTTAATTTTTAATACTCGGTAATAACGATGAGTAATATTTCGATTCGTCTTTAGCAAAGATGAAAAATTACGATAGAAATTTCAATTTTCATTAAATTTTAATTAAACGAGATCGTTATCCGTGTTTTCGAAGATATATCCCACACGAATGGCTTCGCTTCACTTTTGATCGTAGTTTGAACGCAAACATTTTCATTTTTCGGACAATGATGCCTCTCTCGTGGAATTTACACCTACAATACTAAATGTGTAATATCTATTTTCAAATAAGAAGTCCAGAATGCAACAATGAGTATTTACCATTAGATTTTCTAGACAAATAATTGGCCATCAATAAGATAAGTGGCAAAAGTACTACTCTCTGCCTTTCGTTATATCACAATTTTCACTTTTAATAGTGAATCTAAAGCACGACAAAAATGATCACAAATGAAACTTGTATTATTTTACATAACTTTTCAATCACGTATCTATCTAAAAACTAGATTTTTCTCGTTTAAAAATTTTTTTCAATTCAACAACTTTTTCGAGTCAAATTCCAAGATCGATTAGATTTCTTTCTAAAGAACGAGCGAGCTCAGATTATAACCGTACTCTATTATCGCAATAACGCATCTCTATAAAATTAAAATTCCATTGTTTCATATTTTCGCACTCCCGCCTCTGGTTTTTCCATAGAATTCGTAGAATCGGCTAGGTGAAAGGGCGATTTCGGGATCCTCGCTAACGAGGATACTCGTACGTGTACTGTATATCCGGTAATATCGTGGCCGATCTCGAACGGTGAAAATCGGTGTTAACGGTGGGCTGCGTCGCTCACTGTCTCTCTCTACCTGTTTCGCTCGTAAAATCGCCGGTGGAAACCGTGCTCGTGAAAAAGTCCGAAATGAGTTTCGACGATTAATATTTTTTCCTTCGCTTGCTCCTCTTAGTCTTAGATAGTTTCTTATAATAATTAAAATTAAAATATGCATTGTATCTCTACTCTCAAATCTCGATTCGATGATTATATTTTGTAAATAAAACATATCTACGTTTAATTAAATGAACGACGAGTTTCTTGTAATAATAATCGAAGTAGAGTAACGTTAGAATTAAAATTTATTTATGTGTCGATTATTTCAATTAAACGTTTAAACTTTATATGCGAAAAATAAAACCGAAACTAGAGATATATATATATGTGTGTATAGTTGGATAGCTCGTTTTCCATTTAATTGTTCCTCCGGTTAGAAATTAGAAACGAAACTCGTTGGACCGAGGTAGAAAATAATCGTGCACGTAGGATCGACAAGCCCGGACAATCTCGATCATGAATATTAACGTATCCTCTTCGACGAACGATTTTACCACGGCTCTCTTCGATTTACGTCCGGTGTGGCACGTGAAAGGACGATCAATTATTCGGGCGCGCGACACAAATGTTATTCGGTGCAGCACGCAGCGGCACCTATATCGAAACCATCGAAACAGGACTGTCCAATCGCATTTATCGCCATTCACATTCTCGTTGGACCATCTCTCGTATCTCGTTCGCTAGATATATATATGTATCATTACTAGAAACTCTATTTTTGAATATTTTACAAAAGTGGAAAAGAAAGTTATCGATGAAAATTACGAATAGATTCGACAGGGGAAAGGGAAGAGAGAAAGAAACGGTGATCGATACACCGATTCTGTCGTCGGAATAGCCAATGGGCTGTGCACAGTATATATATTTGGTGCATGGTGGGCCGCTGCACTGCGACCACCACTGCGGCGCTCGGGGTATAAAAGCGACGGGTGGTTGCGGAAGTCGTGGCTCGGCGTGAAATAAAGTTTTCGTGCGGAGGGGCATTGGCGAGGTTAAGGAGCGGCCTGATTTCGCGCCATCGGGCTTTTTCTAAGACTTTGTTAAGAGAGCTCTCTTTTCTTCGAAGCGATGTTATTCTAAGATGATTTTATATGTGTAAGGAGGAATTATTATTTTGAATTGCCGTTAAATCTTCGTAGATACGTCTTGGTAGAAAAACGATTCCGAATATTTCTTGAAAAATATTATAGCTTCGTCGCTTTCACGGATCTATCTAATTTGTGCAAATTCTTCTATTCTCCGCGTGTCTTTGTTTTCACGCGAGGCGTTCGATCCAGGCGTTATCTCGGCATTCGCTGTTGAAGGGCATTCGGACGGAGAGTGGTGGGGGAAGGGGGGGTGGCGCATGGAAGCTCGCCCGTTTTTTTCCAAACTAATGCCCAACGCTAAATTACCTCTCGAGATCACGAAACCTACTTCTCCTCGTGCGTCCGCCATTATCGACCGTTCCTACGTGCTGCGATCTCTCTTTGAGCGTTAGGGGGAGGTGGGCCGTCATTACCAAGGCGATAAATCGTCCAGGAAATTACGCGCCTCCCAACACGTGAAAATTTCGCGTAATTCACTTTGCGCCCCCTCGAATTTCAAATCTAAACGGTTCCCTCTCTAATTGGTCGAACAATTTTTACTTTTATTTTTATTTATTTTTTTTTTGAGAAAATAAATAATCCCGAAAATTTCTCACTCCCTCCTGCAATAACGAGATTTTTCAAGCTCAATTATTTTCACGAGGAAATAAAATCATCATGTGTATGAAAAATCTTGAAGAGGCAGAAAAGAGTCGATTTAAACGACAAGGATTAACGAATAGGAAACGCGCTCGCATACACTTCCTCCTCACCCACCCCCCTCTAATTAAAACCTCTCCCCTCCCGATCCACCAATTAAAATCGAATTATCCGGGCCCGTGTTCCAGTAACCGTTCCTCCGTTTCCTGGTCCCAATTAAACGTGACCCAGAGCGAAAAGGTGAGCGGCACCGTTGCGGACGTCCGCTCGGGAGGAGGGTTGTTGGCGTTTCTCTTGTTCCTCGATGTTAATTAAGCCGTTCCCTCGCGTTTAACGAGACCTTTTCTTTTGCTCTTTCTCCTTCCTTCGCGGCGAAATTTCGAAAAAGTCGCGATAACCGATGGTCGTCGCGAGAGTTGGACTGGTTTTTCTCAGGGAAAGGAATAACGGACGGGTATTTATTTGATCGCTCGTGAGAGAGCTCGTGTTGCGTAATAATCGATTTGGATTTTTTTCCCCCCTTTATTTCAAGGATTTATGTGGGAATTTAATTGAAATGGGTTTTAATTATCGTTTCCATTAATTATTATCGACTCGATGTATTTATAATCGTTATTTTTTTCGCCCAAACAAAATATCTCCCCCACCACAGGCTCCTCCCTCTCCCTTCTTTAAAATATATCCGGATATGGCCCCAATCTCGTAAACGTTGTCGTTAACCGGCGGCAGAGAAGCGTGGAAAAACTTGGTAAGACGGGTACAATAAAGCTCTCCCCCCTTACCCCTTTAAGCTCGAAATCCTCTCGAATGTGTACAATATTCAGGGAGGAAGGGACTCGATTCTTGCTTTTCACCCAAACAGAAGGATTTCCCTAGCTTCCTTGCCAAACAACCCCCCTCCCTTCCTCCCACCCCTGAAACGTAGCACCGGCCTTTCTGTAACCTGCACAATCGGGCGTGCAAAATATCGTTTTCTCTCGACTCTTTGGACAAATTGGCACCGGAGGAAAGGAAATAGGATCGAGATCGAGACGAAAATCCTCTTTTTCCCTCCCGAAACTTCCTCTCGAACCCAACCCAACCCAATCCACGGCTCGAGAAATGTCAGTGCCCTTATTTTCGCGGTTTTCGAGGCAGGATTCTATTTACGCCCCGGCCGGGGCAGTTTTTAGTAGCCGCCACGTGTGTGTCCCTGCGCGAGGAGAGGTGAGAGAGGCGGCTCCTCTTGGCCAAGGATGAACGAAGATGACGAAGCGGGGAGAGGCGCGAGACACGCCGCGGAAGAGAGAGGGAGAGAGAGAGGTCTCTGGAACGATCGTCTCGCGTCTACGAGCCCGTATCCCGCCTTGCCGGCGCGTATCCAGGAAGTGACGTCAGCCGACGACGTTCTTATGAATTAATTTGCGGAAATCAAGCCTCCCACCTACCCCTTTCTCTCCAAGATCCTAATCCTTCGCGCGCGGTTGCGCAATCCTAATACCGCCTACGCGCCGCGAAAACACAGAAACGCCTCGCGTCCCGATTCCTTTCTCTCCTCGACTTTGAATTTTTCCTCTCCTCCCGAAACTCGAATCGGCGAGGATCGAAAGGATTTTTCTTTTTTAATAAATTCGCTTTAAAATTTGGTTCCGTGAATATTATATATTCTGTAATATGTCCAATTTGGTTAGATCCAATTATTGGTTAGATGGAATTTTAATCAATGTTTGATTCAATATGTATACAATTAAATCGAGAGAAATGTCTGTTTAAGACTCGGGGCGGATTTGGTCGTTAATTTTCCAGAATAAAGAGAAGGAAGGAGAAAGAAAAAGCAGTCGCATTGTCTGTCAAGTTTCCCGTTAGAGCAACCCAGATCGACGGAATCGGGGCGAGGATCAAGAAGCTTCCAAGAAAAGATTTTTGCATCGCAAATGACCGGCCGACGTGTTCGTTTCTCGGCGTTCGATGACTGTCTTCACCCACGTACCACGAACAATACCTTCAAACTTGACGCCGTCTCGGGGATCATCCTGCCGCTATTTTAGGATCTCTCTCTCCGCGGCGGAGCACCCGCCGTTCGAAAAATTTTCCATTCCAAATTTCGCGATAGGAGTGCCTCGAATGATAGCGAATAATAGTGTTCTGGGTGAACGTCGCAAAATTGCAACGAACGAACCGTTGGACACCTACGAAATCTTTTCGATTCGAAGGATATATATATATATATATAGGTGTTGAACACCTACGTGCAGTTTAGCAATTGCAGCTAGGAGTCTTTCTCGGATCTGTTTCTCTCCGCTATAATTGATCCACGATTGTGCCATTAGTCACGTTTAAAGAAGTAGAAGAACGGTTAATCTAATTGAGAGTTTCAAATGTAAAACTTACTTTGCCCAATCTTCGAATTCGATTCCCCTGCAAACTGACTTATTTAAATTGGATCTAAATACTAGTTTAATACAAGTCCACTTCATTCGTATCTGGTTAGTTACTTAGGAATGTCACGAATGAGTCGTTGGAATATTAATTTTTATACTCCACTGCTTCTGTGCCGTGGAATCTCGAGGATCTTGCAAGTTTACAAATTTTGGGGGACATTGTAGAGGAGATGTAGAGGAGTGACAATTGTCCACGAGTACAATCGATCCCACCCCCTCCATTCGTCGAGGTTTCCCGCATCGGGATCGATTCGAGATAGCCCCATTCGCCGCCACCTGGGTATAACCTGGATATACAGATATTTCGTGGTGTTTAACGAGCCGCTTGACGTGCAGCGACGGCCCTTGGACCTCCTGGGACCTCCGACGGGGATGCCAATGCAGTTTAGGATAATATGACGAGGATCGGTAGCATGGGCGGGAAAGGGGGAGAGAGAGAGAGAGGGAGAGAGAGAGAGGAGCCAGGTGTTTCATTCAAGGGTGCCGTACAACGTAACCACCCCCTGCTTACGTTCTCCTTCTCTTTCTTCTTTCCTCTCGTCGTGCGTACTTCTCCCCTTTTTCTCTTCTGGATCCTTTGCAAACTTGTTCGAAATCTAATTCGAAACGAATGATAATTTCGAAACGATGATTTCTCTTCTTCTTTTTGAGATTGGACTTGTTTGGGATTTATTCGAAATGATAATTTCAAAACGATTGTTTTCTTCTTTTTAAACTAGACTCTTTTGCAGACGTCAAAACTATTGCTTTCTTTTTAAATTAAACTTGTTTGGGATTTATTCAAAACTATTGATTTCTTCTTTTTAAATTAAACTTGTTTGGGATTTATTCGAAATGATAATTTCAAAACGATTGCTTTCTTCTTTTTAAACTAGATCTTTTGCAGACTTGTTTTCTTCTTTTTAAACTAGATCTTTTGCAGAACTATTGCTTTCTTCTTTTTAAACTTGTTTGAAATTTATTTGAAATGATAATTTCAAAATGATGCTTTCTTCTTTTCAAACTAAATTCTTTTGCAGACTTGTTCGAAATGATAATTTCAAAATGACGCTTTCTTCTTTTTAAAATAGATCCTTCGCAAACTTGTTCACAATTTCAAAACGATCGTTTTCCTCTCCCCTTCTTCTCTTCTTTTCAAACTAGACTCGTTTGCAACTATAACAAATAATCAAGATTTACATTTTCGTATTGCCTCCAATCCTCCTACTTTCTCGCTCTCTTCCTCTCTATCATTACACCATATTCGGATATAAACAAGATAGAATAGACTATTTATCAAGAAACTGGCCAAGCAAATTTACGAGGAAATTTCTCAACCAAGTTCGTGCGGTTCCGTGGGAACCGTGCATTCGCTCCGCCGAGCGAGCAACCCCCACCGGCTAAGAAGGTAAAATCCCGTGAAAATCCCATCCCTCCTCGAGAAAGAAAGTCAGTCACCCTTTGGACCACCCTCCTCGAGACACCCAAGGATACACAAACACCCGATTCGACTTACGCATCGATCCAAAACCAACTAGAGGCAAACTAACCTCTGCCTCTAATCTCGATAACCGAAAACGCTCGAATACGGGGCTTCCTCCTCTCTGGCGCGAAGAACGGCGTACGGGGAAGAAATAAGTTTGGAAGAGCGACGCTTCGTGCGGCGTTTTATTGATCGGTGCACGAACCGCGGCGAAGAGGGCGAAATCGATATTCGCGGCGATCGATCCGGCCCACCCGGTATAAAGCGAGCGAGGAACACCAGCCAGGAGCGGATAGGCAGAGTCCTCCCGGCTACGAGTGTACTCTTGTAATATTACACCGGTCGACTCTCGTCTCGCGCTCCGGTTTGCGTTTCTTCGTTAAGAGACGAGCGCTCTTCGCTCGAGTTCGTCTCTCGTTTGTTTGTTTGTTCAGCTTTTTTCAATTACCGTTAATCGAGCGACGATTCGTTGCTCTTCAATTGCGTGTTTTCTTTTTTTTCTTCTTGAGGAGGAGTAATAGGAGGAGGAGGAGGAGGAGGAGGATTGTCTTGGAATATATTATAATATAATGTGTTAATTGTATTATATTATATTGTGGAATATGTTATGGAAGTACAGGGTGTTTGATGAGCAATTGGATGGAGTAAAATAATTTATTAGGTTTTGAAAACTGTTAAATTTTTGCCCAATCATTGGTTGTTTTCCTGCTTATCATAATTCGTTTCACGCAGAATGGTCACCTTTTTCAACTTGTTTCTCGACATGAGTTTGTATTTTTTTATCTGATAAAATTTATTTCCAGTATCTTATCTTTGTACTCGCTCTTTGAATTATTGTAAACTGAATATATAACTATTCCTATTTCATTCCTTCAATTTTCTATAGAATTCCCTTTCCAAATTTTATCCCATTATTATATAAACCAAGTGTACAAAGTATTTTTATATCATGTCTTCAATTTTCATGTAATCTACTTCTCCAATTTTATTCCATTATTATAAAGTGTACAAAGTATTTCTATATTTCACTTCTTTGTTTCAATTATTGTAAACTAAATTTATTAAGTATTGCTACTTCTTCATACCTTGATTACAGTAATTTCACTTCATACCTTCAATTTTCCATAGAATCCCCTTTTCAAATTTCATTCTATTATTATGAACTGAGTACATAAAGTATTTCCACGTTACTTCTTTATTAATTTTCCATTAGAGAATTATCATATTCACTCTTTCAATTATTAACTAAACCAAATAAAGTAAACTAAATAAAGTATTTCCATATCACTTTTTTCATTCTAATTACATTAGCCCAATAATTTTATTTCAGTTCTTTAATTTTCCAAATTTCATCCCATATTGTTCTTTATCCTAATTACATTAACCCAATAATTTCACTTGATGCTTTTTCCATGGAATTATACTCTTTCAATTATTGTAAACTAAATATATAAAGTATTTCCACATTACTTCTTTATTAATTTTCTATAGAATTATTATATTTACTCTTTCAATTATTAACTTCCATATAACTTTTTTCATTCTAATTACATTAGCCCATTTCATTTCAGTTTCTCAATTTTCAACATTTCATTCCATATTGTTCTTTATCCTAATTACATTAACCCAATAATTTCACTTGATGCTTTTTCCATAGAATTATACTTACTCTTTCAATTATTGTAAACTAAATATATAAAATATTTCCACGTTATTTGTTTATTAATTTTCCATAGAATTATCACATTTATTCTTTCAATTATTAACTTCTATATAACTTTTTTCATTCTTAATTACATTAGCTTAGTAATTTCATTTCAATTCCTCAATTTTCCAAATTTCATCCCATATTGTTCTTTATCCTAATTAATTATATAATAATTGTTAATTTCACTTCATGCCTTTTCCATAGAATGATCCTCTTTCAATTATTGTAAACTATATAAAATATATAAAGTATTTCAATTTTCAGAACCCGCCTCTCTGATGAATTCCATCCAATTCCTCATTATAAACTAAATACATAAATACATTTCCACGTCACTTGTTCCACTTCTTCCGATTACATTAGCCCATAATTTCTCCTGAATTTTCCACAAAGAATCCGTTTCTCCAATTTTGGGAAAAGAGGCACTGGATGACGTCTCGTTGGAGGAGCGGATTAAAGATGATTCTTCGCCTCGATACCTCCTCGCTCTCTTCCCGGCGAGACACCTCGGCTTTGTTCTCGGCCGCGTGGCCACCTCCCGCAATTATCGGGCGTTGATGTCTCCCCCAGCGACGATTCGCGCCTCCGTCCATCCATTTAATGTAATTATCGGGCGCGGTCGTCGCTTACACGCGTAAGCGGATTAAATTCCGTCCTTTCCATCTCTCTCTCCCTCCTCGCCCGTTCGTATCGAGCAAAACGGCGCTCGATTAACGGGTGATGGTGTAATAATCTCAATTTTGGATATTTATTTAAAACATTTTCTTTTCTCGAATTATTTATGGAGAGAAAATTGTTGGTTGTGAAATGTGGATTTTTGTAATAAATGTGTCGATGTAAGGGGATTTTATTGGAATATATTTGGAAGCTGATATCTATAAGTGTTATCTTACAGTATAATCGCGAGGGGAGTAATTGGAATGTTATTCGTAATTTTGATCTTAAATCACGATGGATACATTCGTAAAGGAAAAAAGAAATTAATATTCGATTACTACTACTGCAGCAACGCGAATGTAAACGTGTTGCTACGTACTAGGGTTCTAATCGAGGACATTTCGTTATCACGTGAGCGGACTGTCGATCACGATGTCCCATTTTTCGCCTCTCTGTCTCTCTCCCGCTCTCGCTCTTCCAACTCGTCCCCTCCTTCTTTTCATCGAATGGAAAAACGAGTCGCTGCTCATTGTTATCGGGTTTGTCGGCTCGTTATCGTTTGAATTCCAATCGCGACCGGTCGAACTCCTTCCCGACTTTCCGTGGAACGGGCGAATTCCAGGCTGGAACTCGCGGTATTCTATTTACTCCGCGGAAAAGACAGAGAAACGGGTCTAGGGAGTATAAATATCAGCTGGTTCTATTCCTGTTAAACTGAAACTGCAATTGTAGGCAACGCTCATTTCCACACCATCGAATTCTTCCTTGTCTGCCTCGCCTCGAGTTCCCGATCCCACCAAAGATCTCGATTTCTATCGATCCGATTTCGATATCATTCCAGAAACTTTCGATTCGATTTATTTCATTTTTGAAGCTTTCGGTTCGATTTGTTCGATTTTTGAAGATTTCGATCTTTAAAAGTTTTGGTTCGATTTATTTGAATTCTGAAGATTTCGATTCATTTGGTTTTTAGAAGTTTCGATTTATTCGATCTTTGAAAGTTTCGGTTCGATTTATTTCATTTTTGAAGCTTTCGGTTCGATTTATTCGATTTTTGAAGATTTCGATTTAATTCGATCTTTGAAACTTTCGGTTCGATTTATTGGATTTTTGAAAGTTTCGGTTCGATTTATTTCATTTTTGAAGCTTTCGGTTCGATTTATTTCATTTTTGAAGCTTTCGGTTCGATTTATTCGATTTTTGAAGATTTCGATTTAATTCGATCTTTGAAACTTTCGGTTCGATTTATTTGAATTCTGAAGATTTCGATTCGATTTATTCCATTTTTGAAGATTTCGATTTATTCGATCTTCGAAGATTTCGATTTATTCGATCTTGAAAATTTCGATTTATTCGATTTTTGAAAGCTTCGGTTCAATTAATTCGACTTTTGAAGATTTCGATTTATTCGATTATTAAAAGTTCCGATTCGATTTGTTTGATTTTTGAAAGTTTCGGTTCGATTTTTAAAACTTTCGATTTTGGAAACTTTCGATTCGATTTATCAAGTTTTTGAAGATTTTTTCGAAATACATTTCGATTCGATCCCCCTCGAAGACTCGAATTCATGGAAACTCGATCGAGGGGTGTTACCTTGTCATTAGGAAGGTACGAAGATTGGAATAAAGTGCAAGGTTCCTTAGGGAAGCGTATCGAGCCGTTCGCAACCCGCTAGAAAATTCCAACATTCTTCAGGCTTCCATATCCGTTTCGAGTTTAGCGAGAATCGATATTTGGCGTGGCCTTCGTGGTCCGGTCAGGGTGTAGGTACGTACACCCTCCCCTCCATCCTCCTTCTTCTTCTTCTCTCTCTACTAACCGTAAAAAAATTCCTCTCTCCAGTAAATATATCCCCTCCATGGATGATTATTACGCGCCGATTTCACGAATTATTTCATTCCAACGATCATCGCGCCAATACCATATTTTCTCTGATATATTTTATATATTTCTGAACCTTTCTATTCCATTTTAGATTCGATTTATTCGGTTTTTCCCATCTCTTTCTCGAAATGTACCCCGATTCGAGAGAAATTGACTCGATTCTCCTCCAAGAATCGAACACGCGCAACAGTCGCAATACCAGCTTGCCCAACAATCCACCCAGTTTAATTCTTCCTCCCCTATAACGAGTCCTTAAGTAGAGCTCGAAGCTTGAACGCAAGAGAAGAGAAGAAATTAACTTAAAAATCAATCACCACTCTTCTCTCTCTCTTCCCTCTCCTTTATGCTTAACGACTCGTGCATACTCTCTCTCATTTCTCTCTCTCTCCATCTCGTTCATCGTGCACAACGCGGTTTTACAGTTGAACGTAGATTTGGCCGATCGATAATTCGGAATTTAAAAAGGGAGGCGATCCCCTCCCTCCGTGGAGATCCTCCTCAGGTCACATCCGACGATCGTCTCTCCTTCCGTGCTTAGAGGGCGTTGCGAATCGAACTTTTCGTCCAACGTGGCGTGGCTCGTGACTGCGCTTTTATCAAACTCGCTGAATTTATACCCTCCCCGCCCTCTGCGAAGCCCCAATGGAATTCCCCTAATTCGAGGCTGCTCTTTTTAAATACAATTAAATCTTCAAACGTAATCAATCTCCACTCGATCTTCCATCGAACGAGTTTCCGCGTCAAGTTTCCTCGACAACCTTTAATCCGGCTTCGTTTCATCTTCTATATTTACCTTCCACCTACATATCCGCCGAACTGTCATCGTCAACGTCTCCTACACGCACCAACGAAATTCCTCCGCGAAAATCCCCCCCTCTCGAAAGAATTTCTCCGACCGAAAACCGTCACGAGTTCTCTCTCTCTCTCTCCTTCCATTTCCTCGAGAGGGAGCGAGAGAGGGAGAGAATTTTCCCCGGGCGGAGAATCCGTCATGAATAAAACATGGCTCGATTCTTTTGGAAGGGCTTTGGAAGTTGTTTGGCTGAGGGAATCGCGCACAGGTAGGGAGAGGAATCGGAGAGTGGCGATTTGCATAGGCCAGTTTCGAACCGTTTGTTTTCGCGCGTGTAAGAAAGAAATGCCCGGATTTCGATCCGTGTGCACCTCGACGACGAGGTGGAGGAGGCTCCTTCATCTTCTCCCGTTACATTTATAGACTTACGGAGAAGAGAGTTTCGAGGGGGAGGGAGTAGCTCGAGACACCGTCTCGGCCTACTCGGCTGGCGTGGCACACGTATTAGTCATCCATAGATCCGTTAATTGTGAAAAAGAGGAAGTGGAAATTACGCTTCGAACGCGTATTTGGAATATTTTTCCAAAGATTTATTCCTTCTTTCCTCGATCGAGGATGTTCGAATCGAGTTTTTGACTTATCGTGGACGAAAGGATCTCGAAGGAGGAGGGAGATTTGCGTGTAACTGGGTCAATGCCGGTTCTCGCCGAGGTTTCATTTACGATCCTTCCGATTGGGGACAGTTCGGGTCGCTGGCCACCCAGCCAGCGAAACAGGCTCGGGGCGCGACCAGATTTTCGTCACGGTCGTGCTATTCCGAACCTGCTTCTCCTCCGTCTCTTTTCGGGAAAATAAAAGCGTTTCGAGTACGATACTTGTTATAACTTATCATACGTTTCGATTTTGAAATCCGATCAGAGGCGCATCTGCTCGAAATCAAACGGGACGAGTTTTCAAGTCTCGAAGAAATTAAGGGAGCAGCTTTTTTCTTTTCAGGGAAATTAAAATTAGGAAGTTGATTTAAAAAGGAAGGCTGTGGGAGTTCCGCTCTCGAGTAGCCACGTCATTGGCGCAAAAACGCGGCGGATGTGTCGCGTGTTTCCACGGCCACGTAATCGCGGTAAGGTAAGAGCTGATTCGGCCTGTTTAACGGCACCGTGCGTAACGAGAAAACGTTGCGAATCGTAATTTTACTCTCCGTGAAAAATTAAAAGGGAGGGGGAGAGTCGGGATCGATCGATGAAGATTTCCTCGATCCACTTTGCCGCGCACTCAGGGGGGGTTTAATATTCATGAGAACGTTCTACGGTCTTCTGGAGCTTCATCTTTTACCGATCGATGATAAAACCGGTCGATTCGACGAAGCGAGAGGAGACCCTTCCTCGATGGGGATACGTGCGCTTTGCGTACGTGTGCTCCGACAGTGACTCACCGACGCTTGTTAAACCCTTCTCGTACGTGTCCCATCCGATTGATATCAATTTGTCCGGGGAATAATTTTCCGGATGGAGAATTTATCTCTCGATTACGTTCAGAGAAAGGAGAGGGAAATTTTTCAAGAAATCGTCTTCTTAAAATTGAGACGCAAAGTGGCCCCGACGTTTCCGACCAATTACTCGACGGAATTCCAAAATTTGCTCGATGCGGCTAACAAGAAGGATACAAATGGGGGAGGGAGGGGGGAGGGCAGTTGTCGAGGGAGAAATTCCACAAAGTTATTTCGCCTCGAGTGGCGCGCGCCGTTTCGGACTCTCATTGTAGACAGTAGTACTTTTAATTGGACTTCCGAGAAACGGCTCCGTCTTGTTGGCCAAGCTTCTCCACGGCCCACGGTAATTTGCTTGCTCTTGCACCGTTCCGTTCCACGGAACCTTCGACTTTTCCCTCGTTCCACGATCGCCGCTCCATTACCAAACCGTTCGATCTTTGTTACAGATTTCGCGGAAGAGGAAGAAAAGGAAGAAGAAAGATTCGGTCGCGGGAATTAAGAATCTTTCGTCCAAGAGTTTGCTCACGTTTGTCGATTTGCATCGATCGATCGGTTTCAAGTTCGAGTTTCCTCGTTTGACAAACACACATTGGATCTTTGTAGATTAGTCGGCCAAGATGGAAGAGTTTTTTACCTCAGGTTTGTACTCCTCTTTCGTGGCAGATCTTCTTTCGTTTCACGTCGTTTGACGAGGTCCTCTTGCGGTAGATTTCGCTCGAATCGAGATCCTTGCCTCGAATTTGCTCTCGTTTGATGTCGTTTGACGTCGTTTGATCGAGTTCTCTTGCGAGTTTCGCGGTAGATTTCGCTCGAATCGAGATCCTTGCCTCGAATCTGCTCTCGTTTGATGTCGTTTGACGTCGTTTGACGAGATCCTCTTGCGAGTTTCGCGGTAGATTTCGATCGAATCGAGATCCTTGCCTCGAATCTGCTTCCGTTCGGTGTCGTTTGATGTCGTTTGACGAGGTTTGCCGAGGTTTGCCGAGGTTGGTTTCGATGGAAAGGTACGAAAAGTGTTTCTAGAGAGGGGGGAGGGGTTCTTTAAGGATCTAATCTCTTAAAGACAAGGCAGATTATTCCGCCTTGTTCCGCTCGGTTCGGAAGAGTCAAGTCCAAGAGAGGTCGCGGTTGCTCCCTTTAATTTTCCCGCCGTCCAATTATCCTGGCTGCATGGCTGCCTCGTGGTAATATCCATCGGGGTATGGTACACACCGATAGACCGATCGAACGTTTCAACGACTCCTCCCTTGTCTCGACGAGGGCCCCTCCTTTTCCCTTCCCCGTTTCAAATCAA
This sequence comes from Apis cerana, assembly GCF_029169275.1. Taxonomy (NCBI): domain Eukaryota; kingdom Metazoa; phylum Arthropoda; class Insecta; order Hymenoptera; family Apidae; genus Apis; species Apis cerana. The sequence goes on along the minus strand of NC_083867.1, from coordinate 4,630,011 downwards.
GATGAATCTATTCCAAATATATATATATATATAGCTCAAACTCGCTTTCCACCTTTAAAAATTTTCATTGAATTAATTGAAATATACGATAACGTGCACACCTACTTCGTAAAAAAAAGTTATTCGTATTTTCTAAGATTTTGTGCATTTTCCGTTGGATTTAACCGAATTAACATTCGTTCGAATATTCAACAAACAAAAAAAAAAAAGGAAGGAAAAGATACGAACTTATATTTTTGCATAAAAATCTACAATCCACAATAGCTGTTTCGAAACCAGTTTCACGAGGAGTCCAATTTCCTCCAAAAACCCTCCCTTAAATCGAAAATCGAAAACCGATTCAAATTTTCCCATGCGTCTTCTGAATACAGGAGAAAGGAGAGGGAGAAGGAGGGGGGAGACGTGCACGAGAGGAAAAGAGAAAAGAAGACAAAAGGAACGATCAATGATCGACCAGGTCCAGCCTATTAGCAAGAGAAAAGCGAGCAAAGTAGATTAGTCCATTGAATCGCGCTACAATACGAAATAATAACGTCTCCGATCGGCAAATGAAACGGAATAAGAGGATTGGCCGGTCATCCTCCGAACGAGATTGTCGACCGTAGGGGGTGGAACTCGGGGGGAAGAGAGAGAGAGAGAGAGAGAGAGAGAGAGAGCGGAGGGGGGACGGAGGGTTGGCCGACGAAACGAGACGAAAGAAGAAATAAGGAAGATTGCTTCCCTTTTTTCCCCTCCCCTCTTCTCCTTTTTTATATTTCTCTCCCATCCACTTCCTCCTGTGTGTCCTGCTGCCGGCTTGGCCATTGTCGCTGGCCCACCACCGGCGCGGAATGGCGGGGCATAATGCCCCTCGTTCGCCAGTTACCTTCTCGGTGAGCGTGATTAGCCGTGGCTTCCAGAGCGGAGAGAACCATTGAAACGCGCACAAACAACATGCCGCCTCGGCGCACCGCCAATTATTATCGACGCGCTTTCAGGCCCAAGCCAAGGCCCAGTGACCCTTAACCCACTTGCTCGTGATTTACGAGCCGCTCTCGGGCCGAGGCGCGATCCTCTTTTTCTTTTCTTGCCTCGAGAGTCGATGTCGATCTTTGGGGCAAGGGAAAAGGAGGGGGGATTGCAGACGAGGGGTGAAATTTGGGATAAGCTTCTATATATCTTAATTAATGGTGGTTGGTTCGATCGAGAGTTTTTTGAGAAAGAAGGAAATATTTAATGAATTATCGGCGTACGATAGTAATTCTTTGTTCTCGTCGGAGAAATTATCTAAATGATCGATTACTCTTTAAGAAAATAATAATCTTTATTCGAAAGTGTTGCATGTATATATATATATATTTCCACGAAGAATTGTTAACAGTTGCAAAAAATTTCGTGAGCGAAGTATACGTTTTCGAAGTTACGGTTTCTCGATCGAGGCGGAGGCGAAGTCGCTCGTCAATTTTTGCGGCGAAAATTGATCGAAAGAAGTACAACGTGCCCTACCGCCTGCTCCCGGCATGCTTGACAAAAAACCATAATCGTGTGCCGCAGGAGGAACCATCTGCGGGCTCGAAAATCATGATGCGGACCATGTGCCGCCTGCCAACGATACCCTTCCAACGCAAGGCCTCCATCGGTAACCTAGCTGCCCTCTTTCTCCTCTCCTCTCCACACCTCTGCACACCTATATACCGTGTATACCGTGCGCGCTCATGTAACCTCGATAGGTCAGTTTCGAGTATGTGTGTGTGGTGTGTGTATATATATATATAAAATTTGTTTCGTTATTTTGAAAGAATTTAGTTTTGGTTTATAGAATTAAATAAGATAGTTTATTTGTCCAGTTTGGATATTTCGAGTGTACGTAAAAGTATTTGTATTTCTAAAATTTGTGGAAAATTTGTGGGAGAGAAGAGAATTCCAGTTACACGAATATGTTACGTATTCTTTCTATTATAATTCTTTTCCTTAACATCTTTTCCTAAAATATATCTATATTTTCTCAACTCCTTAATCAATCAAACTTTCTAACAATGTTTCTAATCGATCCTAACCTATACGATGCATACGATGCATGTAGAATCATCCATATACGTGATGTAGAATTCCACTCGCACGCGTGTTACATATTCTTTCTATTATAATTTTTTTCCTTAATTGCAAACAAATTGTAACGATATTCCATCTCGAATGTTTTGCACGCAATTTCCTTCAAAATTTGTCTCTATATTCTCTTCTCGACTCCTCAATTAATTCGAAACGTTCTAACAATGTTCCTAATCGACCCTAACCTGTACGATACACACTCAATCATCCATACGTAATAAAGAAATGTTTTATGCACAATTTACAGAGCCTTCCTTCCGCCTACGATTCATCGTCGAAAAACAAGGTTCGCATTGTTCCGTATCGACTTCAATAGCCTTGTTATTACACGCGACAGGTGGCGCCGCTTTCCTGCATCCTCGGCCATCGCAGATAAGCTTGACAAGCTTATCTAAGAGATTTCACGCGGCAGATACAGCGTAGAAACGTTAAACAAGATAAGCCGTATATACCTGGGATAGCGAAAAGTAGAATTGAAAATCGAAACGCCTGGCGCCTTCGTTTCCCTAATCCTTGCTAATTAAACCATTCGCATCGTTTTTCGTTTAATTAGGGACGACGGGGACGATATTCTCTTGTACTCGATTCGGCCAATTTAACGTGCGACACTGTGCGCACACTGTTTTAGATAGGAACGGTTCCCGATAGGATCCCTTAATTATACGAGTCAATCGTTCGGCCCAAAAGTGATAAGCTTCGACTTTTTACGAGCTTGGGTGTACAGGCTTCTCTCGGATATGTTCTTTGGTCAGGGATTTGGTGCGGTATTTGGAGAATTCTTGGAATGGAATGTGGAGGGTATACGATTGCTATACGAAATTGTTTTCGAATAGGTTCTCGAGGAATTAACTTTCGTATCGAATGAAGGCGAAATTCTGGAGGAATTTTGTACATTCTTGTATTATTTTTAGTATCGTATCCAACATGCCTGGATAAAACAGTTTTATTTTAGCCTGTGCTCGGATCGGTATATTCGGATAAATGTTGTTACCTTATCTTTCCTTTTTACATTTTTACATTTTTCATCGAGAAGAAATCGAGGAGATCGATCTTATCCGCAAAAAAAGAAAAAAACTCTTAGTGTCGCAAACTCCAGCCTCGAGTAACAAGGTAGAATCACAACGAAACATAGTCTTCGTTAAAGTACGCTCATAAATTATTACGTTACGATGAGCGAGTGGGAAGACGAGACTTTGACGGTAAGTCAGTAAGTAGTAAGAGTGAGAAATTGCCACCTGTTCTCGGTTCCCCGAATATATATCTCCGATCATTGAACCTCGGAGTCTCTCTCTCTCTCTCTCTTTCTCTCTCTCTCTCTCTCTCTCTCTCTCTCTCTCTCTCTCTTTCTCTCTCATCTCGAGATAAAAATGTCGATTGCTGGTATTCGTACTCGTTCATTATGTCGCAACTGGAAGGAGGGCAGAGAGAAATTAATACACCGTGAACAGGGTACACGTACGAGATCTATTGTTTCCTCGCGGCGAGGATTCTTTCGGTTTTTCTGGAAACTCATTGTCCAGAAGGAATCCTAACGAAACCTATTCATCTATTCAAGAAACGATAACAATAACTCTTTTTTTCTTTTTATCTCTTTCTTTCTTTTCTTCCTCCTCTTTTTTTCTTATTTCTTTCCTCTTTTCGCACGCGCGAAGATTGGCCGCGAGGCGCGGCCGATTAAGGAAATCTAACGTAATATTTCCTTATCGTGTGTCAAATTGGCGAACAATGCCGTCGAAGATTTCGTCGTCCTAATTCCTCCGCTAACGGAAGATTGGAGATGTTTTGTAACCGCCCGAGGAAAATAAGCGGCCGCTATTTTCGTATATTTCGTGTGGAAAGAAGCGTGTCCTCGACTATACCAATTTTTCGAGTCGTAAAGAGTTTAGAAAAGATTGATCGAAGAGAGGAGAATTCGAAAATTCGAAGGGATATAGAAATTTCGTTTCGGCGAATTTCGAATATCACGCGAAGAGTACACTTCTTTCTCGCCACCTGTTCTTTTTCACGTTCAACAATTGCTCCGTAATAACCAGCCACTCTCTTTTTTTCTTTCTTCCCTCCTTCTTCTTTTTTCCACTCTTTATTCCACGGTATCGCTACGATACTGTTCTGCACCGTGCCTGTGGAAGCCTTAAACTCGCCTCCCTTAAACTCGAGAAGGGCCATGCGCGCATTAGTCTCGTTCCTGTTTCACCACCGTTCTCCATTCTCTTCAATTATTCACTCCGTGTTATTATCCGAGCATTCAATATCTAAACGGCATAAACGGAGAAAAAAAAAAAAAAATCTTCGATCCACTCGTGAATTCTGCTGAAAAATAGTAAAAAAAAAAAAAAACACCTTGTTTACAATTTTAATAATTCAATAATTCCAATTCCCCGTTCTCGAAACTGAAACTTGTATCTCTTCAAAAATCGGCGATTAATCCCCGCAGAGAGAGAGAGAGAGACGGAACACGCGGAAGCCTTATTATTCCGGCACACGCCGAGGAACGAGATAACGACAAAAGGCGGAGAGAGAGAGAGAGAGAGATAGAGCGTCCGCCTCGATTTCGGGCGTTACGTTTCTTAGGCGATGGGCGCGTGCCCGGGCGCAAACGAGCGAGCGTTGCGAAAAACAGGTAATGGCGTTGAAGTGCATTCGGCAGCTGCGCGCCATGAATACCGTGCATGAATACCCTGCGCTGCGCACACGAGGCGAGGAACATGTGCGAGCCCATGTCTTCTTTTGGACCCGATGCCCGCGCGCGCGTGGAACGGGGTGGCCAAGCATCGTGGGGCCCTCTTCGTGGGCCCCATCAAGTGGAAAAGATACGCTCTATCCGGCCTCGTGTATTATATTATACATCGACAGAAGAGGTATATCGAGAGGTCTACGTTTTTTATCTTCTTCATCGATCGAGCTCGCTACGTGTGCGCCCGCGTGCGTGTGTTATTATTACACGTCTCTGTCTCTTTCTCTCTTACTCTTTCTCTCTCTGGCTGCTTGATTCTTGCTTCTTGCTCTCGCGTCGGGAATTATTCGGAGTTGTTATTCGGAGACGAAGTTTTGAGAAGAGTAGAGTTACTAGAGATATGATTTGCCGTTAAAGGAGATTGCGCTCTTATCGATCGTGACGACACGTACGATATTTTGGACAATTTTTAAATTCATCATTCGTTTTTTTTTTTTCTTTTTAAGGAGAAATATAAGAGCGATTTGCGACGGGAGTTGAGCGTGAGATTTCGAATTTTTTCTTTCTTTTTTTTTTTTTTTTTTTTGCAGCGAACGATAATCGTTCGTATTTTATTCGCAATTATTACGGTGTAGTACGGTGATCCCTTCCTCGGTCGGGGAGCTGTATTTCCTGCTGCTTTTGTACTTGTGGCAAGCTCACGGAAACTTTCGAATACGGAGCCTCCTCCGTTTAATTTCATTCGCCGCGGACACGCTTCAATTACGAGCCGTTCGTTGGCCCTCCTCCTCTCCCTCCCTCCTCCCTTTTCGATGAATTCCGTTTCCCTGGATGTACCGGGTAACTCGAAAGTGCGCACGTCTCGAACGGAAGTAGAAAATTTTTCACGCGTGATTCAACAGCTTCGTTTTTAAGCTTCGTTAAAAGGGAATTTTTTTTATCTCGTACCATACCATATATATATAATTATCGAGCACGAATTATACAATCGAATCGAGATCGATCGACGAGTATTATTTATTCCCCTTCTTTTATTGGATATTGGATTCGTCGGTGGGCGGTAGGGGTAGAACAAGGGGTCAAAAGGGAGAAACGGATCTTAATGGGAGGATAAATGCCCGTTCGTTAGCTGGTTTTTTCTTTCTTTTTTTTTTCTTTTATACCATCGAGGCACGAACCCTCGTTCAACCCTCTCTCTCTCGACGTCCCTTTTCCCTCTTTGTATCTCTCTAGTGGGCCACCTCGTTGATCTTCTTCCGGTGAAGAGGCGTGCAAAGTATCCTCTCCTCTTGAGGATAATCTTTCGTGATGTATATCGAGATTATCCTATCGTTAAACGGCCCTACACCCGTAATATAATACACGCGTACACGCGCCACGTTTCTTCTTCTTCTTCCTTTTTTTTTTCCCGTTCGATCTCTGTTTTAATTCGATCCCTTTAAGAGAAAATCGTTGACAACCTTCGTTCCTGATCGACCCTTTACCTTTTTCAGTGGACCGCCCAACGATGCTCCCTTTGATGCTCCAAACATTTCTCTCTCTTGATACACACACGTATATACATACATGTACTTTTAATAAAGACGAAAAGAATTCTTCCATTAATTAATAAAAAAAGAATTCAATTCGTTAAAAGCGACGACTCGTTCCATCGTCGAGAACGTTCACACGGAAGCGGAGCGCTGCTGGGAACAATGGAAATCTTTGGCCACCCGCCTCTTTTAATCCGCGCCGTTTCTCGAATTATCCCGAGCCGTATCGCCGATTAATCCATTCCGATTCGATATCGCGTTGTTTCGACCCGTCCGCCATCTGGCGGCCAGTTGGCCCAATTATTTTCCATCCGTGGAAAATTTTCTTCCAATTCCCTCCGTCCAGCAATATTCGATATCGTGAAATTTATTTAATCCCTTCGTTCCACCGCAGTTTCCTCTCTTGCCGGGATATACAGGAGCAACAATCGGGTCCAAAGATTTCTTACGATCAGGAGGGAGGAGATAGAGGTAGTGGGGGTAGAAGGAAGACGTAGAAATTTCTTTGGACGGTGGCGAGCAGTCAGTCGATGAGATTTCAGAGGGGGTGGTGCCGCAGCTGCCGTCTGTCAGGGCGGTCGCCCCCTCCCCCGACCGCCACATGCAAATCATCCAAAGATCTCCCTCTCCTTACATTCGTCCTTGCGCCTCCGTGAATATAATAACGCGACAACGATCGAGGGAGGGCAATTAAGAAAAAGCACCCGTCGAAGGTATTCGAGCAGCTGATGAACCCCTCCCTCGAAATTTCCAAATTTCCAAGAGAGGAAATTTCTTCCTGGAGCACGAGGGAATAAAAAAAAAATATATCGAATTTACGAATTTACGCACTGAAATGAAGTAAAAGGAGAAATGGGTCTCTCTTTCTTCTTCTCGAGGGTTGTAGGGGAGCGGAATTTTGAAAAACAGGTTATACGGAGAGAGGCAAGAAGGCGCGTGCCTGCCGACGTGTCCCACGAGTTGGGCAGCTGCGACCGTCTGAATGGGACGTGCCCCACGAGAGCATGTGCGATCCACGCTTTTCTACGTGGGGCATATGCGCCTGTATACATGCCCCCCCTCTTTGTATCTCCCTCTCTCTCTCTCTCTCTCGTTGTATATACCGGTGGCTCGAGCCAAATTTCGTCTACGAAAGATTATATACGAAAATGTATACTCGCTCCTCTTTCTCTTCTCTTCACCCTGAGGAAGGGGAGGAGGAGAGGTTTCTTGCTAAGAGAAAAGTATATCTCTTTTTTTTTCTTTTTTTTTCTATTATTGTGACGCTGGTTTAGGGTTGGATAAAGGGGGAAGGAAGGTTGGGAGGGCAGATAGTATCGATCGATCGAGGAAATCCTTTCTAGAAATGATTTTCGAAAATTATTGGCAGATTTTAAATTTCAAAGATTGGTTAATTTTAAACGGATCAAGTTTTATTTTATTTAAATTTAGATACTTGAAAACGTAACCGGTTGTAAATGTTGTTCGCAGCGTTTTGAATAAGTAATTATTTATAGTGTAGCTTTTTAGAGAGATTTTAAATCTCAATTTGGACAAATTTCTTGATTTCTTCATCCTGGATTATTGGCCACAATTGAGCTTTTCGAAGGTAATTCTCGAATCGAAAATTCCTTTTTCCAAGAATCATCGATATCAGGGAGGAGATTATATTATGAAAAATCGATTGTAAGTGTTATTCACAGGGTTAAATTTTTAACCGGCCAACATTTTTCAACTTTTAACTCTCCCAAAACTGATACTGACGCTGATACGGTATATTTGGTATGGCTCGGCTTATTAGGGTCGACACCAAATCCGATCTCCAAACTAATCAAAATTAGAATCTCTGCTAGGTATAGCAGTGTGGGGCAAAGAATATTCTCGGTAGAAAGGTGATTCCAGGAGCCCATTTCCACGCGATACGGATCATAATAACCTATGGAATCATCCCTCCTTTTTTTCATATCAATCAATCATAATCTCTCCATCCGTCCGGATAAAAGTTTCCCATTTAAATTTCAACCCCCCTCGATCCTCCAAACTCGAATCCAAACTCTTTTGCTTTGATTGGAGGATGGAGAAATCGATGGAATATTTGACCTTTCAAGTTTAAAAATTTTTCGAGTTTAAATATTCTTCACCTGGCTCTTCACTTCTTCCACTCTCTCTCTCTCTCTGGAGATTAGATTTGTATAATGGACACTCGATCCTCCTCCTCCTCCGCCGAGAAGAGGTTTTTCACGCAATGGAATTACGAATTTCCGTGTTTAAACGAGGCGCAGCTGATACCAGACCGGTCCCCGGAAGGAGCAAAGGGCAGAGGAGGGAGGGAAGATCGTCTCCCCCTGTCCATCTCTCTGGCTGCAGCTTTCAAGCGACACGTGACCGGACACGCCCAAAATTTCTGGTATAATTCGAGAATCGAGTGTCGATTTTGCCTGCCCCCCTCCCCCTGTCTCGATACTTAAGGGGCTCCTAAGGGGGTCGACCCCTCCTCCTTCCTCGATTCGTCTCTCGACAAATTAGCAGCTTTTTTCTTTTTGCTTTTTCTTCCATCCCTTCGAAATTTTAAGCAGAGAACCATTCGCGGTTTCCACGAGGTTGAGATTGAACATCGAGATAAAAATTTATTATTCTTTTTTTTCAATTTAATTTCTTCTTTATCTCGGGCTAGATTTCATAATCTCGTGGATCGATAACGGTTGTTGAAGAGGAAATAGATTTCTTTACTTTTTTTTTTTAATGTTACTTGTAAGACACGTATATAAAATTATTGCCCACTTCATTGATATTAATCATAATTGATGGTTAATTGATGTTAAACGCGTGAAAAAAGTATATATTGTTCGTCAAAATTAAATTTTGTAGCTCGTAGAAAAAGCGAGTTTCTAAGCGAATCCTCGTAACTTGTAAATATACTCCTTGTGTATAACGTATTCATACATATATATTCATTTTTTGGGAAATTATGTCTATCTTTAACTCGGTTAAAGTTTTTAGAAAAGGCGAGTCCAATAAAATTCCCCTTCCAAGTCCTTTGCAATCGTAAAGATTGGATTATGCGAGTCTACTTCACATACTCGTTACACACGTATCCCCTCGCGTATCGTGTCGCGTTCGAAGGTATCGGTTCCACGAAAAGCGTATATATAAATAGAACGTATAGGAGGAATATCGATTACGTAAGCCGCGTAAACGCAGGTTGCAAGAGTAATTATTAGAATCTTTTTCCTTATAATGTCTTGGCTGGGCGTATCGGGATACGATCGGCATATTTGCGCAAAGCAAAGAAAAAAAGAAAGAAGGGAAGAAAATGGAGAATCGAACGCATTTCGGTTCGTGGGACACCGCGATTTTGCTGCAAATCGCATCGCATCCGCTTTCGTGTGACGAAAAGGAAAAAAAAAAAATTCTAGAAAATTGTGACGAAGAAAAACGATAGAACGAATTGTGGAATTGAAAAGGGAGAGTTAAAAGCTAAGTTGATTCGTGGTACATAGAAAATATATAAGATGAAAATATTTAAAAATGTTTAATCGATAAACTTGATAATAATAATAAATTTAAACTTGATCTAACCTCGTAAAATTATTATTATAAGGGGAGTAGAAAGTTGAGATGTTATCATCGAGCTAAAACTTGTAAAAAAAATAATACGCACGCGTTCCGTGATCTTGAGGGAATATTTAAGGTCATTTGTCATTTGGTGTAGGCCCGATAAAGAAGCTTTTCGAGTGGTTGCGCGGTTGCCCGTCGAAATAATCGGAGGCGTTGACGGATCGCAGACCACGTGACAATTCGTCGCGTTTATTGACACTTGGCGGCAGCACTTTGCCAGCACGAACTAATCGATCTTTCTCCTTCTTTCTCTTCAAATTCTCCTCTATATCTCGTTAGTTATTTTTCGCGGCTAAATAATAATCGATCACTAGCGAGCTAGAAGAGAATAGAAATTAAGGTGCGAATAATTTGGAGAACGTTCTGATTAATTTTCAATCGTTATTACAAGATCCTGAAGAGAAATCAGATTTTGAAAAAGTGGGATGGGTGTGTAAAACAGTTCAACCTGGTTCCATTAATTACGCGTTCAGTTCGCCCGTTCTCGTGTGCATGCAGCACAGGCAGATATTATCAGCTATACCGATAAGATTGCGCTCAGCGTGTGGCGGTAAATCAAGCGCTGTATCAACAACGCGCAGCAATTAGTTGGATACAACGTAAAAAAGGAAAGAAAAAGATAGCGAAGAAAACGAGATCTAATGCGAATCTATTCGCGATGATGAGATAAATGTCAAACGGATATCGTTTGAAAATGTCGCTGCGATGGAAACATTTCAAACTCGATTTATACGGCCTTACGCGGTCCTTATGCGGCCGTTCAAGATACTAATTGCCTTGCGCGCCTTCTCTTCACCGCGATATTTCGATATTTCTCTTTTAATCGAAAGATATTTTTTATTTTGAAATTCTAGAGGGGCGTAGAGCTCTTTGCAGCTCTACTTTTTTTTTTATTTCTTAAATTGTGTATATATAATTCTCAGATCAAAAATTTTTTAAGATAAAGATCAGGTAAACTTTTGTAACCGATTCTTCTCAATTTTATAAAAAAGAAAAAGGTTTGGCTGCAAAGGTTTTCGTCAGATTTTTTTTATTATATCTTGTTGAAAGCAATAGTGTAGGGTATAATTCTTTGGTAAAACTGGAGGTGAGAGGACGAGATGTGCGTTGCATGGTGGCCGATGACTTAAGTCATCGGCCCACGTGGTCTGCTCTTGATAATTGATCATTTCCCTCGTCGACGCGGCGTTAAACGGCTTATGCCCTCGCGCGCTCGTTCGCGTCCAGATCTCGTTCCTGACGCGAGAATCGCGAACCGCCTTGAATTTAGGTTATTTTCTAATTGCACGCACTTTACCGTAACTTCCGGTCTCCGCGATACCCGTGCACGCTTCTCTCCACGCTCGCTGCGCCTTTCTTTCCACCATTTCTTCTTTTTTTCTTTTTGACAAGATTCACCTAGAACGCATCCGTTCTCACAATAAATTTACGCCTCGTTCCCGCCCTCGACAGGGATCCTTCTTCCATTGTTCAATAATTATTTCCAACCCATCTTTCGTGACAAGTTTTTTTTTACTCGAGATTTAATCGAAAAGTATTTCTAACCTAACTTAGCAAACGTAATTACGTGTGTACATTCATGTTTTAGTCGTCGACAGGGATTCGTGACAAGTTTTTTCTTTTTTAAAAGAGATTCGATTGGAAGGTATTTGCAACCTAACCTAACTTAAGAAATGTAATTCTGTGTATATATTCATTTTCGTGTTCTAATCGACAGGGATTCGTGACAAGTTTTTTCTTTTTTAAAAGAGATGCGATTGTATTTGCAACCTAACCTAACTTAAGAAATGTAATTCTGTGTATATATTCAGTTTTATGTTTTAGTCGTCGACAGGGATTCGTGACAAGTTTTTTTTTTTAAAAAGATGCGATTGGAAGGTATTTGCAACCTAACCTAACTTAGGAAACGTAATTCTGTGCATATATTTTCATGTTTTACCGCTCGATAGAGATTTTTTTCTTTAGAAATCGAATCATATAACGTTCAGAATAGGAAAAAATAATACTTAATAAAGTTATATTATATTTCTTCGTTAACAACGAAAGATTTTATCCTATTCAACGTACGAACGATTCTTTTCATTTTCATTTTCTTTCCACGGATTGATTTATAAAACTCGATTATAGAAATTATAAATCTAACATTATTTCTTACAGTAATTCTTTACGCTCTCTCTTTTCATTTCCATAAACAATAACGGATTCATATAGATAATCTTTAAATTCTCGAGAAATTATCTTCTCCATTCGAAAATTAAAATTCCTTTTAGCAAATCCCTCGTCAAGTTCTCCTTCCCTATTCTATCCCATCCACCCCAGCGATCCAAATTTCTAACTGAACAAAATCCAAAGCGCAATCGGCGTGGCGCACCTATGAACTCGTCTCGCTTCGTTTCATTAGTAGAAATCCCCTTTCTCGAGCTCAACGTCCCTTGTCGTGCAAATGAGAGCCCGATTTCTCTCAAAACTTCTCTCCCTCTTTCTCTTTCTCTTCTTCTTCTTCTTCTTCTTCTCCAAAGCAAACGCGTCGTTTCCACAACGGCGACGATTGACGTCACCAATCGCTTGACGCAAGGTGTCAGTTTCGCGCGAATAGAATGTTAATCGAACGTGTATGCGATAGTTTTCGACCAATTTCCTTTCCACGTATATCTATCCAATGAATCACAACGATTACGCGCCAACTCCTCCCGCCTATCTTTCCTCTACGAATCTCTATCTCGACTCCACCTTCGACAAACTTCACTTCGTGAATCTGTTTACTCCAGATTCACTCAATATTCCAACTCGTATATTTATTTTTTATTCATATATTTATTTTTTAAGAGAGAGAATTAACTCGAAAGTTGGTTGATTAACTCGTTGTTGAAATCGAGGAGATCGATTCGACGAGTCGGTTACTGGGACAAGGTCGGTGGAGCAGCGATGTGTCTTCTGGAAAAAAGGAGAAAAAGGAAATTCCTGTATCGAGATCGTATCAGCAACGACACAGGGATTGGATTGATCGGAGTAGAGTAGAGGTTAATAAAGCGTTGCAACGGGATTTTTTCTTTTTTCTTTCTTGAGATGCGAGAGAAGATACGGAAGAAGGAGAAGTGTTTGTGAAATTTTCTTTTTTCGTCCCTGAGTTATTTCAGGAGGAGATTTAATTCCGAAAAGAAGAAAAAGAGAAGAGTACTTGTGATATATTTGTTGGAGAGAGAGAGAGAATGAAATTTCGATATGGAAAATCGGGCGAAAAACGGAAACGAAGGGGGATTGTGGAACCTGATCCCGCCCCAATCGATGTATGCAAAGGGCAGATGTGGTTTTTAAAAAGGGGCCCAAACGTGGAAAACAATTTCTTTTCGTGGCAAATATTTTTAACACTCGAAACAGTGCGCACAATGGGACAATGGTTTAACGAGGGAAAAGCCTTGCACAAAAGTGTGCGGCACCCTTGTGGGTGCTGTCTAACGAAAAATATTTACCCTTTTACACCCTTATTCTAAATACTCTCTTCAAAACCTCCTCCCTTCGTTTAAAATACGTTTAAAGTAAAATAGAGAGAGACTAATGTCCTTTCACAATCGACTCGATCGAATCACGAAAGTTAATTCAATCAATATTCTTATAGGGAAAAAAATACGAAGAACGAATTAAAATTTGATACTATTAAATATTTTGAAATTTTATAAAAGAAAAGTAAAATTTTCGACTGATATTAATATTAATCTAAAAAAAATGGAAAAAAGTCAGTAGTTTGAAATTCGAATAAAACTTTCCTAAAATTAGTAGTAATAATAGAGATAATACAAAATTACTAAAGAGATATGAAAAATATAAACAAACGAATAAATTTATATATGCCATTCTTTAGATAACAATTTCAAATTTGCATCGTTGAAACAAACCAGATATTGTAATTATCCACGCGAGAAGGAAATTAGACGGTTAAAAAAGTCCAAGATATTAATTCGAAGACAGAGATGTATCGAGGTCAAAGAAACCGAAGGAAAGAGATTAGTCGCGTGCAAGTGGAATATTAAATCGACGATATGATATCAAAAGGTATACGTATTCAGCGTTTAAATTGGTTGTTTCGAATTAGTATCGTTGCCCACGTCACGAAGGATTAACCGCGATACTCCCGATAAGGAGGAATCTAGGCCGAAAAGATTTATTCGCGAAACTATAATGTAATCCTCCCCCTCGGTAAATTTTAGGAACCGCAATCTACGTTGCAATTTTCCCTCTCGCTGTCATTAATCAACCCTCCCTTCCCTCCTTTTTTTCGCCAGAGGAATACCATTATTCCAAGATACAACGCGATACCAAATTTTCCCCTCTCTTTGTCGAGTATATGTCCCACCATAGATACTTGACAAAAGAAAATTAGCAAAACGTATCACCTTCTTTTCGTCGAGTGTATATCCTACTATAGATACTTGATAAAAGAAAATTAGCAAAACGTATCACCTTCCTTTTGTTGAGTGTATATCACACGATAAATACTTCATAAAAGAAAATTAGCAAAATGTATCATCTTCTTTTCGTCGAGTATATATCCTACTATAGATACTTGATAAAAGAAAATTAGTAAAACGTATTACCTTCTTTTTATCAAGTATATATTCCATGATAGATACTTCACAAAAAATAAAAGAAAATTAGCAAAACGTATCACCTTTTCGAGTATATATTCTACTATAGATACTTCACAAAAGTAAAACATATTATCTTCTTTTTGTCGAGTATATATCCTACTTCACAAAAAATAAAAGAAAATTAGCAAAACGTATCACTTTCTTTTTATCAATATATCCCACGATAGATACTTCACAAAAAATAAAAGAAAATTAGCAAAATATATCACCTTTTCGAGTATATATTCTACTATAGATACTTCACAAAAGTAAAACATATTACCTTCTTTTTATCAATATATCCTACGATTAGATACTTCACAAAAAATAAAAGAAAATTAGCAGAACATATCATTTTTTTATCAAGTATATATTCTATTATAGATACTTCATAAAAGAAAATTAGTAAAACATATTATCTTCTTTTTGTCGAGTATATATCCTACTTCACAAAAAATAAAAGAAAATTAGCAAAACGTGTCACCTTTTTGTCAAGTATATATCCTACTTGACAAAAGAAAATAAGTAAAACCTTTTTTTTATCAATATATCCCACGATAGATACTTGACAAAAGGAATTAAAACAAAATTAGCGCTGCAAGGTATATTTATATCTAACTGCATCTTCGCAAATTTTCACTCAGAAAATTCCTCCGCTCCCTTCCCATCCGAATCGGCGAAATTTCACTCTCGAGCGCGTCCGCAGACCCTCCTTCTCCCTCTCTCCCTCTCTCGCTCCCTGCGCATTATCCGCTCGTGGCCGGTTGGCTCGTTCACAACCACCCCAAGGAGAAGGGCGAAGGGCGCGTGGATCAGCCGGCCTAGATGAAGCGGAGCCGGGCCGAGATAAAACACAGTGTAAACGGGCGACCGCTCGGTCGGATATTTGGTTACAGGGAGGCGGCGGCACGTGCGCCGGAGCTGCGGGCCAGGTGGTGGAGCTCGTGCCGTTGAGGAAACGGAGGAGCAGGCGGCGGGGGTGGGAGGCTGCGTGGAAGGAGGGGCGGCCGAGGGTGGAAGGGGGACGAAGGGAGGATGCGAGGCGGAGGTAGGAGGAGGGACGAGCGCGCTCGAGGAGGTTAGTTGCTCACCGGTGGCGGATGGCGAGGTCTGCTGCGGCGACAGCAGTACCCTCAACTACCATCACCGGCGTCATCACCTCCACCGCGTACACCACCGTCGCATGCACGCCCATCGCCAGCAGCGGCAAAAGGCGGCGGATCGATGCCAGGAGCGAAGGGACGACGGTAGCGGCGGCGAGCTCCTCGTCGACGAGGGACCCGACGATGGATGCAAGCACCAGGCTGCCGCCCCCCCTCGCCGCCAGGACATCCGCCGAGAGATCCATCGCCTCCGACGCCATCACCACCGCCACTACCAGCACCACCACCACCACCACCACCACAACAACAACAACAACAACCATCGTCGCCGCCGTCGTCAACACCACCTTCGCCACCATCATCGTTGCCGCCACCACCACCACCACCACCACCACCACCATCACCACCACCACCACCACCATCCCCATCTCCACCACCGGCCCCGGGACGACAGACCCCCCTGCCAACGGGACCAGCAGTGCGTGGACCGCGTCCTGGGCCCTACCAGGGACGACCGCAACGCGGATGCTACCGACGACAAAAACCCTGCCACCGTCACTGCCATGACGAGGGGATGCAGGATCCCGCCCTACCTCGCCACGCTACTCATCCTGTCTTACACTCTCTTCGGTATAGCAGGTCAGTGGAGTCTTTCTTTATTTCTTTCCTTCTTGTTTTGACTTATTCTTTTGTACAAACGGGTGTTTATTTCCTCACCATTGGCCATTCTCTCGACACGGTTCCATTTCTCGAGCACAAAGGGAGAGAGTATTCGTCGATTATCCCCTCGTGAAGAAAGAAACCGATAATTTTCCTTCCATTCGAATTCGAAATATATATCGATATTCTTTGCTCGAATCCGAATTTTTAAGGGCGATAATTTCTGAAAAATCCTCGTTAAACAACGTTTGGCCGCACAGGTATTTAAAAAACAGAGCGGGGAGGAATCATCTGGCGTGGTCGGCTGGCTGGCTGGCTGGCTGGCTCGTTGCAAAAATTATAACAGGTGACAGATAGCGGGGCGGATGCAACGTGCGGCGCGGGCGAGAAGCGAGCTCGTGGCTCTCCGCTACCAGGTGAACACCACGCTGGATATTTCCCGAATTTCTTCCATGCTATTTGCCGCGAGACTCGAGTTCCTCGCGTTCCAAAACCGATTGATTGGGCATCGAAAATGCGAAAACCGTGGAGAATCTGTCGATTTTTTCTTTTTATCTAAATTGAACGAAGGATCGATACTTTTCTAATCCAATTAATCAAGGCAATTACCTTGATCGAGGGATCTTGTAAAGAAGACTGACCCATATCCTACAGCTCATCTAATTTTCCTTATTATTTAACGTTCTGATCAACCCTCGAAAGATCTAATTCTCCTCTATCCAATTAACGTTATCGCGTTAAACCGAGTCAATCGAGGGTGAAAAACGGCCGAACGTGTCGCGAGGGTTGTTAAAGAAAGAAAGGAAGGAAGGAAGAGGAAAAGAAAGAGGACCATTGCCTCTTTGATCACGAATTAATAGCACTGGAGTCAAAACCGTCACAAAAGACGAAGACGATAAGAGCGGTTTTCGAGGAAGAAAGGAGAGCGAGAGAGAGAGGATGTACAGGCACGAGCACTTAGCCAAGCCCTAAAATACGGGGCCGCCCTTTGTGTTTGCCAAACCTGGAAGCCTTTGGAATTTCTAAAGCGTCCATTCGACAATTCACCTCTCCCTTGTACCTTGGTAATGGGATAAACGATGCTTGGCCTTTGGTCGTTACACAACTTAATCGAGCCCCGAGCTTTTATCGATCCGCCATAGTGATAGCGGGACAATGGATCCTTTCAGAATTCCACGATTTTTCTTCCACCGGTGGATTTCACTTCAACGTCCAAATATTTGAGTGTAGGAAGTGTGGGCAATCTGGAATTTTATTTTTGAATTCTTTTGAAACTTTTATGTATGTATATGTATGACGAATAACGAGGAAAGAGAGATTTTTTAATTCCAATTTTCTTTTTACATCTTTTCGAGTAGAGTAGAAGCGAGAATTTTTGAATTCTTTCACAGTTTTTTATTTGATACATGTATAATATATATAAGAGGAGATTTCAATGAGCGTTCTGAGATTTTTCAAAAAAATAAAAAAAAAAAAATAGTGGATATAAATAAGCTCTCGAGTTGGCCACGATCTCTCTTTTCAAACTTTTGGAAAACCTATGAGAATGATAAAAATAGCCAATCGAAGAGTTGAAAGAGAGAGGTAATTTCGAAATGATTTCTGTTGACAGACGCCTGTTCATCGCGGTCGACGCCGAAACCGCGGCCACCGACGCCGACGCCTCGACCGAATATCACATTCCACATGTACACGTGTCCACCGGATTACGCGGAGTACTACTGCTTGAACGGTGCCACGTGTTTCACTGTCAAAATCGTCGATTCCCTCCTTTACAATTGTTTGTAAGTACAATGTGAGACAATTTTTCCTTAACCCTTGCGCGCAGGAAGACGAGGAGCACTGTTGGAAGACGATAGGTGTGCAAGGTATCAGGTGTGTTTCGCGACACCGTGTTAGTTTATATCACGTTCCACCAGTGTATTTACTGTTACCTTTGGAGAATCGAGTTTGAGATGTATAATTATCCATGATCTGTATTGTATTCCGAAATACGCTCGCTTGAAACGGTATAAAATGTTACGTGAAGCGAAAATGTGAGTGATAAACGCGGAATTTTTCAATTACCAATGGATGATGGATACGCACGTTGATGTGCGCTTTTTTCCCCTCCCCCCGCGGTAGAATCACTGCATAGCAAAATACCTTTCACTATCAAATCTGCTATTAACCTTTCGTACATTCTACAACATTCCTCGAGACCTTTTCGAGAAATCACACGCGATTTTCACTTCGAAACGTAGTCATGATCGAAGATCACGCGCGCTCGCGAGAATGTATCGAGGTTTACACGGTATAAATTTCACGCGGTAAATATCGTTATGCGTATCGTGATTATTTTTATTTTCTATTTGCTTGCCTAGTTTGAGGAGGAAAAAAAAGAAGTAGAAAAAAAATAATGACTTTTTAAAGTCACGCGTTATACCAATAGAGGATTAAATCTATCGCGGTTAAGAAGAGAAAAATTCAAGGAATTCAAAGAAACGGCAAATTCTAACTTCCGTAGCCTCGTTACATTTTCTCCGGAGCACCTCTTAACATATTTTCACCGATAATCATCGATCGTCAACCCCTGTAATCAACTCCTTACTCCTTCTCGAGTACCTCTTCTCTACCTACCTGTTCCAAGATTACTCACCTTCGAACCAATTGCACGACCGTAGAGAATGATTTACGACCGTGTAACGCCACTGTCCATTTATTTCCACTTCCCTTCGATTATCCACTGCCCCAACCTATTTTCCACGAACGTTTCGCCTTTTCACGGATAACATGGAAATTCACTTTACCAACGCTCGATCAAGATTTCGTCGGCTTATCGATCGATCCGCAAACACGGCTCGCCCTGTGCATGAAAACAAACTTTCGTACACGAGTTTCGTGATCGTTTAGAGAGGACGTGGAACGATATATAGGTTTCCAAGAGGAAGCGAAACTATCTCACGGTGGAAAGGATTGCGACACGGCCGTATCACGCGTGGAATTTCAGCTTTGGAAGACGCTTTGGAATATTACGTAACGAGACACACCCTCGGCAAACAGCAATCGCGTGTGATCGACCAAAATACTCGGCTATATCGTTCCCGCGATCGTTCGCTGTTCGATCTTTCAGTTTTCATCCAAAGATAATTCACAATTATTATTTCGTTTAATTTAAAATCGTGGATTTTCATTCTCATCCGTTATCTTGCGTGTTCTGTTTTCATTTATTATCGTTGCTAAAATTATTTTTCTTACTTTTCATCGTAAAATGTACATACATATATATATATATATATATATATATATATACATACATATATATATATATATATACACATTAAAAGAAGGATTTATTACATTTTTTTATAGACATCAGGAAATGGGCTCGAACGTGAAAAGTTAATGAGATTTTCTTTAATTACTTTGTTACGACGTTTAAATATAATAATAGAAAAAATAATTGAAAAAGTTTGTTGTCAAGATCATCTTAATGATCTCTTAGAAATAATAAAAGAAAATTAGTTTACGCTAGACTAATCGCGATTAGTTTAGTTAGGTTTAAGAGTTTTTTTCAAGGTCATTGGAGTCTAATTACAATTTTATATTCTTTTACATTTTTCCCGTTACACGTGACACGAAATTTATTTAAATCGAAATTCCTATTTATTTACTGTACAAACACAATATATATATATATATATATGTATGTACGCATAAATTTACGCGTACACTTTTACTTTTACACCTGTGCCTTTTACACACCAAGCCAATTTCGAGCCAATTTTCTGTCAAATTTTCTCATTCTTCGAAACGAATTCCAGAACGAATTTTCCCAGAATCTCGAAATATTCCTGACGAATGCCCGACCACGTGTACACCGTGAATGAAAGGTGTTCCCGTGAACATTACACGGGAGCCGACTTTTTTCTCGACTCACGCACACTTTCCACGGTTGAGAATCGCGTTGACATTGGAACTGGAACAATCGAAATGAATTCGAGGCGAGAAAAGGTCGGGAAAGAGGATCGTCTATCCTTTCGTCACACTAATCCTAGGTTACGTGCCTACGACACGTACCTAGGAAATTCCTACGAGAATCCCATGGAAAACCGTCTCTGGAGACGATTGTACGAATTGTACCTCCCTTTATTTTCTTTTATTGCAACGGTGATCATGAACCGACACGTTCCCTCGACGCGATCTCTATGCTCTCTAGGCTAAGGAGGTTAGGTTAGGTTAAGGTAAGTTTCCATAGAAACCGCGGTAGATTTGAATTGCTTGTCGAGTTTTAATTGAAAAAAAAATGGATATTCCAAAATCAATCAAAGTTGATAAGAAATTATTTAATTACGAAAATTTCATTCGACGAAACAAAAATAATCCACTTTAATGATTCATAAGTCGTAATCTTATAAATCAAGTGTTAATTGTCAATATGTCAGTACCTTTTTTTTTTTTTTTAATCTCCTTCGCAATTGAATTACCAAATTGATACAAATCGCGAATTAAAAATTACACGATCTGGCGTAAGAAAACAAGAATAATTCCAGTTTCGAAACGAGTTATAAATATTATTACACGCACATTTTTCATACCGTGAAACCGTGAAACGATACATCAATTCATCCCACCCGTCAAATCCGCCATTCTTTACACCTCGGATATCGCCAATTAATTCATCAGTCATCGCGCAACCGACCGAAAACGAGACGAGAGAACGAACAATCTCGTTGAAGGCCGATTCCCTCCTCTTACGTGCTACTTTTTCCTCGTTCGCGCTCCTATAATTTCCGCGGAACGAGCAGGAGGATTCCGTGAAACGGACGGAGAAAATTCCTGCGGTGGAAAGTGGTGGATAATAAAACGTTTCCACTTTCTTGCGTTGTGTGTGCGAGCCCGTCACGAGGAACGTGGAGGAGGAGATGACACTTCCTAACAAGATCACTGACCCAACCAACTTTCGACACGTCACAGTTTTTTTCGAACGCATCGAATTATCCAAATAAATTCGCCGTTTCGACGGTTCGAGAGATAGGAAAATTTGCCGCGTTACTCATCGGTACATCCAGTGGTCGTGGCGCAACGATTTACACCGTGGCTTACTTTCAGAGCGCGCGCGCGCGCGGTTTATCGATTTAATCGAAAGGCCTTCGAGCAGATTTCCCAAGCGATCCGCGTTTAATTATAACCGATGTCGAGGATGAAAAGAGATTTGCTGCCCGTCCCGATCCCGTAAATCTTGTTTCCCTCCCACTAACGACAATTCGTCGCGGCGCGAATGCGTGACCGCCAGCCCCTTGGTGTTATTGTGTCATATATCGGGTTTCCACGATCGATTTATAACCTATAAAAAAAAAGCCTTCGTCATCTGGACGATATTATTATTATTATTATTATTATTATTACAATCGAGCAATTTGAAAATGTGCGTTGGAAATAAATTAAAAAGGATCACTAAAAGGTATTGTAGCTACGATATCATATTTTATTCGATCTATAATTTTTGCTACAACCATTGTTGAAAACTGTCGCTGTTGTTATAAAGAGACCTCGACATCGATCGATGATAGATACCTTCCGGAACGATTTGCCGGTATCTCGAGCTGAAAATACGGCAAAAAAGAGTTAACGTTTCGTTGCGTGGGAGTAACGGAAGCGTGTTGCTCAAGTGCTCGCGGTACCGCGAAGGAAAAGAATGAGCGGCTTGCTGAAACGAGAGCCTGCGCTTATTACACCGCTGTGTTCAAAAGTCTCGAAGAATCTTTTATTTGTTTCGCACGCGTCGAATTTATTTTTGATTTTAAAATTAAAACGCGGACGGAAAGAAATATTCTTCCGTTTGAAATTTTCTGTCTAAATAGAAAAGGAAAAAAGTTGTCTTGAATTTTGAAACTTTTACTTTAACTTGTACACGTTCGTGTGCATCGTTATCATATCGAGTCTGGGGAACAATCGAGCGTGTCGATCTCGTTAATTCGGCCATGCCACGGGTTTCAATTAATCTGTGAAATCTTTCCTTTCTTCAATCTCGGCCGTGATTTCGGTTAATTAATTCCGTTCCAAGGGCGAATCATCGTTCACGGAATACCGTTCGATCAAATCGACCGTGAGAATCTTTTTAATTACAGAATCGATGATACGTTTCAAACCGATCCTTGCCACTTATCTTTCGTTTTTATCTCTCATTATTTTCCCTGTAATTTTTCTTTCGTATCTCTGTGTTTTCTCTCTTTCTTTTTTTCTTTTTTTTTTTTTTTGATAATAATTAAGCGTACTAATTGGGTGGCCGTGGAACGATCGCGTACCCATCTGATTAATGCCCGATACTAAAAGCGTTTCGTGCCTAAAGAGTAGGTTTTATAGCTTCCTGGATTTCTTGCCGCGTTTTACGGAAGTGCCACGTTCGAACAATAAAGCCCGCCATATGCATTCCACTATACTCTTCTATCCGGTTGATACACCTGCACAGTGTACACACTCTTTAATAACGCACGAGTTTTAACAAAAATCGATATCCATTATCCAACTGACGTATCCAAAATGTATCACAAACATCTATCCGATACACTGAAATATACTACGTAGTATAGTACGTATATAACACGTACTATGATACCGAAATTCATCGATCAATATCTTAATGTTTATATCCTAATATCGTGAATGTTCGATACTACCGTTGTACCCGCTATTGTAATCGATAAATTCAATTAATAAATTCACCTAATAGATACACGGATCTATATGAACACCGTGTCTTCTAATGGAATACTTTTGTTTGCAGATGCGCCAACGGTTATATCGGGCAGAGATGCGAGTTTAAGGATTTAGATGGTTCCTATTTACGTAAGTATCCAATTCTTCATTCTCTCATTGTGTCGCCGCACGCTCGTCGTCCGCTATCGTCTTATTCCATTCTAGAAGCCGTTTCTATATAGCGTGTATAGGCGGTGTCTATACAGCCATTAAACGTCGAGTGTGTATAACGCGCTCGGTTACAATGTGAATTCGAAACGAACCTTCTCCTATCTCTCTCTCTCTCTCTCTCTCTCTCTCTCTCTCTTCCCCCTCCTTTCTTCCTTTTAACGTCCATTTTCTTGAAACGCGTGCGCGAGTGGAGCGGTAAGCATAAGCGAAGGGGCAAGGAGGCTGCTTGTGTGGCTAAGAAAGTGACAACAAGTTTTTCTTTTTCGTTACAGCCTCCCGGCAACGTGTAATGTTGGAGACGGCAAGCATCGCCGGCGGTGCCACGATAGCAGTATTCCTGGTCGTTATCATTTGCATAGCGGCTTACATCCACTGTAAGCGAAAGCAAAAGGAATTACGGTCGAGGTGTGTAGTCTCGAAAAATTATACGTGAAACCACGAAATGTAAACTCGGAAATGTAACTAATGTAATCGTGGGTGAAAAGTGATTCGTTGTGTCATTTTCGCGCTCGAAGAAACGCGAATATTTCGTTTTTTTTTTTTTTTTGGTTATGGACAGGAATTTGAAAGGAAGGATTTAATTGTTTGACGAAATAATTTAAATATTTTAATTTGAGGGTTAGGTTAGGACTAGAATCAGAAGAACTAATTCTGTCTTGAATTAAGTTAATAAAATAAGAAAAAATAAGTGGATAATGCTTTTGTCGTTAACGATTTTCATTCGAGTGCGAACGATATTGTATATTAGTCGGAACAAATGGACGGAATTTCACATTCGACGTTTTCTATGCCAACAGTAACTGCGTCGACACGGTGGATGGTCCTGGCCGAGATCCGGAGTTGAGGCCGTTTAGCAACCGTAGCCGCTCCCTCATGATCTTCATGACCAAGAATCCCAACAGCTCGGTAAACGAAAAATCTGAAGAATCACTCGCTCTTATACACGCGCGAATGTACTTTGAACACGATTCCCTGGTAATAATGGCCGTGTCACTCAAAGTACCCAATAATTTTCTTTAATCCTCTTATTTATTTATATAAATAAACACCGATCTTTAATAAGATCCCTTTCTTTTCTCAAATACTCTCTCGTACACTCGCCATTCTGAGCAAATTTTTTAGAAAGATTTGTGGGAAGCGGCACACAGTGACCACAGATCTTTGGTGCGTCTGTATAAATTTTAAACCTTAAGCGAGCTTAAATATTATTATGCTATGAGAAGGGAAATGGAAATAGAAGTGGTATTTATTGTTCTTAATACTTCATAATAATAATAATAATTTCTTCTTCGATCCACAGGCGGCTATAGAGCAAACGAGAATGCCCGGATGGAACTGCCCGGAAGCGGAGTCGATGAGAATGGCGTCGATCAGCGAAGGGAAGCGTTCCAATCAATGATAAAGGATCCCGGTAGGTGTGGCTGATAATTCAACGACACGAACCCGTACGAGGCGTCCACCTCGCGGTGGAAGCGTGTGGAACATCACCGAAACCGACGTCGTCGACGGAAGGGAAAAGAAATCACCTTTTCTTCAATCTTCAACCTCTGCTATCTGTCTCCGTCCACGCTCTATTAGAGAGGAAATACAGGCAGAGAAAGAAAGAGGGAAAAAATCCGTTGTGAATTTTTTTCTTTCTCTTATTTACACCAGCCTTTGTCGACGCTTCATTTTCCCCGCATGAATTTATCCGTTTCTGCCGAGAGAAGGAAAAGATAAAAGGAGAGGAGAGGAAGAGGAGAGAGAGAAAGAAGGAAGAAGAAGAAGAAGAAGAAGAGGAGAAGGAGAAGGAGCCTCCTCCTCCTCCTCCTCCTCCTCGTGTTCGTTCACAATCGGAGAAGGCCGATATATTATATTAAAAGAAAAAGGAAAAAAAAGAAGATCTCGTCGCACTCGCTGTATAAATCGATACGTGGATCGGGATCCTCGGGATCGATGATCAGAGGCAAGATAGATCTAGAAGAGCGTAGGATTAACTGAGAAAAAGAAGTAACGTAGCTGGTAACTTTAAATAGCTGGACCTGAACAGCTGGAAGAACAAAGGACAAGAAAGTAGAAAAGAAGGGAAGCTTAAAAATAAAGCCTCTAACTACTGAATAGGTGACTCTCTTAATAGAAAGGGGAAAAAAGAAAGAGGTGCGAAGAGGGAGAGAGTAAAGAAACATTTAGCGCGAAGAAGTAGTAAGAAGGAGAGAAGAGGTATAAGATAATTTGTTCCTATCGGAGATACGAGATATATAATAGTTTAGAACAGACAATAATAACCGGAGAATAATTACGTAACGTTATATATTAGCATCGGTTTAAGATAATAACGTATCAGTTAAGTTTCGAACGAAATAATCCATTTTGCTAAGTAGATACGTTGCCACGTTCGTAGAAACATTCTTCTTTTCTTTTTTTCTTTTCTTTTTCCTCGATCTTTTCGACCGAGGAAACGCGCGGAAATAAGCTTTCCTCTCTGGCGCTGGGGGGAGAGGGGAAGAGGGGAGAGGAGGGAAGAGAGTTTTTCACTTTTTCTTTTTACTTTTTTTTTTCTCTCTCTCTCTCTTCATTTTCCTCTTCTTTTTTCCCCTCCCACACCCTATTTTCTGTTTCGTCCGATTTCGTTCGTTTCTTTTTTACAATGTAACCCCTCGTATTTCGTATACCGACCACGCCGAGATCGATCCGAGTTCCCAATTCAACACACGAGCATACACACAAGTTTCTCACAAAGTTAAATCTTTTCCATCGAAACATATAGGATAGAACGAGTCACTTATATCACTTATATCAATTTAACATAATGAAAATTACGTTGAGCGTATATTCCTTCGTCCAAGACGAGAGGAGATTAAAAAGGTGAAAAATCGTGACCTTTGTAATCGTTCGTTTTTCGTTCGATGAAACGATATATGTGTATATATATATATATATATGTGTATATATCGAGCAAATCGAGCAAAAAAAAAAAAATCGAAAATGTTCTTCTCACTGTAAAATGTTCGTTTAAACGTAATTATTTATTTGAAAATCTATATATATATATATACATACATGTATTATTTTCGTCCGCACAATTGTGTAACTTAATTTAAATTGGCGTGTGAAAGAGATGGAAAAGGGACTCGAGAGTGGTGTCTCTGCGCGGTGGCGTGTTTAGTAGCAAGCTAAGCCTCGGTGTAGCGTTCGGTTAGAAAGAAAGGTCGATCGAGGATCGATCGAATAATTGCACGAGTCGCGGTGGCGTGGATGGTATGGTGGATCTTTGTATTTTTCGATCGATTGAACGAGAAACAAAAAAATCACGAGAGCGTCGATGCCACGTGAAACGTATCTCTGTTTCTTGCCTCTCCTCTTGTAAATAGTAAATTATCCTGAATGATATATATATATATATATATATGTGTATGTGTATATGTATATGTATATGTATATATGTATAAAGGCCAGCTGACTCGTCCCCCGTGTCAAATTTATTTAGAACGAGCGATTGGACCATTGTAGCGGACAAACTACAATTATGACGACGCTAACCGGATTTCCAATTCCTCCATGGTGACCATTGACGAATAAATATTTCATCGGGAGACGAGTCTGACAGAGATTCATCGTTGTGGCGCGTGTGCTCTCCTCTTCGAGAAGAATATTACGTACGAACGATATTATTACGAAGAAACTTCGAAGGTATCTCGAGAGGTATCGAGGAATCGAAAATGCCATCCGTAACGCCATCTCGAGAGATTCTTGGGGAAGCAACGGATATATCGATTGGGATAATCGATATTCGATGCCGAGTTGTACATTTGTAGATACTGTGCCGTGGTGGAGTGAACAAGCTTCCAAACGCTTTGAAGATAACGGAAAAGGTGAAATCGTTGTCCAATGTACTTCTTCTTCTTTTTTTTTTTTTCTTCTTCTTCTTCGTGTGTGAAACGTGAGAGTAAAACGTGTGCCGCGCTAGATTCATGACCCGACAAAGCCTCCCGGTTTCTTTCGTCTCCCGTGTTTCTCTCTTTCGTTCCCGATCGAGGTTTTTCTATATCGAGGAAGGCAATCGAACGAACGGAGGAAACGAGAAAAGCTACGAAGAGAATATATAATCGATAATTGCGATATTACGTAGAATTTAGGAAAAAGTAAAAAATAAAAAAAAAAGGCAGAATCCGAGACGGGAAACGCGTGAAGCTAAGTGGCCTAAAGTGTATTTTATTTTATTTTTATTTTTATTATTATTATTATTATTATTATTATTATTATTGATTATTATTATTATTATTATTTTGTCACGGTTTACGAGGCCGTCCTCGTAATTCGTACGGTGTAATTTATTATAAATAGTCCTAATTAACGTGAAGAAATCGTAGCGTGAAAAAAGAAAAAAGGAAAAAAACTCTTAATTTAATTATCCCCCCAATCTTACTTCTCTCGTAACTTTGTACTTGGTTCCTAATTTATTCTTACATTAATTATTACTATTACTATTATTATTATTATTACTACTACTACTACTATTACTATTACTACTACTACTACTACTACTACTGCTACTATTATTATTATTCTATGTCCCCCTTTAATTATTTGTCACGGTTATTATTATCATTAACTTACTAATTTACGATTCATTAAGTTACGATCATTTAATTATTCTCCTTTTATTATTATCATCGGATCACGGATTAATCAGTTTATTCCTTAATCGCTGTTCGCGTTATTATTTGGTTAACACGGTTATCTTTTAAGGACACGCACTTATTATTATTTATAAAAAAAAAAAAAGAACGAACGAACGAACGAACGAACAAAAGAGGAAGAAAAAAGAAAAGAGAGAACGATATAGTATATATAAATATATATATATATATATATTATATTTAAAAAAAAAAAAAGAAAAAAACGAAGAAAAGCACGCAATTTCCGACGCGAAATTTTACTTGTGAAAAATCGCGCGAGACTCGACGAAGAAGGTTCCTGCGTTGTTCTTCAATTTAGAAGAAGTCGTTATTTTTTTTTTCTGTCTCTCTTTACAATTCGCCTTTATCAATCAACAGAGACAAATATCCCGTGCAATTTAATTCCGCGCGAAACATGTTATAATTCGAGAATAAAATTCGAGTAATTGCTTTTCAACGATCGTTAACTGTTCCTCTTTAATCAATTGCGATTTTGATCGTATCGAGACGACAACACGAGCTATTACTCGAACCTGCCTCCAATTGGCCGATTGTCGAACAATGGGAGGGAATCTTCTTAAAATGTTACGATCGTCGAGGAAATGTTCATAGGTAGATTACGAGTGTTTCAGCTTCTTATTAAAAACTTAATCACTCCGTCACGTCCGAGTGGATTGCTCCGCGACACCGATCGTCTTCGTATTATTTTTTTTTCTTTTATTATTATTATTATTATTATTATTATTATTAAATCTATCTTAATTTAAATGCAACCGATCGATCGAGGTTTTTTTTTTTTTGATTTTTTGATTTTTCGATCTTGTCGATAGAGATTAAAAAATGAAGACGAAGAAAAGGAAAAAAGGAATCGGTCGCAGTCGAGAGCGATGACTCGGGCTTGGTTACTTTATTAGCGACCGTTTAAGCGTAGACAGTGGTGGCATTTTAGTACATCAGACAGCGCCGTGGCCGTGTATCGCGAAGATCAAGACGAAGAGTGGGAAAAATGGGGGAAGGGTGGGGAGGGGCAGGGGGAGGGGGAGGGGGGAAGGAAGGAAAAAAGCAGACGCGAGAAGGATACGTTGTATTCGGTCGAGGAGGGGGAAAAAAAAGAAAACAAAAGAGAAAGAGAAAGAGAGAAAGAGAAAGAAAAACAGCTGAAAGACTCGGAAGAAATTTCCATTTCCGTTTCGGGTGAGCAACGGTCCCGAGGTCTCGTCCTAGAAGAGAGATCCTCCCGGGAGTTAGTTTGAGATTTTCATTGGCCGGGTCGAATCGGAATCGATCTCGAGGAACACTGGAATCGCGAAATTCGCAGTGGAGAGGACGATTATTCCGATCGACAATTTGGCTGTCTCTCCGCTTCTTGGCCGCTGTAACCCGTTTTCAACAATTCTTACCTTTGTTTTTTTTTCTCTCTTGTTTACGCTTGTCTCGCTTTTCTTCTTAATTTTCTGTTTTTCCTTTCTTTTTTTCTTTCCGTTTTTTTTTTTTCCCTAATTTCTCTTCTTTTTGTTTTAATTTCCGGACGGAAATCTTCGCGCTCCGAGGACAGCGCGAAAGATCTCCAAGTGAAATTCGATTTCATTATTAATTCCTTTTTTTTTTTTTTTTTTTTTCGTGAATTGCGTGCGCTTTTTTATATGACGGCGGATGGTAGGTACCCCGTCCGACATACCAAATCCGTACTTTCTGTCGCGATATAATGCTGTTCGTTGTAAATGTACCAAAGACAATGTCGATTAACTGACAAAATAAAGGTAGTTTATTTATAAAGATGAATAGGAGGAAAGAGAATAGAGAGATAGAGATAGGAGAGGGGAAGGGAGAAAGGGAGAAAAATTGGCAGGAGATAAGGTGTGGCCCGTACGCGGAAACGCGTGTGCGTGTGTCCTCTTTATAAAAAAGAAGGGGGAAAAAAATTTCGAACGGTGAGAATGATGAACGAAATGATAAAGGGGATTAATACATGAGAGTTATCTATCCAAAGGAAAAAAAAATTAAAAATAAAAAAAATAAAAATGTTGCTAAAGTGTCATTTAGCTAGAAAGATTGATCACTGGATCCGCAATGTTGCATCGAAACATTGTTATTATTTTTGTAAAGAAACCATGTACATGTATTATCTTAGCGTGTTCTGCGTATGGAAGCTTACGATATGTTGATTATTACTATTATTATTATTATTATTATTATTATTGCTATTATTATTTCTATTATTATTATTATTATTATTATTTCTATTATTATTATTGCTATTATTATCTATTTTTATTATTATCTATTATTATTATGATTATTATTATATTGAAAGAGGAATAAAAACTTGTAATCTTGTTTCCCGAAATGGTTAAATAGTATAAATTAAGCGAAATCATAATGTTCATGTTACATCATCCTTTTTGAATACTTTCCCGCCATTCTTGATCGATATCCCATAGGTTGCGCCACTGTTCTCCGCGTTCCTTTCCCTTACGATTAGATGACAATACGTGAGGAAAATAAGTATCTAAATATAGTTTTATAAAACTTTAAAACACTTATTATATATTAAAAGATAAATAAAAAAGAATTGAAAGAAAAAAAAGAGATATTAAAATATAACATAGTTGAAAGTTTCATCGAAAAAAATGTAATATATACTTAAAAATTATTTTTGAAATTTAACTGCATATTACTTCCGGTACCGTAGATTCGATCGTTACGAATTAGTAATTTGTGCACGTCAAAAAGTATATTTAAATTCGTGTTTAAATTAATGTATTAATGATAAATTATTCAAAAAATTGATTAATCTTAAGTGATACTATGCAATTTTCGAATTTAAAAAGTCGTGGAAAGTAAGTAGTTTAATTTTGATCGCATTCTTCCAATGCAATATATATTTAAATGATAAAAATTAGCTATCATCCTATGTTAAAATAACAAAAAATCATATTTGAATTCAAAATTCATTTAGAATTGACAAAATGAATCTTTTAAAAAGTTTAAAATTTCATTAAAGAAATAATTGCATATAAGAAATCTATAAGCTGTATAAATTATTACTTAGTATACATAAATAAATTCTAAATTGATGTTTGACAGTCTACTATTTTATAAATATCCAAATTAAATATTTAATATTTTATTTTATTTTTTATTTAATCTTTCTTTGTTTAAAAAATACGATATTATATTAATGTTATATAAATGAAATTTATTCTATTTAAAATTTTTATTTAAAGAATATAAGGAAATTATTATTCAAAACATAAAACATAGAAAATCAATCTTTTATTTTACGATATAACAAAACGATCTTTTCTTTTTGTTTCTAATTTTTTTTTTTTTTTTTGAGAAGTCAAAATAAAAACATTTACACAGAAGCTTAAATATAAATGAAACGTTTCACAAGTGATATTGCGGAAGCTTGCATATTTCGCGTATGAAATTGCTTCTTTGGTTTATCAAAATTATGTTATTAATTTGAGCCTAATGCTCCTCTATTTGACGTTTGTGATATATACATACATAATACAATAATATTTTAAAAAAAATTACGCATATAGTATACTGTACACTTTAGAGAATAAAAAAGAAGGAACTACGCATTAAAATTAGAGTCAATTTGTTACGATAAAATTTAAATTAAATAAATAGAAATAACAAGAAAAAGATTGTTTTCGCATTATTTTTAAATTAATGTAAAAAAAAAAAAATTAGAAAAAAAATAAGAGAAAATTAATGATTATTGCCACGATTAATATTAAGTTTTGATTAACGAACAAAAATCCAAAGATATTCAAAATTAACATAATATAAATATTAAAGGAAAATTTTTAACATATTGAAAAATAACAAAAAAACAAAATTTTAATTAATAAAAGCTATCTTACAATGAATATCACACGATTTCCATTATTCATTAAAAAATTATGCTTTAAATTTTTCTCATTTTCTAAGAATTCACTAATAATTTGTTTTTTTTTAAATAAGACTTCCAGAAATCTATATCGCGCATATTAAATAATCCTTTGATCTGTTCTATCGTTCGATCATGCAATGGTGCAAATGAATTCCATTTTAACGTATTCTGCGTCACTTCTTCAAATTTATGTCTCACCAAGCTTAATAATGCCGATACAACTCCTTCTTTTTGTTCATCCGATCCTAATTAAATAAGTAACAATTTAATATTATATTTTAAATATAAATAAAATAGGTAATAAAAACATACCTTCACCAGAATTAATTAAATCACACAACTGTTCTACAATTTCACCAACTGAATTATCTTTATCTTCTATTGGAAATACACGCATGAGATTACCTGTAATTACAAATTTTATAATATTAATTTAAAAATTATAATTTAAATATTGAATTATAATTAATTAAATTAATGAAATTGTTAAATTTGATATAGAATACTTACCTAGTAAACAAAATGCTCGATACGCACTAGGAAATTTATTATTAATTATCATTGATAACAATGCACCTTTGATAATATATTTGTACGTCCATGCAGTTCCTTCTCTTTTTGCAAGGAGTATAA
Source organism: Apis cerana (assembly GCF_029169275.1). Taxonomy (NCBI): domain Eukaryota; kingdom Metazoa; phylum Arthropoda; class Insecta; order Hymenoptera; family Apidae; genus Apis; species Apis cerana. The sequence goes on along the minus strand of NC_083867.1, from coordinate 4,597,625 downwards.
TTGCGGTTTCTATTTCACCATAACATTTTTCTACAAATCAAATAGTTATTTAAATAACAAATTAAAAATATTGTAATTGTTACTCACTTTGAAATGCCGTTAGAAGTTCTTTGAGTAGATCTTGAGATAACGTCATTTGATATTTATAAAATACTGATACCAAGTTTTTTAAGGCATTGAGTTTAGGAAAATCTTTACCTTGTTGTATCAAGATTAGATGTGCTATACATTTTGGTAATAATTCTAATAACAGATTAGAAAATATCGTATAAAAAATTTAATTCTAAAATTATTTAGAAAGTTATACGCACCAGTATTTATGTCATTATTCTGTCGAAATACTTCTGGCCAACAAGTAAATACCGTGTATAAAATAATTATCGCATTAAGTCCCAAACAATATAAAGCATCACAACAAAATATTCTTATTTTTTCTCGATCTTTTTTAATTCGCGCTAAAATTGTATACATTCTAGCGAGAGATTCTACAGCATATCTCTAAATATGAAATTAATTATATAAATTAAAAATAATTATATAAAATTAATTAATTATATTCTCTAATTTTATATAATTTTAAAATAATAGAGAAAAAGTTAAACCTCTATTGATTGATTAAGTCTGAAAAGTTTATACTCTATTCCAGCCTGAACGAATGAAAATGCCATGCATTTTGACTTTTCTAAATCAACTAATAATGCTGATATCCTTTGTTGTGATTTTGTCATTAATGGTGCAGGTGGTGTATGATTTTTATCTAAACTTATATTACATTCTTGTTCTATACTTAGGAAATCTATAATTCCTCTGAAATCACATTTTATATATATATGTTATATATATATATATATATATATATATATATATATATGTTATATATTGATAATTATTCATGTTAAAAATTAATTGTTAATATAACTAACTTTGCTATAATACGATCGCTACAAGTAGATTTCAATTTTTCAATTACGTCCCAATGTATGGAATTATGCCAATCACTATCTATAAGCCTTTGCAACTGTTTCCTCACGAATTTATCTAAAATAAATAAAACATATTTTCGATGATTTTATATTTTTTTAATGATCAATTGATGGAAATAATTTTACCTGTTATTAAAAAAACATGTACAAGTTTTTTATAATCATTTTTACTCTTTTTATTTTTACATTTATTTTCATCAATATATTCTTTCAAATGTGTAAGTGGACCATGTATTTTCACTTTATGTTCTATACTAAAATCTTCTTCCTTTTCAAAGACATTACTAGATATTTCTTTAGTTTTTAAATTTTCATTTACATAATTTATTTCTAAAATTTCAGTGGAAGACTTATTATTAGAATTTAATAATTCTTTTTCATTTATATTATCCATTTTGTTGATTTCTTTTATATTTAAAGAATTATTTTCATATTTATGTTCATTATATTTACTTGATTCAGTCTTTATCTCATTCGGTTCAATTGTTTCTTTCAAATTATAATCAATATTATTGAATACAATATCAGATTGATCACAATTATTCATATTTGTTTTGAATGAATTCTTATCATCTATATTATCTAATGAATTTTTAATGTCAGAAATTACTATTGTAGGAGCAAGTATAGAATTATCTTCTGTATTTTGTGTATTTTTAGAATGTATACTTGAAATTATTATTTGAGATTGTTCTATCTTATTACTATCAATTTCCTGTAATTTATTGTTATCTTCCTTTACCTTGTTTGAATTAGTACTGTTTGTTTTATCTTTTATTAATTGTTTTTTAAACTGTAAAGTATCATTTAGTTTTTCATGTTCAATTTTAGGTATGTGTGCAATACGAGATTTCTTTTTAGGTATGTAATCATCTTCTTTAATTATCTCGATATTAGAATCTTTTTTTTGGGATATATTAGAATTTTCATAATTATCCAAATCTCGATGTTCTGACGTCAACAATTGACATGGATTCATGACTTTATTGCGCTTTTTTAAATTTCTTAATTTTTTCAACAATTTTTGACGATTACTGATTTTTTTTATTTCACGAAAATTATTTATTTTTCTTTTCCTCGCTAATTGTGTATCAGAATTATTTATTTCAATTTGAGCCACAAATTCTTCACATTGCGATGTTTTTGATATATTTGTATGTTCAATTTTTTGGGTATTTTCTTCGAATTGTGACGAGATATCTAAAGTATTAGTTTTTTCAATTGGTTCGATAAATTTTACTATATGGGATACTGTTTTTATTGAAGATTCATTTGTAAGTTTAATATCTCTAATAGAATCTGATGCATTTTCTATGGAAGATTTCATTTCTGTCAGATTTTTCTGTTCTATTAATTCCGAATATATTTCAGTATCCGCTTCAAGTTGTATTAATTTACTAGATTCAATAGAATCCGATAATATTCCTGAATCAGTTTCACCTCCTACTGATTTGCTACATTCAACTGTATTTTGTACAGTTTCTATTTCAACTTCATTTATATCTGTATTATTAGAATTCGATAATGAACTAGAACTTTCTATATGTGATATACTTTCACATTCCGAATTAATATTTGTTTTATTGTTAATAGAATCGTTAAATTCACCAAAGTCTGCATCAGATTCGCTATTTGATTTTTCTGAATCTTTAGTTCTATTTAACGAGTTGTCCGATTTATTAAAAAGTGAAGAATATCGATATTTACATTTTTTAGATTTTTTCCGAACGGGACTTTGTTCAATTTTTTTTCCAATTGATTCAACTTTCCAAGAATTGGTAGATGTACTTTGCAATCTTTTACGTTTTAATTGAGATAATTTATATTTTTTCAATGTCTTGTGCATATCAATGTTTTTTCTTTTCTTTTCAGAAAATTCAATCATTTTCTTCCATAATTCAATGAAATTAAATTGCATGGAATTATTTATATCATACATGGACAAAGTATTTGGATAATGGTTATGGCAACAATTATTACTCTGATCAGATTTTTTTTTATTCAATTTTCTTTTTACTTTCTTTTCTAATGTATCAATCCTTTTTTGTAATGAGGAAATAATCGCCAAAGAAGATTCTGTTGTCATAATATTTGCACAAGGAGTATTATTATTAGTTGTATTTGAATTTGTTAATGATAAAGAATTAATTGATTTCGATTCAATATAACGAGTACTTTGATTCATTAAATTCGATGTCGGAGAAAAAGTATTACAATAATCTGTGTGATTTAATGAAACTGCATGAGGAGGTAATAGATTTGTAGAATTAAAATTTATATGACTATTCTGATTTTGTGAATGTGAAGAAGAAGTATCTGACAATATTGGTAAATTTTCTGTTTTACATTGTTCATTATTTATATCTAAAAGTATATAAATATAAAAATATTATAAATCCATCATTACATATTAAATAATTTAATATCTTACCTATTTCTATAGGAGATATAGATCTTTTTGGTGGAGATGAGATTTTTTCAATCAATTTTGGGCATGAATTACTCATAATTTTACATATTTTCTCAAGGGGAGGCGGTTCTAATAGAATTTCGCAATTGCTACAAAATACAGGATATAAATCACTTTTGACATTATAAAATTCATCGGTTAATACAGATTTTTCAGTGACTTCTGGTTTTTGTATTATTGTATCTTTAGTCAATGTTGTATTGATTCCAATATCTTTTAATTTTGTTTCTATAACAAGAAATCAGATTATATCATAAAAATATTATTAATATTATCATTTATCATATTAATTATTAAATTTATAATTTTATTTAACTTACTATTTTCACATTCTGTAGATAATTTCTTTTCTATTTTCTTCATTTTCATATCGTATGATTTTTTAACAGTTTTTAATTCCTGTTCCAATTCTTTGATTCTTACTACAAAAAAAAAAATAAATTTTTTTTTTTTCTAAAAAAATATTTAATTTTGTATTATAACATACCTTGAAGTGAAGATTTTTCTAAGTCATATTGCATTATTTTGTCATTCTGATTTTCTTCTATATCTTTTATTTTACAGATTAATTGTTGTATATATTGTTGATCAGCTGATGTTTTTATATTATGATCATTTACTTGTGTACTTAAAGTTTCAATGTTTTTCTTATACTCTGTATTTTGCTGTAAATTAAATATTAATAATTCTAAGTAATGACAACATTATTCAGAAAAAAAACATTTTATAAATATATATATATATCTTTCTACTTACAAGTTCTAATTTAATAATTTTTGCTAAACTAGAATTATAATTACATGTCACTTCTTTTGTTTGTTTATTTAATGTATCTACCTCTTGCTTTAATCTATCACATTCTTTTAACTTATCATTATATCTTTTAATTAATTCACTAAAAATAAATAAATTAATCAAGAAGATAGTTGAAATAAGTATTGTATATGAAAGAAAAATTTAAAATGAATAACTTACTGAGTTCCAGATATTCTTTTTTTTAACAATAAATATGATTGTGTTAATTTGTCTAAATCAGATATGCCTTCCTGCAATAGAATAAATATTTATGACTAAAACCTAAAAAATTTGGAAATAGAATAATAATAAATAAAAAATCTCTTTGAAAAATATTTAATTTATAGTTTAGAATTAATTTATAGTTAAAATATAAATATAAATTTTCAATTTATATTAAATTTTTTTTAAATAAAACATAATATTAAATTTATAGATGTATATATAACCTTAAATTAACCTAAATACTTAGTACTATTAAATGTTAATTTAAAGAAAAAACTTTTAAGAATAAAATACTCACTTTGGCAGTTTCATTTACTTTTAAATCTGGAAGATTATTATCCATATTAATTAAAATGACAATCAGTATTGTTTTAGATTTTTTTATATTTTTGAATGCCGATCAAAAACACGTTTATCCGGCACTCGCTTTAATGTTTACAGTAACGGTTAGAATCCCTAGATTCACTATAAAACTGATATTACAAATGAAGTATAGAATAGACCTAACTTTAAATAACATTTTTTTATCATGTTTTGAAATATTCATATAAAAAATTAAAATGTTTAATATATTTTTATAATTTAAGAATTTATATTATAGATAAAGAGAGAATATTGAACTATGATTAATTAAATTATTTTTGAAAATTTTAATTTTAATTTAAGTTCTTAAAAGTTAAATTCTGCGTAGAAATTTAGAATTCATAATTTTTTATTTTATATGATAATTAGTTTAATCTGCTCACCGTTAGATGACACCACAATATTCTTTCTGAAAAATTTTCTTTCTGAAAAAGTCAATTAAGTTATTAAAGAAAATATTTAGATTAGACATAATTAATCTCGATTTTTTAACTCAAAATTTTTAAAAATCTAAGCTTTAATTTAAATTTTTAAAATTTAAAAAATTGTGAAAATTATATTTTTCTAATGTTATTTTTATTAATTAATTTCATTTATTCACCATTAGATGGCTATAATATTTCTGTATCTGTGTTTTATACAATTTTGTGAAACTGTTGTAATTATCAAATGAAAAAAATATTAAATCATTATTTTAGATATATACTCATATAAAGTTTATATATGTAAAAAAACAGATTCGGTTTATAGTTTTAATAATCATAAATCGAATTTTATAATTTAATAACCAATCATGGGAAGTGAAGGAATAGAAATGGATCAAACTTTGGCACAAAGACTTTTTTTTGAAGGTGCTACGTTAGTTACATTAAATGTACCTAGTGGCACAGAATTTGGAATAGATTTAAAATCGTGGAACACAGCAGATAAATTTAAAGGTATTAAAATGATTCCACCAGGCTTTCATTATATCCATTACAGGTAAGTTTGTTACAGTTTTTTGTTATTTTTCTTTTTCATAGTATTTATATGTCTTATTCATACATTTATTTTTAAAGTGCTATAGATGAATTTGGAGAAGCAAAACCAAAAGTTGGTTTTTTTCATACATTTAAGAAATCTGAATTTTTAGTTAAACATTGGGACACAACAGAAGAAGATTTGAGTTCAGAAAGTATGATGATAGTTCTTAATGTAATATAATCAGCATTAAAAAGCATGAAAAAAATAAGATTTTTTTTTACTAATAAAATTTTATTTTTTATTTAAAGTTGTAGAACAAGAGACAGTTGAAAGATTAAAGAAGAATATGAAAGATTTAGATAAATTTCTAGGATGTTATCCTTATGATATATGGAAGCAGTGGAAAGATTTAACAAATCATATTACTCCTTCTCTTGTAGAACGTTGCTCACCTATATGTGGGTATGTTAATTTTATAAGTTAATTGTAAATATTAATTATTAATATTATTATATTTATTTTTTTGTTAATAAATTTTATTTTAGCTTTGTAAGATCAGCTTTAGAATTAGAATATTGTTCTGATGCTACAAGGCCAAGAGGTGGAGAATCAAAACCAAAAAAAAGAAGGAGTGGAATTACTGTAGAAGAAAAAGAAGATGAACTTCTTCCTGATATGAAACCTAAACCTGGTACAGAACTTCGACTTTCTAAAATACCTAACAAACAATATCCAGATGGAGCATCACCAACTGAAATTACAAAATATTCTTTGGATTCAAGTTATGTATTGGATATTATTCTTAATGATTTAACACTGTAAGCAACTGGTTAAATATTTGATTAGATATTTATATTTTATCATATTTAATAATATTTTTCTAGTCCTATAGAGATAATTGGTGAAATACAATTGACATTTGTCTGCTTTCTTGTTGGACAAAGTCTTGATGCCTTTGAACATTGGAAAAAACTTGTCTCCCTCATTTGTGATGCTGATTGTGCAATTTCACAACGTCGCGCTATTTATGTTGAATTTATGAAGGCAATAGAGATTCAATTAATGCATGTACCTGAAGATATACTTTGTGATATTGTAGCTAATAATAATTTTATTTATCATAATTTACGTAAACTATTTGCGAATATTGAAATCAATTCTGAATTAGATGGACGTCTGAAATCTTACACAAAAAGATTTAGTGAACGATTATCAACAAAATTCTTATGGGATTTTTCTAATTTGCAAGAAGAAACTGATGATGATGCACCTGTCGTTGTTTTGTTAGAATAAGCTTGTATAATATAATAATTGTAATTTGTATAAAAACATTATTTGATATAAAAGTAATATATTTATTCTTGTATATACATATATTGATAATTTTTATATGCATATGAATAAGGATTGATAAATATAAAATTTTATAGATTTTATTATAATAAAATCAAATTTATTTTAAAATTAGCATTAAGTACAATATTTTACAATGAATTGATTAAAAATATTTTATTAAATTTGATATTTCATGTGAACTTCTTCACATGAAAGCTTCATATTCTTCATAAATTAGATTCGCTAAAAAATAAGATTAAATACATATAATATTCATAATTTTTAATAGGAAATCAAAATAAAATTTGATAAAAAATATTGTCATGTTATTGAATTTATATTTAATAATTTAAATGTAATGCAATGTAATTTATATTTAAATATTTACCGGATGAGGTGGTCTTGGTTGTGGAATATATACTGGTCGATTATTGCCGGGTTCAGCTTCCGGTTCTGCTTCACGGCGGAGACGCTATAAATAAAAATTACAAAATTTAATGTTAAAAATTATGATATTTATAACATAGTTTATATTTAAATATTTACTGGATGAGGTGGTCTTGGTTGTGGAATATATACTGGTCGATTATTGCCGGGTTCAGCTTCCGGTTCAGCTTCACGGCGTAGACGCTACAGATAAAAATTTAACGTTAAAAATCATATTTGTAACATAGTTTATATTTAAATATTTACCGGATGAGGGGGTCTTGGTTGTGGAATATATACTGGTCGATTATTGCCGGGTTCAGCTTCCGGTTCAGCTTCACGGCGTAGACGCTATAGATAAAAATTTAACGTTAAAAATCATGATATTTGTAACATAGTTTATATTTAAATATTTACCGGATGAGGGGGTCTTGGTTGTGGAATATATACTGGTCGATTATTGCCGGGTTCAGCTTCCGGTTCAGCTTCACGGCGTAGACGCTATAGATAAAAATTTAACGTTAAAAATCATGATATTTGTAACATAGTTTATATTTAAATATTTACCGGATGAGGGGGTCTTGGTTGTGGAATATATACTGGTCGATTATTGCCGGGTTCAGCTTCCGGTTCAGCTTCACGGCGTAGACGCTATAGATAAAAATTTAACGTTAAAAATCATGATATTTGTAACATAGTTTATATTTAAATATTTACCGGATGAGGGGGTCTTGGTTGTGGAATATATACTGGCCGATTATTGCCAGGTTCAGCTTCCGGTTCAGCTTCACGACGAATACGCTATATATTAAAATATTTAAATATTTAAATATTTGTTATATTTATGTTAGAATAAAAAGAATTTTTTATCTCGTAATTAAATTAAATCTGTTTGAATTATAATATATTCGATAATTATCAAATTATAAATAATTTTTTTTCAAACATATGTCTTTGATCTTACCGCAGGTTGAGGAGGCGGATCTGGGTTGACATTCCCAAATACCGCGACTATAAAGGTAATAACAAGAATTGCTAAGGCAAAATTCTTCATGATTATCTGGATAAAAACAAAAGAGAAGAAAATAAATAATGAAATCGTTTTTTAACAATTAATCGTACAGAATAAATGATTTTTATTTAAATCATAGCTTGTATATTTTTCAATGTGTTTCTTAAGAAAATAATTATTTCTTACCAATAGTTATTCAAGCCACACTAATTCTATGGATGAAGAGATACTGATACTGAACATAGCGATTTCTACGGTATTTATACATACTTTTTGATGTGTTAATCTTTATTTACATAGAAGTTCAAGGCTTGCCAATAATCATTTGGGAATCACCGTTTATCATAACATTTAATATTTTTTATGTTCTTTTTCTTCCTTATTTATCTTTCTGAGTTAGTCAGTATGTTAATAAATCATCTTCAAGTGTGATATTTTTTATTATTATTGTATTCCTTTGAGTTGTATTCTTTTTGAGTAATTTTTTATTGTTATAGAAATTAAACTGTCCATCAGGTTGATACTTAATCAAAAACTTTTTGTAGTATGTAGAATTGGCAAATTAATTTTAATCAAGTCTCTAATAAAATGTGTATTAAAAAATTAAAAATCAGCAGATATAAGTGTAAATTTTTTTGCTATATCAGCATATCGAATCATTAATAATTAATAAAAAAATTATTCATGAAAATAATTTTATAAATTTCTTTGTGAAAATATATATATCAAATCGATTGTGGTATTTTTCGCATATAATATATGTTCCGAGCTGTAAAAGAGTTAAAAATTGACAAATCAAATGACAAGTTATCTTCGTTTTTTACTCGATTAACAGGTTAATTTGTTTTGTAACATTTTTTTAAAAGTTAGTCGAATAGAAACTATTATAATCATTTTATAGATTAAAGTACATTTTTTAATTGAAATATATCAAACATGTATGTACTTATTGTTAGTTGTATCTTTGTGAGTATTGAAATTACCGCGAATTTGCGATAAAGATTTGCAAATATAAGATTTTTCTTCTTTCTAATATATGAATTCTTACATATATTTACTCAACAATTCAATTTACTTTTATGTAAACAATTTATAATTAATTCAATAATATATTAATTCATGTATTTCATGTATTATTGTTAAGTATTATATAAAATTAATTAGTATCTGAAAAAAGTTCTATAATTAAATATTTTTTATTTAATTAAATTTTTTACTAATTTATTTAATTATTATTATTTTATTTCTTTTATTTTTATAGATAAAAAATAAATGTTTCCGCCCAGGATCGAACTGAGGACCTTCCGCGTGTTAGGCGGATGTGATAACCACTACACCACGGAAACTGTTGGTAAGTGATAGTAACTTTATATATATTGTAGTAAAAATAATTTCATTGTAAGAAATAATTATTAAAACGTTAAATATTGATATTTAGAACTTCGTTCCTTTTTTAATAAAGAAAGTTGGTCAAAAGGAATAAGGACATGTAAATTATCTTTTATCTATTTTTATTATTAATTTTATACAAATTGTATTAATTATAAAACAATTTAAAACACATTTTTATTTAGAATCTGTTTGCACGTTAGCCTCAAGCGCCCGTTTCTCTTCCGATAACAATGAAACCTTTTCCTCGTATTTTTCTCGTAAATCTCGGAATAAACAAAGTTGCGTCTCGTATTCTTTCTTTAAATCCGCATTCAATTTCACCGCAGCATCCATTTTACTAATCATCGTATTGTATCGTTCTCTTTCCTCTGAAATTCGAGCCTCCATATCATCCACTTCCGCCTATATCATTGCACAAAAATTAAATTAATTTCTTTTTCTCCTTCTCCAAAGAATTTTAAACGTTCATACGATCAAATACAATTAGTTTAAAAATGATAGTCATTCCGTTCCTATATCTCATATCCATTACCTGCAAGTGTTTTACTTCCATGTTACGAATTTGCAACAGACTTCTAGTGAGAGATTCTACTTCTTTCAGTGAAGCCACTTGACTGTTCAACGCGCTAATCTGTTTCTCTTGATTAGCTACAGTACGGATACGATCCTCTAATTGCAACGAGGTCTGAATAAGTTTGCCTTTCAACTGGTCTACCATCCGACGAAGCATCACCTCGTTACCTTCACCCTTCATCAGGGTATCGTAGGACGATTGCAATTCGGTTAGCTTTTTCTCCGTGCTTTCCAATTGTTTTTGATAAGAATCTCGTTCGATAGAAACTTTCTGGAAAATTATAAATTTATTACAATTACTTATTCATTTAAAAGATTTAGACCAGCATCGATCGATCTTTTTTATTCATACCGAAACTTCGTCTTTCAATTTCAATATCGTGAGTTCATTTTCAGTCGTGCTCTGCTCATCCTCCAATTTAATCTGTTCGATCTCTGAAGTAAATAACGTTTTCTCTTCTATCTTCTGAGCATCGTCGTTTTCATTTTGTCTTGGCGAGAAAGCGAAGCAAGTGTCTCCTGCGCCTATGGACGTTTGTTGAATATTTGGCTGGAAAAAATTAAATTGAAAATAAAATTAATAATCGGGAAATAATAAAATTATTTCAAGTATTTTACTTTATTTTAATTCATATACATTTTTACTTTACCGATTGCTCATTTTGCTTCACGATTGTTACGTTATCTTTCGCTTCTTTTTCTGCAAGCGAGGTTTCATAAGCTACTTCTACATCTTCAACGACAGTCTGATTTATTTCTTTAATAGGCATTTCTGAAAGCTCACTCTTTGTGTTATACAACATCTTACACTCCGTATTTTGCATCGATGCATCTTGTTCTTCTGTTAACGAGACTGAATTTTCGATCTCAGTTTCGTTTTTTACATTATCTGTTATGGATGTTGCCGATTCAGATAGATAGGAGTGTTGATCGGTTACTGATTTGAGCGTCTTGTTGTCTGACATTTTTATCTGCAAGAAACGTCACTTTTATACATATGCACACGTAGCATGTAAAACAGAGGAAAAACGAATTCGTTTCTGATATATTTTCACTGTGTTCATTGTTATCTAAATTACTGGCCGAACAATTTTTTTTTATGCACAAAATAATATTATAAAAAATATATATATACATATTTCATTTTTATGGTTTGATTGTTTAGGGCGTGCGCGCGATCGGAATTTTTACGTATAAATTTTTTTATTTAAATTTAATTCTAGTATTTGAATTCGTAGTTATGAATCTTGAGGTACGTTAATAATATCAATTTTTTAATTACCAAAAGAGGTAAGATACAATGGATTAAGTCTTAAAATTGATGTTTTCTTTGAATAATGAAAGTTTCTATCACGCAAAAACGACTGGATATCCAGGACTATATAACAGAAAGTATGATTTATTTTTGGACATTGTCCGCTTGATTCTATTTTAAACTATCATTTAAACGTGTGCCAGTCTAGTATGCATAACAAACTATAAGCCGCATTATATTTAAATCGAGTACATAAAACTTGTTATTGATCATTATTCGTTCGAATTATATTATCGATTATGTGATTACTTATGACGAAATATATACGTATATATACGTATTAGAATCTGTTTGTACATAATTTTATTTCGAAATATATTATATATATTTTACGCAATGTGAATCGGAATTAAAACATCGTTTCTACAAATGAACTCAAGTATAATCATGAAAAGTGCAAAAATGAAATGATTTTATGAAATAATCATAAAAAACATTTGAATCATTTTTTAAAAAATTATTAATTGCATCGAATTGTAAAATATCTCTTTACTTTTGTGTAATTATAAAAAACTTTTATTTGTATGAAAATTCATTAACGTAGTTACATTCACCACAGTGTCGTGCTCGAGGCATTTTCTTCCTCGGTAGCAGAAATTTTGAAACGAATTTTATGGTAAATACGTAAAGAATTTTTATATTTGTAACGAGAATAAGATTTTTAAAGAACGTATACCAATATTTCAAATTGTTATACACATGTTATTTTAGTATCCACGAAAATTAATCACATAACCTCATTTATGCCATACATTATTTTGCTTATATTTCTTTTTATGCGTTATATAGGTACATGTAAATACATTATTTTTACGTAACATATTTATATGAACAAAATAAATGTGAATAGAGTGTTAAAGAAACATTACTATCAGAATAAAAATTATAATAAACTATGTAGTTGAAGGTTATTTTTAATAAGCATCTTTATTGCACTTTATATTGAATCAAAAAATTTAATATGCACGTAGATTAAATATTTACAGTCACTTTTTATTAATTGTTAAATATTTCTTTTTCTAATTATATTTTCGTAATATATATAATTTATTATATCATATCAATTATTTTATATATATAATAATATATATATATAAACAATAAAATAATAATAACTTTATTATTGTTATTAATAATTATTTTATGATTTTAAATATTAAGAAATATTTCTTTTATAGAGTATCAATTGAGGAATGGAAGAATACGCAAGAGAACCATGCCCATGGCGTATAATAGATGACTGTGGTGGTGCATTTACCATGGGTGCCATTGGGGGAGCAGTATTTCAAACTATTAAAGGTTTTCGTAATGCACCCAGTGGAATAAACAAAAGAGTTTTAGGAAGTCTTACAGCTATTAAGCAAAAGTCTCCTATTATTGCTGGAAACTTTGCACTATGGGGTGGTATGTTTTCCACTATAGACTGCACATTGGTTCATCTTAGAAAAAAAGAAGATCCATGGAATTCCATTATTAGTGGAGCAGCCACAGGTGGAATATTAGCAGCAAGAAATGGTTTACCAGCCATGGCTGGTAGTGCAATTATTGGAGGAGTATTATTGGCTTTAATAGAAGGTGTAGGAATATTTATTACTCGTCTCTCTGCAGAACAATTCAAGCCACCATCATTTACTGAAGATGCAAATCCTTTAAGACAACAAGGTCATCCATCGTAAAGCATATAAATATTTAGACATTTTAAATTACACACCACTAATTAAGTACAAATGTTTCATATTCTCTGAAACGATAGTAGTTGAAAGCTATCATTGCCAGTACATAAAATTTGTATAGACAATTCTTCAACTCCTTGATTTAAGAAATAATAATAGTTTGGTTTTTATTTAACGCTGTATTTGTACTTTTATTTAATTGTTAATAAGGTAAAATGTATTAAGACATAGAAATTTATTAATATGAAGTATATTTATAAAATTAATTAATATATTTTTCAGTTGTAAACAAATTTATCAAACTGACAAAATTATTAATAACAATATGTATAAAATGTATAGTTTTTAATATTTTTAAGTTACAAAAATTATTCGTTCTAAATATCATCTTCATCTTCAATTTCTTCTTCAAAATGTTTAAAGGCTGATGCTACAGACAAATCTAATGATTTGTTCGTAGAGTCTTGTTGAATATCATTTTCAGGTTCATATGAGGAGGAATTTTCTGTTGTGCCTTTTAATGATTTGTTCATTAAGCCCAATAAATGAAGTTGTTCCACCTAAATATTTTATATTATATATAAAATAGTTTTTATATTAAAACAAATGAAAAAAACAATTTTAAATATCATATTTACCTGTAATCTGTGTACTTGATCATCAATTTTTGTTAATATCTTTTGAAGAAGTTCTTTTTCCTGTTTTAACTCTCTTTGGAATGCCAATAATTCATTGGCACTTATTTTTATACTGTCTTCCAAATCGTCGGTTTCTTCCATTTTTTATTAATTATTCGATCATATTCACTTCCGAAAATTTATTTTACCTAACTTGAAGGTTATGGCACAAATAAAATATACGATAGATCAAACATGCAACTTTATATTCTATGTTCCGAAATATCGATTGTGTAAAGGAATGTTTGATATGCCCTCTATGATTTAGAGTGGTAGGTGTAGGAATTATATTTAATTCAATCACGAAATTTAGAAAAATTTTAAAAAGATTTTAAAAATAATTTCCTTGAAATTATTCTTTCGTAAATATTTCTATGCTTATTTATATTATGTATTGGATTATATTCACAAATTTTTTAATTATTATTAACTACTATCGAATAATATTGCAGTGTTACCAATCATTTTTAATATTTGAACATATTTAAAATTCAGTATATATATTTATAAAGTTGATCAGCCTAGATTTCAAATATGAAAAAAAGAAAGCATGCATTGAAAAATTAAATTTGAGTTTGTAAAATAGTGAATTGAATACATCATAAAAAAATAACATCATAATTAATTAAATCATTTTATTTTGGAGTGAATTTTATAAGTTTTCTTTTGTAATGTATTAATATTTTATTCTTTCTACAGAATTCTAAATAACGCTACAGAATAATCACAATTTATTATATCCAAGTTCATTTTAGGTACAGAATTTTTAATAATCACAATATAATCTATATAACTACGATAATATTAATTCATTAATTTTTAAATGGTCAAATTAAATTAAATAGAATCAATGCAAATCTTATATCTATTTTAAAATTCATTATACAGTTCATTATTTTTTCATTTATACATTTCGATAAATTTAGAATTCCTACAATGATTTTTTTTCTTATTGTATAATTGTTTATTTTAGTGTTTATCTTACTGTATAATGATGTGCATTGACATTCGTACAAGATTTGCATTAGATTTTATGTACATATACATACAGAAGATATTCAAATTGGGAGTACAACTATTGTTATCATGTTATCATTACAAATTATAATTTATTATATAATACAATAATAAAACTTGGATTTTTATTTTCATCAAAATTCTTTCTTTGAAAATGTAAATTTTTATAGCAATTCATATTAGTATAAAAATTAATTAATGTTAAAATATTTAATAATAGATAAAATAAGAGCAAGTGAATAAAAAATATTTAAAATAATTTTAATATAATTTTAATTTTGATGATAACATCAAACAATAATTGTCTTCATCAAAAAAAAAATTATTTTCTAGATGCCGTTAATCATAAGCATCTAAGAAAAATATCTTCGTATTTTTTTTTTTTTTTTTTTTTTTTTTTTAATATGCCATGATCAATATCATTGGTATTTATAATTATATATAAATATTGTTATACCATTTACACAAACTGAGGTATATGGTAACCTTTCGGGAATTCTGTTCACACTGTTTTTACAGTATATAACTCAATCAAAAATAAATAATTCACATAAGTAGTACATACATCGTTCAATTTCTAATCTATGTTCGATTAATTTTGATAATTTTCAAGATCGCCAAAAGACTATTATATATTATTATAATGATTTCGTTCTAGTAAAATTGGAAATACTATAATTACTATTGCTGCTGCAGCAAGAAAATTCAATGTAAATTCAAGTCACGCGATTTAAAATAACATTTTTTTATTCTTTTAGTTTTCACCAATCATCGTTAAGTCGTAGGCCATATAGACGTTCGTTGCTGCAGCAAGGAACGCGTCAATCTTTTGAGGAAGAAGGTGGTGATTCCCGACTGTTATCGCTTGTAAAACTAGATAAACCGAGTCCACTGGTTTCATGACTCGAAGAACTAGTTGGTGAATTACTTGAACTTCTAGCGCCACTGAGTGAGCTTATAGTCGTACTCTCAGCTGGTATTAAGCCTTCCTTCATTCTCTTTTTCTGTTTCATTCTTCTGTTTTGGAACCAAATTTTCACTTGTGTTTCGTTTAGTTGCAACGCTGACGCGATTTCAATACGTCTCGCTCTAGTCAGGTACTTGTTGAAATGGAATTCTTTTTCGAGTTCTGTAAGTTGCTTGTTTGTGAAGTTGGTTCGGCCGGTATTGTTGAAGCTACCTGCAATACCGGCCATAGGTCCACCGGTAAGACAGTTCACTGGACCGTTCGCCGTGGTGGCGTACGGAGACGCGTTCCCACCAGTGCTGCCGCCATATTCTCCAACATTTGGATTTGTCTTTGCTGCTGCAACAAATTTAAATTCTTCTTTTTATTTGAAAAACTTTTTTGCAAGGTACATTCAAAGTATATTTTTCACATTTCAAATAATTCTTTTTATATTTTATATTTATAAAAATTTTTCTCTTTTAATCTAGCCATAATACGAAAAAACAATTTGTAATAAAAATTACTAGCAAACAAGTTTTGTCGTAAATATTAATTTAAGTTATAAAATTCTAATAATTAGGTAGATATTTTATTATTAATTTGTACGATTTAGAAGAATCAATGTATTTAACTTAAATACCTTTTCCATCTTAATTACAGATGTCAATGCCCTTCGTACGTGTCAAACGTGTACAAGAAAGAGGTTAAAAGTAATCTATACAGAATGAAACTCAACTTTGGTCCACCAATCGACAGCCGTTTGTTGTCCAACACAGCTGGTCAGTGTTCTAAGGAGTGAACCTGTCCACCCTCTATCGAAGACCGATAGGGTTAAGCCCTAAATCTGGATCAAATTGCATCAGCTGTTGTCAAGGGTAAGTTGTTACGTCATTTTATTTATCAATTGACTACTATGCTCATTTTGAAATCATTCTCAATTTACGTATACGTATGATATTATTACGTATTTTCTTCTATTTATTTGATATCGATTGGATCGGGTAAATTCGAACAAAATTAATCTTAAAATTTGATATGAATTTTCTCAAATTGTTTACACGTGTGTTCATTAAATATAAAACACTTTAAGACATAACGAAATGCAACGAAATAAATTGTAGTGAGGAATGCGTTCCGATAAAAAAAAGGTGGCGTCACTTACGCATTATGGAAATTAGATTGTTATTTAGTCTACCGGTATGTGGAAGTCAATTTACTTAATGGCACAGGGTGGACGAAACTGTCAAGCCACCGCCTTAGAGCCACATCTTCTTTTTCACTCGTGTTTGCCTGTATTGCTTCATTCCTTCCTTTTATCATCTTTTTCATATTTTATCCGATATTACAACTATTTAATCTATACTCAAACATAACCTAAATCCAAACTTAATCTAACTAAAGTCAATCAATTTATCTCGAGAGAATAGAACGAATAGATCTTATCTCACGTATTTTTCGTATAATTCCGAAAACATCAGTCACTTAAAAACTGTGTCCGGAACTTGGCCGCCGGCCATTAAGCTCACGCATCTTCAAGTCGAATAATCGAGTTGGACAAGTTCTATTAGTCCACGAGCCGATGTGGTACAATGAAATGTATTTCGTTTTCGCGACTCATTCATCAATTTAGCACTTTAACGGGAGGACAGAGCTACCGTTGATTTTCCGTACGTCAGATCGACCAAAGTCTCTATACACATCAGTGATCATTAATCTCGCATCCAAGTTCCTTTGGAATCTTGGATATTGCATTTTCAGAAAACATTCTATTCGTTAATAATAAATCAAATTATACACTTTCGACGAAATGAGAAAGTTATTGGTTAATCTAAAACATATTTACACGAGATAAATAATAGTTTATTGATGTTACCTTTAATACGAAAAAAAGAAAATATCTGTCAAAAAGGAACATGTTAATTTGTATTAGATTCGAGAGTTCTCGTCAATCGTACATGATCAGAAGATAACCTATAAAATACTTCACAGGATATACAGTTTTGCTATGGTAGCCATATTTGATTTCATTTCTTGAAAAGATAAATCCTAGAGTGCTTAAACGTGAATCACTTTCGATTAAGCATTATCACGATATAGTAGTAATTATGACGTTCTCTCGCAACAGACGTTAATAGCATCGATTAAAATTATTAGCATACTTAACGACACTTAAATTTTATGGCACGATCGTATTGCCTTTTAAGTAAGTAATGTTGACAATAGTTACTGAGATATAGAATTAAATTAGAAATAAGATTACGTCTTTTATTATTTTTTTTTTTTATTATTCAATTCATTTTCTTTTTTAATTTATCATTTTTTTCTTTTCATTCTAATTTATTATTATTTCATATCTCTTATTATTTATTATTAGATCGCGAATTTTCATGCGGATGAAAATAAAAAGAAAACAATTAAAGGAATGGAATTTAAATAATAAAGAGATTATATTGTATATTGCCGTATATCATTCGCACATTTAAAATCTTCATAAATAAATAAATATCCGCAATTTAATTGTAAATTTTTCTTGTTTTTCAATTTTTTTTTCTTTTTCTCATTATAATCTATTATACATAATTAATCCTTCCCAAGAAACGTTAAACGAATTAAATCTCGTTCGATATTTCCTTGAATCTTTAACGATGTTTGACTTATATACGTGAAGTATAAAAAAAAAAGAAAAACGAAAAATATATTTCTTTTATCATATCGCGTAAAAGATTCAAACGATATTCGATATAGATCAACATTATAAAATATTGTCGATATTATGATTTTTACAATTCAAAACGATCGTAGATAGACAAAATTTGCTACGTACAAATAAATTTGATACGAAAATTATTGATTTTCCAAACAATCTATATATCATTTTCATTTTATTATTAATTCGTGTTCACAATAGGCGAATGATATGACGACGAGTCATATCGAGTCATCGGTTTGAATTTTAATCAGGCACGCAACGAGACGCACGCGTACATCGTTCGAAACGAAATTTCACGGTTATAAATACGAAATATTTGTGCTTTCGAAAGAAGTTATTCAGAAGATCGAATCGTTACAAGAGTGAGTTAGTCGACAGTGGAGCGCGCTTAAAGCTCGAACACGGATGTAATTCCCTCGTAACACACGTTCCTGCTCACGCTTGTGCATAATATACCTGGTGAAACACATGCGGCCGCGGTTTCGAGGCATGCATGCCAGTCGCCAGGCTTCGTTCAAAGGCCCCCCTCGATTAAATCTCACCTGGCTTAATATTATTATTTTACTCGTGGCACGTCTGTGCACGAGTGAAAACGAGCGAGAGAGGGTGGGCAAATTAGAGAGAGAGAGAGAGAGAGAGGAGGGGGGCGGTTGGATAATGCGGGTGGATAAAAGCAAATGGAAACACCGGCCGAATATTGTTCACGATCTTTGCGACCGTCTATGGAACCGTAATTCCAGTTATTTAACCCTTTCTTCGACGTCTCGCCCGTTCGTGAGTAGAAACTGTTCCTGCGATCGAGTTCCAGTTTCTCGAAGGAAACGAACGAAACGTACGATTTATATTCTTTAATATCCTGTATTGGATTATTGGTACACGGATTTGTACTCGTCGATGCCTCTTATTATCATGGATTTTGATTTTTGAGAGCAATGGATTCAAATTTAATTTAATTTTCCATCTGGATATTAGAGGTTAAGGTATATAAGAGAATGTAGCTATTTTAATTAAAGAGCTTAACTTATGTGAGAGAGGTGTAATTAGATTTTTCTTTTAATAAGAAAATTAAAACGAAATAAATTTTAACATGCTAATTATCCTTTGATTAATTGGTTACATTTTATTCACGACTTGTAATCATTTTGGTTTATTCAATGAAGGAAAGTGAAGCAAGATCGGGAAGATAAATAAGATCGAGTTCTATGAAAACCCATTCTCGATCCGGTTCTTCGAGGAAGCGTTTATTAATCAAGTAGAATCACATCGTGAAAAATTTTATTGCGTAATGGAAACTCGTTCTCTATCTGTCGTAATAATAATCAAACATCTGGAATATCGTGGAACTTCGTATCACGATGTACATTTCAATAATCATAGGAGGAGTTTAATCATTAATAACTTTCAATTTTACCTTGAATTTGTAAAATTCGATTATGAATTATCGTACGAATCAATTATCAATGATAAGATATAAGCAAAAAAAGAAAAAAAAGCATAGAACTCTCGAATTGACTCAAAACGGTACTTCAATACGGTAGCAATTTGGTAGCAAATACAATACGATTTCGATCTTCTTCGATCTGGATAAGAGAGTGATAATCGGTTGATCAGACGGGATGATCATCTGGCCTCGAAACGTGCCCCTGTTAGGCGAGCATTACGCAATTCAAATATTATTCAAAGGCTAAAAGCTAGGGGGGAGGGCGCAGATGACGTGGAAGGGGGAAGCAGAGGGGTGAAATGTGTACGTGCGAGCAGCCACAGGGGTATTATGTTACCGGAAAGATGGACCTGGATAAGGATTCTACCAGTTTCCTTCCTCTTCGGATTTTCTTCACCATCGTTCAATCCATTTTTTCCGAAATTTCATATCCAACTTTTAAATACGAAGGCATGTTCGTATTAATTTCTTACGTATCGATCGTTTCTTCTTCTCCTTTTCTTTTTTTAAATATCTTCCGATGCTATGCGAGATTTTAACGAGCTACCTGAACGGAAGATTAAAAAAAAAAAAAAAGTATCCAGATC
This sequence comes from Apis cerana, assembly GCF_029169275.1. NCBI lineage: Eukaryota > Metazoa > Arthropoda > Insecta > Hymenoptera > Apidae > Apis > Apis cerana. The sequence continues at coordinate 4,576,719 of NC_083867.1, read as the reverse complement.
GGGATCCAGCTGTATTTGAACTTATCTGATTTCCACATCCGATTACACGGTAGAACGCCATCTCAACTTCTTCTCCCGAGCAAATATTCGTCTCCCCGCAGCATCCTCCGTATAATTGAATCTTCGCAAACACGGAGGTCTCCACGAGCCTATAACAATTTTCCTATAACCGAGCTTCGAGAAGCGAACGAGCAAAAAAAAAAAAAAGAAAAACGCTTTTAAGTGGCTCTAACAAGAATAAAGCCATTGAGACCCGGTATTATCAAACAAGCGATACATTCCAGTAGCCATTAACCCATGCATGGTCACCCATCCTCGTGCCCATCTCGTTCCTGTACTATAATAACTTGTCTAATTTACTGCCTTTAAATATCCCGCGCTCATACGCGCCGCCTTATTCAGCCTATCCTATAATGGCCTCCATAAAACGTCGTCGCTCATTTTTGCACCGGTACCGAACAAAAAAAAGCGATGCCCAGAGTTATATCGCGTTTTGCCAATAAATATCGGCCTCTCGTTGCGCGAAAGAAACTTTTTTCTTTTTCCGTAACGAGGCTCGATTCTACGTTGAACGGCAATAAGAGGTATATCGAGACGTTTAACGAGCGTCGTAAAGTCGTTATTGTTGCTTGAACGGCGTCAATAGCGCGATCATCGTGTTTCACCGTTGGGCGCGTGCTTCGGTAACGAAGCTATGCTCGATACGACGCTACGTTCTCGAGTTAAAGGCTGGTTCACAGCTCGGGAGATATTTGTTTGGAAACGGTCTCTGTGCATCGACCGAGTATATCTGGCTCGATGCAGAGTCAAATTCTACGAAGGTTAGTTTACATTCTCCGATTATAGGAAGGATGAGAGAGTTAAATAAAAATGAGAATCAATTTACATTCGGTAGAATATTATAGATACAAGATAATATAGGAAGTGTACAAATAGGTAGTGATTTTATTTGTATCAGATATGAACAGATATGATCCATGTGCATCATTTGATGGTATTGAGCGTAAGCAAATAATGTCTACATTGTGTTTATCAATGCGTATATCGGTCTTCTTGAAGTGTTAATAAATACATGAAAGTCGTGTTGGCTGCGTAAATATTTTCTCACGGTTGTACGATTCGGGACGATAAAAGGGACTCTCGAATCTAAAATCTAGATCACGAATTAATTGTAGCTTTTCCTCTCCCTTTCCTTTAATTTCTGACAGCTTTTATCGTGAATATTGTTAGATATTGCGGAGTGGTCGATCGTGCGATAAGGGTCGAATGCAGGGTGACTTGGAACTTGAACGAGAAATTTTAATTAAAGGAGGGCACGTTGTGTGCACAGATGGAAAATTTTTTAAATGGTTTTTTTTTTCTTTTTTTTTTTTTTTTTTTTGGAAATATCAATTTTTGAGTATATTCTCGTTGGATCGATTTTCTCGATATCTTCGCGTTCGTATCTTATCGATCGATTCGTTACGGTTGATGTCCGTAAGAAGCGACAAAACGATTTTACCGACACAATTTTCTTTTCTTCTTGTCATCGTGATGATTATTTTTGATTCAAATCGCGATAGCCAATATATCCTAAGTCATAATGTAAACGACTGATTTTTTACAAACGAGATATAAATTAATCCTTATTAGAATAATTTACGTAAAATTTATTAAACCGCATTAAATAATAAATGAAATTGAATCAGATAAATATATTTACGGGACAATTAGTATTACACAATGAATTCCATTTTTCCCCCTATTCTCTCTCTCTCTCTCTCTCCCTTTTTTTTGACAACGAGCGTTTCGCTTTTTAGCGAGGCAAAAATCTGAATTTCTTAGCGGTTGATCCACGGTTCCCGAACGAATTGCGTGCAGTCAGTTTTATTTATGGCTCCGAGGTCAGTCGATTTGGCGTATTAAGAGTCACATTTTTATTGGCCTTGTTTTATCGCCTAAGTCTCTCTCATTCTTCTCGATCCGTTCGATCCATTCCAATTCTCCTTATCGCCGTTCAAACACCGAATTACACGCAATTTCCCTCTCATCCCTCGCTCTAATAATCCCGCTTCTCCGATTTCACATTTTTCCCAAAGTGTTGTCGCCGAGTAATTTAAAGTTTTACGCAAAAATCATCCGCTCTTCCAATTTCGAATCGACGCTTGGAAAAATTTTTCTCCTCCCCCTTCCCTCCCAATATTCGACCTCTCTTCACCAGGTATTTTCGCGATACGTATCCTTCCTGCTGAAGTGCCGCGGAAATGAAAATCACCGTTGCGCGAGACACGTGGACAGGGCGGAGAGGGGGGGTGGCCGTTGATCGCGTTGCGGCGAGGAGAGGAGGAGGAGGAGGAGGAGGGAGAGGGGGAGAGTCGTCAGTTACTTAGGCAGGGTTGTTGCGGGATCCGGGGAGGGTTGCCAGGTTCGGCGGGTGGCAGCCCGGGTGGAAACACGCGAACGATCCTCTGAGATCCCCTCGCGAGATATCGGCCACTCACTCACGCGTCCACCGACGGCCCTAGCCGAGTCGTAACACTCTTGCTTGCTGCCTGCCTGCCTGCCTGCCTGCTTGCTTGCTTGCTTGCTTGCTTGGCCGGCTAACGCTGCCTACGCTCGACCGACGCAACTACTTGCTGCTCTACTCCTTCTGTTCCTCGTTTTTCCTTCCGCTCGTTTGTGGATCGAGCATTTTCCAAAGGTTTTCTTTCCTTTTCTCGCTCGCTCGGGCAATCGATGAAATTTGTAAATTGGAAGGGGATATTTTTTTTTTCTTTTTCTCGCTCTTCTCGTCTTCCTGCTCTCGTCCTGCTTTATCCGCCGAGCTCGATCTGGTGTTTTTTTTAGTGGTGGAGGAACTCGTCAGATATCCGCGTTCTCCTCCTTTCAATTTTGTTGTATCTTATCCATATATATTTTCCTTATCGTTTCTACATTTCCGTTTGCTCTTTCTTTCTCTCACAAAATTTCTTCTTCTTCTCCCTCTCTTATTTTTAATCCAGCTGTTGGCAGAATCGTTATCGGGCAGAAAGAACTCGGGAGAGGCTCGCGTTCAACGTCCACCGATTATCTAATTTGATTCTGACTCCTTTGTTTTTCTTAATAATTTTCAGACGGTCAATAACGAAGCTCGACGAGTATTCGTCGCGAAAAATTCTTCAAAGAGAGAGAAAGAGAGAGAGTATCGTGGAATATCGAATGGACGACGTGACGAAAAGCAGAGCGCAACAACCGGCGTAATCGGTTCCGAGAAGGAGCCGAGTGGAAAGCAATTGACGAAGTCGATTCGAAGGTTGCCTCGATACGTGACGCGACGTCGTAAAACAGGAGTTGCCGCAAGAAAGCGCGCGGTTATGACGTGGATATCGTAAGCGGAGGAACGTAAAATTGAAATGAGAAAAACACAGGTCGGTTCGAATTTTCTTCTACCGCCGATTTACACCGATTTCCAACCGTTCTCCTCTTCTCTGCGTTACTCGTTTCGAGACGACGCTTGGACCAACCATTTTCGACTTTATCTCGATTTTTTCTTTCCGAGTTTGTGACTCGCTCGAATTAAAATTTGGAAAATTATTCCACCGAAAAATATCCAATATCCGTTAATTCTGTCTCCACGTTTCCAAATAAATCGTACAATTGATTTTCTCTGAAAGAAGGAGCAAGAAAAATTCGAAGAGTTACCCGACGATCGATTAAATTTCGAAATAAATGGTCGAAGGATGGAAAGCTGCGCGGAAAGAGAAGGGTGTTCTCGATTCGAAGTAACGAGATGGGCGGAGCAGAGTGGAGCAGGAGGAGAGGGGAGAGTTTTCGGGCAGATTTTGGCCGTGGAGAAGTTTTTCGGTTGGCCAGGGGACGCACAATAGTATTTTTTCCCTCGTTGCCTCCATAATGCGTTCCATGCGGGGGGTGCAGGAGGCGACGCGTGTTGTGTGGACCACCCTTCTCCCCGTGGAGGACGTGGAGAAGCGAGTGAATGAAGGAAGGAGGGGAGGAGGGAGCGGAGGGCGTCGCACGAGGCGCACGCTGTCAGCCCCTTCCCGATTTATCATTACACCATTCCGTTTCTTCTCTCTTTCTCCCTCTCGTGATCGGCCCACGGATTGGTGCACACGGATGGAGAAAGAAAGAGAAGAGACGCTCCCGATTCCGTGGATTCGTTTCGATCGAGAAGAGGAGAAGATTGGATTGGCTCGAAAGAGAATTATTTCGGATTATTTGAAAGTTAGTTGAAACTTGAGTCTGGAATCTGAATTGGCGAGGAAGCTTGAGAAAAAGGAGGATGTTTTCTCACGATTGAAGAATTTTAATTATTTTCAAAATTTCGTTTCAATCACTTTCAAAGCTTGATGAGGGGACAATTTTTTCATGGTTGAAGGGGAATAAGAGGTAAGAATTGTAATTATATTCAAAATTTAATTCGTTTCTAATTTCAGAGTGCTTTTGAGAGTCTACGAAGAGAAAATAAATTTTAGTACTTTTATTCAAATAGAGGAATCAATTTTTCAATTACATCTTGTCAAACAAAAAATGATAGCAAATATAAAATCATCTGCAATGCATATTCAAATAAAAATTCTAATTAATTATATTCAAAATTTACTTTATTTCAGAGTACTTTCGAGTTTGAAGAGAAAATAAATTTTAGTACTTTTATTCAAGAAAAATCAATTCTAATTTTCAATTACATCAACTTGTCAAATCAATAACTTACAAAAAATGGTAGCAAATATAAAATCATCGATGGAGGATCCTTAAATTCTATCTTCAAAATAGAATTAAAAATTTACTTTTTTCAATTTCAAAGTGCTTTTATAAATTAATAATGAATTAATTCTAATTTTCAATCACATCTTGTTAATAACTTACAAAAAATGATAGCAAATGTAAAATCATCTGCAATGCATATTCAAATAAGAATTCTAATTAATTATATTCAAAATTTACTTTATTTCAGAGTACTTTCGAGTTTGAAGAGAAAATAAATTTTAGTACTTTTATTCAAGAAAAATCAATTCTAATTTTCAATTACAACATCTTGTCAATAACTTACAAAAAATTATAGCAAATATAAAATCATCTGCAATGAAACATTCGATGAAACATTGTTAAATTCTATTCTCACACGAATAATTGCATATATCCTTGCAAATGTAAGAGAATGCATATTCAAATAAGAATTCTAATTAATTATATTCAAAATTTACTTCATTTCTAATTTCAGAGTCTACATGTCTTAAGAAAGAGAAAATAAACTTCGTTTAATAAACTCAAACATTCTAAATTCAATCTTTAATCACAAAAATCTGGTCAAATTAACAAAAGAAATAATTGCATATTTCTTGCAAATGTAAGAGAATGCATATTCAAATAAGAATTCTAATTATATTCAAAATTTACTTCATTTCTAATTTCAGAGTGTTTTTGATTCTCAACAAATAAACTTCAAAAGAAATAATTGCATATATCCTTGCAAATGTAAGAGAATGCATATTCAAATAAGAATTATAATTAATTATATTCAAATTTTCATTTCTAATTTCAGAGTGCTTTTGAGTCTCAACAAATAAACTTTGTTTAATAAACTTTTACTCAAACATTCTTAATTCAACCTTTAATCACAAAAATCTTGTCAAACTAACAAAAATAATTGCATATATCCTTGCAAATGTAAGAGAATGCATATTCAAATAAGAATTCTAATTATATTCAAAATTTACTTCATTTTGAGTCTCAACAAAGAGAAAATAAACTTCGTTTAATAAACTCAAACATTCTAAATTCAATCTTTAATCAAAGAAATCTTGTCAAACTAACAACTTACAAAAGAAATTAATACAAAATCATCTTCAATCACCGATGAATCATAGTTAAATTCTAATTTCACGAATAATTGCACGTATTGTTGAAATATATACAAGCAACGTGGATGAAAATTCACTAAAAATCTAAAATCACCCGAAAGAGAGAGGAAGAAGGAGATAGCCGTTAGAATGGAAAGGACAAGGACGGCGAGAGAGTTTCGTTCGCATGTCTCGGTGTAATAAGCGTCACCCTCGGTGACTTCTCGGCTGGTGTTATTAATTCGATTATAATGAGCTATTAAGGGAAACGCTGGTAATCCTGACAAGCTCCATTTGAACGATACCAGGCTTAGCCGCCGATTCCCTCCAACCCCTGCCTCGCTGTTAAGCAAATTAGCTCCCCCAGAGTGGGGCAGCCCTGCTCGAACCGTGGCCGGCATCCTCTTATCGCATCACGACCACGTTGATTTCAATTTTTCCCAACAATTTTTCCAAAACTCACTCGACCCGAATTTCTCCCTCGTTTTCCTATCCTTCTCTCCTTTCCCCATATTTATTCTCCCGTGGAACAATTTTTCGAAATTTCACAATTCTATTATCCCATTATCGATCGATTCTTCGTCGACTCCGAAATCATCCAGGCGAATCGAATTATTCCTGTTTCCTCGACGAATTCCTCTCTCGAGACTGGTCGAGCGAGAAAAATTCGTATTCGATCCGTATTCGAACGAGTTATTACCACGTTCCACGACTTTTATACGCTTTCCAATAATAATTAGACACATTTATGCATATAAATCGTTTTCAACGATCGCTTTCGAAACGGTAAATTGTTCCTCCTCCTCGCATTCAATTTTGAATCAATTTATCCGGTATTTATCTCTAATCCGATCCCTTATTTGCCTGCTTCGTCTCTTTTTCTTTTACGTCCTCCTCCTCCTCTTACTCCAACTCGTTTCGATTAATTTTTCGATCGGATTTGGTTTTCATTTTTTAATTTTTCTTCCAATTTTAATTTTTCGAAACGATCGAATAGATTACGCGTCGTGAAAATATATCGGCTTTTAATTAAAGCCTCAGGGAGACGAGATATCCGTTATCGGCGTTGTAGTCTCCCTCGAAATAATCAGATAACCGCAGAGTGCAAGAATTTTCGTTCTTAAGCGCGGATCTTATCGGGATGGGGCGCGGAGGGGGCAGCTTTTCGATATCTCGCGCGGCCATCGTCGAATTCAGCGCGCGCGATAACAGCGTGTGTTTTCCAACGGAGCAATATTTTTTCTTTTTCCTCCTCTCCGCATACTTTCCCCTGTAAATACGAATAATCCGATCGAGGGATCGATATTATCTCCTATAATATTTAATATTCCGAGCTTGCTTAGGTAAAAAAATAATTTTCGAAAAATCTGCGAAGATGGAAAAAAATAATCTTCTCTCTTCGATTTATCGTTGATTTCGATCTCTTTTACCAAAAAAAAAAAAAAAAGAACGACTTTAGATCGTGATCACGAAATTTATAAATTATTATTTCGATAAATATTCACGTAAAGTATGTAGAAAGATCTTGAAAGACTGACTAGCAGGCGCCACGAATGAAAATATCAAAGATCTACGTAAGTGGAATAATCGAGAGTGATTTGTCGGAGAGATAGGCGAGGAGAGAGGTTCGCAACGCTGTTGATTTATGGTTACCGGGCTGCGATATTCTTGTAAAATGGCTGGTATCTATCTGTGCATAATCTTATCAGCCGCGTTTACGATTGTCGCATAAACGTAAACAACCTCAGCCCGGGATATAAATATCCGATAAATAAATCCCTCTTATCGAATTTTGATTCGTACCCGAAGAAGAAATACCTATTTTGCTCCAACGTTCGAACGTTCTCGAACGTCGTTTTTCTTTTTCCTGAAATTATATAATCGAGAGAAAGAGAGAGAGAGAGAGATGAAATCGTCCTCGAGAACGATCGGTATTTTAAAGCCTAGCGATTATTTTCCCTTATCGCTCGTTTCTTGATAACAATTAATAAGTTGAAATAAGACCTAACCTCAATTTTAAGGATTTTTTAAATAGAAAAGCCGCAACGATCGTTCCAAGCAAATCGTCGATCTTTGTATTTTTCAAACGTTGGAAATTTCAACTTCAAATGCGGTCGAAAGAAAGGAGTGATATCGTTAGAAATTTTAAAACTCGTGCGTCGTTTTCCAAGAGAAAAAGAAGAACCGAGAGAGGCAAATCGTCACTGTGAACAACATATTATCTCTGAATTTCGTTTTATTCTTTTTCAAAACAATTATTCGTTTATTACGAGCAAGGAATAATTCCTTTCTGGATAAACATCTCCCTAGTTCCCAGAACGAGACAATTTGTTTAAACTTGTTTCGAGTGTCGCGACACGGCTCAATTGCCACTCGTTGACGACACTTTACGCAAGTCGGTGGATCTGGAATGGCCGCCGCCTCTGGTCCACCACACTTTGGCAAGCGAGATTTCGCCTGGGTGGTGAGCGACGAAATGAAGATTGACGGACAAGTAAAAATGTTGGCGTTACTCATTGGCCGACGACCTACTGGCTTTGAAACCAACGCGTAACGAGATTAATAAAACGTGACGCGTGATTCCGGTTGCACGTGCTCTCGAATACCCTGCTCCTCCGTTCCTGCTTATCGACGTACCACGACTCGTTACAATCCTTCGCTTTTCAATTCGACGTATTTTCCGGAATAACAGATTCGTAAGTAAACTCGAATCGAATTAACCTTTATTTCCAAGAATTATTATATATCAGCCCGATATATAAATAAAATCGTAGAAAGCACGATCCAAGCCTGGATCGTTAATAATCTCTCAGCAGATAAAAATCGAATCGAGAAACGTGTCTACGTACCGACTGGCTTGGGCACGTTTCTCTTCACTTGCATCCACTTGTACGTAGGTACGTGCGGCTGCTGCTGCTGCTGCTGCGATTGAGGATGGTGCTGCTGCTGCTGCTGCTGATGATGATGCTGAAGGTGCTGGGGATGCTGGCCCGCCGACGTTTGCTGCAGCGAGATTTGATAGCACGACGGATCCGACTGACTCTCCTCCTTGTAGTGCCCCCCCACGTTATAATCGTTCTGACGTATCTGCGAGTGATAGTGCAACGAATCCTCGGGCGCCGTTTGTATCTGGTGGATGTAATTGGACGTGGCGCCTCCGGCCACCGGAAGCTGTTGATACTCGGCCTCGTTGTGATGGTGATGGTGATGACTAGAGGATGACGATGACTGGTGGTGGTGATGGTGGTGGTGCAACTGGTGGTGGTGGTGCTGGCTCTCGTGCTCGGCCGTGCTCCTCGTCGCGTGGGTCATCATCGAGGCGCCCTGCGGGTGCACGTTCCCCGCCGATTGCTGGGGGTCGTGGTGGTGATGGTGGTGGTGGTGGTGATCCCTGGTGTACCCCGTTTGCTGGACGTGGTGGTGGTGGTGGTGGTGGTGGTGGTAGCCCTGGTGGTGAGGATCCGCCGATCCATTTCCGTACGAGGGGGTCGGGGGGGAGGTGGAGGAGGAGGAGGCGGTGTAGTCCAAATTCGTGTAACTCAGCCCGTTCTCGGAGGAGATGATCGCGGATCCGTCCTCGTGCAGCACGGCCGACGGGGAGTAGAAGGTTTGCTGGGGCGGGGTGCCGGAGGAAGCGGCCGATTCCGCGGCGAGGAAGCTCTCCGAGGAGGAGGAGGAGTAAGGGGAGACCGCCGACTGGGGGAAGTAGTGGGTCGGGGCCAGCTCGGGCGAGGCCGGGACGGGCACGTGGCCCCCGGCCGCGGTTTGGTGGTGGTGGTGATGATGATGATGGTGATGATGATTCCCTTGACCCGTGCAAACGTAGTTGGGATACGAGTCAGGCTTGCCGTAAGTTCCGTACATGCCCATGTCCATCATCATCATCCTCGTCGCGTCGAGGCGAATGCATCAATTGCGCGGTAGCCGCCACCTGCCGCTCCGCGGACCACCACTGGTGTCCTTGACGCGCGCACTCTTCGCGAGGAGGAGGGAAGAGAGGAGGGGGAGAGAGAGAGAGAGAGAGAGAGAGAGGATTCAATCGGCCAATTAGCTCACATCGCGCGATGTACGGGATACGGTATCCTGTCGCTCGTCCTACACTCGTCTCCGTCTCGTTCGTTAAATTCGACGTTTAATAATCGCGATGCTCGATCCCTTCTTCCTTCCTTTCAACTTTCGATTCACACAGAGATAATCGCACAGCTTCCTCTCGCGCACTTGTCGTTCCTCTTGTTTTATTTCATTCGGGTCGAGGCTCCTCCACTGCCGTCCAAAATTAACTGCCGTTTACTACTCTTTTTTCTCTCTCTCTCTCTCGCGAAACGGCGTTATAGATCCCGAGGCAGATCCATATTTGTTACTATACGGTATAGATACGCGGGGAACTCGTTCGTCGATGCTCGAGTCGCGATAAACGGTGGTGGAGAAGCGGACGCGTCGTCGATCCGGTCGACGAGGGTCGCTGAAGTGGACTGGCTAGGTGGAGTGGACTGGCGGAAAGGCGGCACGGTCGAAGGCAGCACACGCAGGTGAGCCTGAGGGGGTCTGGCTGTGTGTCCAGTTTGTGTCGTGGATCTCTCTCTCTCTCTCTCCTTCTCTCTCTTTCCCGCCACGGACACCATTCTCCTTCTCCGTCTCTATCTCTCTCTTCCTCGCTCGATTCTCGGGCATACGTAGGCTGCCGAGCTATAGACAGGGGCGCTGCCTTCTGGAAGGGGGGGCGTGTCCTCGAGCGGGGCCACGTGACCGTGTTTGGGCGGAGCCAGCCAATGGGAACGGAGCCTGCGCGTCCGGCGTCCGTAGCCTCATGATGGATCACCGAGCTAAATTTTATTTTTCCTACGTTCTTTTTATCTGGCACGCTGCAGTTGACACTTATCGCGGCTGGTAGAGGTAGTCGGGTATTATATCTCGTGGTGCCCACCTTCCAGGATAGCCCCAGCCCTCGCCTCCTATCCTGTATTCCCTTCGAAACGTCGTATCCCAGCATCCTTCTTCCCCTCCCTCTTTTTCTCCGTCCACGAGAAAGAGAGAGAGAGAGAGAGAGAGCGAGAGAATTTCTCTTCTCCCCTCCCCACCGTTTTTCGTTTTTCACACTCGCTCTCTTCTTCTGTGTACACACGCGTGTCTCCCACCTGTCCCTGCCCGGGACACGGGACACGGGACACACCGGTGCCGTCTCTCCTGCACTTTCATTAACGCCTGACGTCTGATGGGTTAATTACGGACCACGGATAGAAACCACGCCGTGAAACTCGACCGTGTCCGTGTCAACCTGTGTCCTGACCAGGTAGATTCCAGAATAGATTCTCGAAAAAAACGGGAAATTATAGAGGAAAGTGGAGAATTTTTGAATTTTACAAAAGAAATTAAAAGTTACGAGAAATCAAATAACCTATCGCGTAAAACGCGGTGGATCATTCGTATCGCGTAACAGTAACGTTTATCTCGAAAGGAAGGAGAAGGAGAAGGAGGAGAAGGAGGAGGAGGAGAATATCTGGAGGGATGGATGGGGGAGCTTGTGACGGGCCCATGGGACGTCTCGTACCCCATGTGGGTTCAGTGACAGGATGACACATTCCGCCGTGAAAGTTTCAGAAGAGAGAGAGAGGCTTGGCCCTGTATCAGCGGTTCAGTCAGAGAAGCTTATATCGGGGGCGCCACCTGCGGCCACCCGCGACATCCTGTCCCGCGCGGATCAGATCAGGAAATCTTCTTCATCTTGATCGAACTTCTCATAGTTCTGATTCTTTCTCTCTCTCTTCTCTCTTTCACCTGAACGCATCCTCCGTACATCCGTCGTACGTCGATATTCGTTAATAGATGGACGGATTTTCGTTCGATGGATTTTGCTCTCGTAAATTCTTTCGATTCAGAGCCTATCTCAAAGAGAACAGAGGTACTGGTAAGTTTCGATCTTCGCCCTTCTTAGTTTGATTTTATACGCACGCGTATTTAAGTGTAAATAAGTAAGCGTTGTTCGTAATCCAGAGAGGTTAGGATACTTCAAACGGAAGGATGGGGGCTCGATTCACGCCAATTTCCAGCCACTTTTAATGGAATTTTCCGGGATCAGACAGAGGAGGGGAAGGGGTCTAATGTCGAGGATAAATATCAGCGGCTCCACTCTTTGGACACGCGTAAACTTTACCCCCGGCTAATCCTCTTAAACAATTACAAACCAGTCGATCGGTCTGGTACGTATCTCGACCGTGGCGCCACGCTGCGTTTTGACGTGGGATGAGGCGGCACCTGCATTGTCATGCTAAACCTTGGTCGCCTTTTATCCGCGACCAACAACATCCTTCCCCTCCCCCACCTCCTTCTCGAACTCGCTACTCGCCCAAGTCTGAATTTTTTTGCCAATAAGGAAGAAAGAAAGTTTGGTCTTACGATTCGAACATTCGCGTATTTTGTTTCGCATTAACGAGCAAATTGTAACAATTTAATCCTGAAATCGCACGTCGAATGTATCATTTTTTGTAATTTACAGATTCACTACTCTTTCTCTTTTCATTTGGACGAGTTTCTAATGCCATTCGAAGGCGAGGTGTTTTCTTCTCTCGAAGAATAGTTGAACCTGACGTTTCATTTCAAGCGTCACGTTTATAGCGTTCAAAAGTCGATCCTCTTGTCGCTCAAACATCCACAGTCACAACAATCCGGCGGGTGGTTGCCGATGGACGGACAGCTGTCCATCCGGACAAGAGGGATGGTTGCCATTCCGCCAAAGAGGTTTGTCTTCATTCAAAGATATCGGGCCCTATTATTCGCTCGATCGTCTCTATTTTGCTCGAGCAGCGAACAGATAAAGACTCGTTCCTCGATGGGCGGAATTTGGAGACGAGAAGGTGGCTCCCTCGAGGAACTCGCGCTTCCTGCTCCACCCCGTTCCTCCAACCAACTATTTTCGCAAGACCTCTTATTTATTTCCTTTCTATTTCACGCGAATGAATTGAAAGCTCATTTTAGGCTGGAAATTTATGTATATATATATATATTTATTATATTGGATATTTATAATTTATAATGCAAGTGCATAATGGAATCGAAAAATTGTAACAATTCGCAGATTTTAGCTCCTTAGAAGAAGAATTTGAAGTGTAATTCTCTAACTCGAACGGTTACTTAATTCCACGCAACTATTTCATAACTTCATCGATCGAACAAAATTCGACTCGTCAAACCTGAATGTAACCTCGAACCACTTTCCACTTTCCAGATTCGCAATTTCCCCTCCCCCTCCTCGTAACATCTTTCTCCATCCTTCCCTCCTTTTCAACGCCGTCCAGATGTTTCCCTTTTCTTCTCTTTTCTTTCTTTCTTTTTTTTTTTACAAGATATTCTCCTCCGCCAAAACTGTCGCCAAGAAGAGGAGAGAGCGAAAGAGGTTGGAATGTTTCGTCGAAATTCACGGGAGAGAGAGAGAGAGAGAAATATCGTATTGCAAGGGATGAAATCACGGGGGTCGATCGATCTTCCAGGCCCGAATTTTCCATAATTCCGGCCATTTTCGAAATGGCGGCCGGCTTTTTGTATGCCGCTCGCACGGAATCGTGGCAAGGGACATGGGAAAGGGCGCACAATGGAGTCATCGATCATTCAGTATGAGAGTTGCTCGATTGCCGCTATAACCGTGGCTCTCCCTCCCTCCCTCCCTCTCTCTCTCACTCTCTCCCCACGAATGCGAGCGCAATCGAGCGTGTATTTTTGCCGAATGCACGCGAATCCCCGCGTTACTTTTTTGTTTCCATCCCAAGTGGTCGAAGTAGCGAGCTAGCCAGGGAAATGGAAGTTCGTAATGGCCAATACGCCCGTGTGTGTGTGGGTGTGCGTGCTTTTTTACGAATTCTCTCGCGAAGAAATCGCGCTTCCGTTGGAAGAAGTTTAATTCTAATTTTTGTTTCGAATTTAATTCGATCAAGGTTTCTCGATTTCGAATTTTTACGAAATTTTCACACCGATTAATCTCGAAAGGAGAGGTTAAAAGGAGACTTACCCGCCTCGTAATTAATCACCCCGCGCAAAGTAATTATTTTCTCATACGTTCGAAATTATTATCACCCTTCCTGAAATTAAAAGTAACAGGTTATCTCGCTATTTCATCGTCATCCCTCCCCTCCCCTCCCCGGGATAAAAGAACGCCCCGTCATCGTCGTTTTCTCTCTTTCCGCCTTCGCTTTCATTTTCTCTCTCCCGATATTACGGGAGATCACGCCTTATTTACAGCAGAACGTGCGCGTTCTAAATTCATCAGGACGCGTTTCCTCGTGGCAACGAGGGGGGTTTGCTCGCTCGATTTGCCCTATGACGCACGAGTATCATAGCCCGGGCAAGGAGAGCGTGTATCCCGCAGTAATAAAGTTAGCGCGGTAATTATGACAGGCTCGTTACCAGCCACGTCGCGACGGGATATGAAGTGTTAATGAATGGACGCGTCGAACCAAGGGGTGGCTGGTACCGTCGTGTAATTTTCATTCGCCCGTAAACAAGCACACGCGCGCTTCCAATTTTCGCTATCCTTGCTCCCCCTTGCTCCCGCGCCAATTTTTTTTCCCCGGTGTTTCGTTCCAAGCTGTTTCTTTTTATTTGAATAATTCGCCCACGGATCTTCCTTTTCGGAAATTATCTTTCCTCCTTTTTTATCGGGAATATTGAAACACGCGTTATCGGACGAGATAAGTGACCCTCTTTTGAGTTTTTTCTCAATTTTAATCCGAGTCTAACTCTTTTCCTTGATGATCCGTAATCGATAACGGATGCTGACCAGATTTCCAATGGAAGATAAGAGATAACGTTACTTCGCAATTCTACCCGTTATTCGTCCCCGTTTATTTCCCTAACGTTAACTCGAATATTCGAAATTATACAGTTTTAAGTGGCTACAATTCATCTATCGATATCCGCCGTCTCGTTTGTAAATCGAGAGATAAAATGCTGAGAAAATGTCGACCGTTGGGTGAAAAGAAATTGGCGTCGTCGTCCCCCTGCCCCCCCTCCGGTCGAGTTTCGCAGGATCGGGGTCGGGGGCGGGCGAAGTTAGATTTCCGCGTCATTAAACAGGCGTTGGGGCTGGTCACCGAGTTAATTGAATGCAGCGTGTGTTGACAGGTAGGCATATTGGCAGGCGGAGGGGAAAAAAGGAGGGGAGGGGAGCCGGTCGACCGAAGGTTTGTGTCAGATGCGGTCGCGATATCGGCGTCTCCTCCAAGCCGTGTACCTGTCATTTTCGGTGACCGTGTCATTCAGCCGGAGCTCTTCCCTTTCCTCCTCCTGCAGACCAGAGGAACGAGACTAACCGAAGCTAGGCTTGGAGATAAGGATAGGCCGGATACCTGAAGCGAACGATCGCCAATGCTCGCGTGGTATTCTCTCCTCGGAATCGAACTTGTGTGAAGGTGGGTTTCGTTTTCTCGTATCCCGTTCAATCGTCGATGATCGTGAGAAAGTTGTGATTCTTTCTTAAGGACGTCGAAAGGATGGAAGGAGAAATTTGTTCGAAAAAAGAAATATCGAGGAAGAAAATCGGTCGAAACTGACCTCGGCTTCCTTTTCCAGATACGTATCCGAGGAGATGCTAATTAATGCGCGCCAGAAGAAAGCACGAGCGCGCCCGAGATAATGATCCGGTTTCGACGACGATTCGATGATTCTCAAGAGTCATCGTCGCGACCGCCACGTCTCCAGTTCCTCGAATCTTATCAATTTTCGACGAGCTACTTCGTGAAACCGATAAAGTTTTAAAGCGTGGATAACCATCGGAAAATAATAAATGCTCTCTTCTTTTAGATTATTCTCCTCGAGAATATTATTTCGCGTTTTTTAATTAATCGTGGAAGAAAGGTATGCCCCTTTAAATTGAATCAACATTTCCCGTATCTTTCGTTTATCTGTCCATTGTTATTCCAAAGTTTTTAAGGAAGAAAAGTTGGAGGAGATTCGAGGAGAGAGAAATATGGACGCCTGTCCGAAATTCTTGCGAGTTCGGGCGGGCATGTTACACGGCCAGGTACGCGGCAACTCTCTGGAGAGACCTCCGGCGTGCCTACATGATCCTACACTTTGTGCGATCTCGTCCCCAAGGATTCGTATTCCTAGTCACGCGTTTAATCCCTCGAAACATGCAACCGACTCGCAGCCGTTTCCACGCTCCGGGGACCAAAATTCACCGAGAGAAGAGTAGAGAAGAGAACAGGTATGGAAGTTTGGAAACTTGTTTTATCAATCATTTCCCTCGAAAAATCAAAATCTAAATCTAGCCAGACCTGTGTCTCTCCAATAACCGAGCCATCAGCCAGCCACCGATAAAACACAACCTGTACGACTCAACCCTTCTCAAAAAAAAGGAAAAGAAACTGCTCGAAAACTCCGCTCTCCCTTTTCGTCCTTGAATATCGCGGCCATCCGTCCGGGAGGGGATGCTGGACTCCCAGGAAGTCCTCGAGCGAGGGGTATCGGTTCCAGGGAACACTTTGTGGCCGTGGACACGTCGTGAAACGAGAAGGAGCGGAGGTGAACAGGTTGTCAATGGGAATTTTGTGAACCGTTGGACGTTCTCGGCCCGTCGGTGGACGGTCAAGGGGTGTGCGCATCCTTGGGGACAGATGCGTCACCGGTGCTCGTCGGTGTCGCCGTCGCGTCTGCCTCCGTCGCACGGCCGTCCCCTGCCCCCTCTGATCCTGTCCCTTCGAGCGACCACGTCTCGTTTCCTTTGCCCAATTAGCATCTAACCGTTTCCTCTCCGTATCTACGTATCGAGAGCTCGAGAGAATCGAGCATCTTATTATCCTCTTATTTACTTGTTCACGCTTCGCCTCGTTCGACGGTGACGGTGATGGTGATGAAGGTGAAAGGAGGTGGACCGGGTCGTTGTTGTTTCGATAAACGAAATTTTCTTCTTCCTTTATTATTTTATTTACGCGATATAATAAATTGGCAAGTTGGAAGGTATTATATACACATTTGTATTATTTTTATTACAAGTTTATATTTTTAGGTTATATATTATTCTACGATTTATGGGTAATCAAATTGTTACATCTATTTTACAGAGAATTCAAGTTTAGTTTGTAGAAACGTGCACGAATGATATCTTGGAAGGAAATGGAATTTAAAAATTATCAAGATGAAAATGTTCAATTCAAGAGATTTAGCGTTGTTGCGCAACTATTTGTTAGTGTACTACACGATTAAATTATTAATCTTCAAGATTTTATAGAAAATTTTATTTTTTGTATACAAAGATATACATGCAACAATTCTTGGAACGGATTGGAATCTGAAAATTATCAAGTTACAGATCACTGGGTTTAAAATTTATTACCATATGATTCATTTATGTACAATCAAATTGTAGATCAAATTGTGTTCAAAATAATATTCAAGTGTTGTGCCACTACTTATTATTGCACAATTCATTATATGTAATGTCTAAAGTTTTACAAACAATTGAACTTTAGTTTGTAAAAATATACAACATCTTGGAACAGATTGGAATATTCAAGAGATTGAGTGCTATGCTACTATTTTTCCACCACAATTATATGTAAACTCTATTTAACTCTTTGTACAGAGAATTGGAATATTCAGGAGATTGAGTGCTGAGCAATTATTTACTATTATACTATATGATTCATTTATGTATAATCTCTAAGCTTTTACGGAGAATTTAACTTTAGTTTATAAAAATATACATCTTAGAAGGAATTGGAATCTGAAAATTCACGTTCATTTATATGTAATCTCTAAGATTTTACAAAGAATTGAACTACATCTTGAAACAGATTGAAATATTCAAGAGATTTAAAGCTGTGCCACTATTTACTATATGATTCATTTATGTGTAATGTCTAAAGTTTCACAGAGAATTTAACTTTAGTTTATAGAAATATACAACATCTTGGAACAACAAATTGGAATATTCAAAAGATTTAGAGCCATTATTTACTATTGCACCATATGATTCATTTATGTGTAATCTCTAAGGTTTTACAGAGAATTTAACTTTTATAAAAATATACATCTTGGAAGGAATTGGAATCTGAAAATTATTAAATTACTTTATTGTTAATAGATCAAAATATATTCAAGAGCTATGCCATTATTTATCACACGATTCATTTATGCACAGTCAAATTATAGATCACTACTCTATTCAAAATATATTCAAGAATACTATGCCACTATTTACTACTGCATCACAATTCATTTATGTGTAACCTCCAAGAGAAGATTTTACAGAGAATTTAACTTTAATTTGTAAAAATTATACAACATCTTGGCACGAATTGGAATTTGAAAATTATCAAATTGCAGACCACAGTGTTCAAAATATATTCGTTTTCTTAATTCTTAATTCTTCTTCCCTAATCATCCTATTTTCACGAACCTTCTTCCCAACATCCCCTCCTCCTCCTCAAAACGCATAGAGGGCGCCTATACAGCGTCGTACCTTTTACATCTTAATCCAAAGGAAGATGGCAGAGGAGAAGGAGGAGGTAGCGGCCTCCCGCGGAGAGGCGAATTTTTTCCTCGCGAGCAAAGTAGGCGAGGAAAGTACGGTGGAAGCCCGGGAGCATCGAGGCCCCAGGATCCAGGGGTGTAGTGGCAAGCAACGGTACTCGATGCTGTGCCGTTGGGAGCGTGCTAATGGCTACTGACACGCAGTTTTGATGGATCGGCCGACCGCTCTTCCTCCTCTCCGCCTCCTCGTCTCGCCGCGAAATATGCGAGCCGAGCGATACCGCGCCACGAAGGTCCGCCGATGGGAGGAAATGCACCGACAAACAGGAAGAGGAGAAGGGAAACGTTATTGCGTCTCTCGTGTGAGAAAAGATGATCAATATGTGGGTCGTTGGAACGGGAGCCTTGGGGACAATTTCTTTTTCGAGAAGAACTTCTTTCGATAATTTTTCTTTTTTTTTTTTTTTATGGATACTTTTGTTACGTTGAATTTTAAATTAATTAATTTCTCTCTCTTCAAAAATTTTTTTTCTTCCTAAATTCAAGATATATTTATAAATCAGATACAAGGTTATATTGTTTCGGTTGGATTATCTTCTTATTTCGATCGGATTTTTGTCGAATGATCGTCGTCTTCGAAATCAAAGTGTGCAAAAGCATTTCGGAAGCTTCGATTTCGAAAACGAAAGAACGCTCTTCCGCGAAAGATGAAATAATTCGAATTCGGTGACAAGAGCAGTCTATTGCTATTTGAAATAATCCATCGAATTATTTTTTGTTACACATTTTTAAGTTACCTTTCTAAAATTCCAGTGTGAAAATACGTCTGCGATGCCAAGTAATTCGAATTATTAAAAAAATTACACTCGTTTTCACGCGCTCTGTCTAAAACTGGCTCGAATCGTTTATTATCTTAACGTTCAATTCTTCGACAAATTAAACTTTTCGATTTCGTTTCGTTCTAAAGATTCTAAAGAATGAGCCAACCGAGTAAGGGACGTTCGTAAATTATATATAAGATTGGAGTGGTGGGTCTGACCCATTTTGCACGAAACAACGATGAAAGAGAGGAAACGAGAGGACTGGAAATGGAAGCGTTCCGTGGCAGTTTGTTGGAGCACTTGGAGCAACAGAAGCAATAGCAGCAATGGCCATTCCGACGGCGGCGGCGGCAGCAACGGCAGCTTTAGCGGACGGCCGGCGATCATCCATCACGAAGGTGTCAGCCTCCCCCTTCGGCCAGAAACAACTAGCTATGACATTCTTCGCGCTGCCACTGCTTCCTTTTTGCCTTTTACCACTCTCTATCCTTTCCTCCCCTCCTTTCTTTTTCATTTTCCTTTGCTTTTCTTCCCTTTCCTGTCCCTCCCTCCCTTTTTTCCTCACCATTTTCTCGGGACGATGCGAGAGGACGCCCAAAAAGAGAATTTCGAGCGAATCGAGCAAAAGAGGAATTTTCTATGGAAGAGGAAAGTGATAATGAAAGAGACTCGAATTGAAAAGGAAAATTTGATGAAAAGATTTTAAATTTTATCATTTCTATAAAATAAGCACGGTCGATAAACAATACTTTTATTTATTATTGCGACCGAAAAGATTGATATTTTTATTTCGCATAGGTAATAGTGGATTATTTGTTTTTAACTTATTTGTATCGAGGCAAAGACCAAAATGGCCACCAGCAGGGGCTTAGGAGGGTAAAAATACCATTGGAGGGGAAAGCACGCCACACGGGTTTTCTTCTCGGTCGAGGGTCGCAGCGGCAACGGTAATGTTTTAATTAAGACAAACGTGGTCGTTGGTTAAATATGGTAACGACTTCTGTCCGACAATGGGAATCAATCATGCACGCGTGTGCTGATCGTCAGCCGATAAAAACGCGCGGCCACGAGCACGCCGCGTTTCCAACTCTTGTTCGTTATATTCGTCCGCTGCGAGTTGGAATTTCTGTCGACCGTTTAACGAATAAATATTTCGTTTCGGGACGTTCTTTTTTTAAGAAACAAATCTTTCCCCTTCAAGAGGAGAAATTAGACAGATTTATCTGAATTATTCATTCTCTCGTTTCGATATCTAATTTTAAGTGTTAATTTCAAGAGATATATGGAAAGAACGTGGTTTCTTCGGCATGGATTGGAGAAATGGAAGGAGTATATTTTTCGAGAGAGAGAGAGAGAGAGAGAGAGAGGAGAAGGATTTAAGTGTAAGTCGGGGAAAAAGGGGCTGTTGACAAGGAACGGCAGTTGTGAAGTTTTTCGGGGGTATGGGTAGGGTAACGTACAATTCTATTTGTTGGATGATTGTACCGCTGCGAAATCAAGTCTGACGAAGATCGATCGGACGGTATTTCGGGCGTCAACACACGGGATCGTCGGTTCCCCTGTTCAATCCAACTAAGGTCGGGGTCCTACGTCACTCTCTCGCAGATGCTGCCAATCCTGGCTAAAGTTTCTATTAAGAAATTCCATTTAATGAAAACGCGTTCCAGGGTTCGGCCGTTTAACGCGAGAAGGCACAATGCTGCCTTGATTTCGGACTTGTATTGAAAAGAAGGAAAGGACGGACATACGAAATGGACGTTGCAGAATTGGATGCATATACAAGTTTATATGATTGTTTGGTAAAATTGTTTTTAAGATTATTGAGATTCAGAGAGCGTTCGTAGTAATTAGAAATTATTTTATTTGTTTAAAATTTTGTTTGTATAATAGGAATATCAAATGAATATTAATAATTGGCGGAATTAATAAAAATATCATCGGTGAGTTTGTTACATAAATTCATTTAATAAGGTATGAATTATTGTTCGTAATTTTGAAGGTAAAAAATTATTAATAATGCAATAAAAGTATGTATATATATATATATATATATATATATATATATATATATTTATTGACGATTGATAAAACAGTATTCTACTTGTTCGTATGAAAGCATAGATGTCGTATAGAGTAGATTTGATATCTTTTTTATTTCTTATTTTTATTATTTCAATACCATTTTCAATATAACCAACTTATTATTATAAAAAATTTTATAATGGTAATAAAGTTAAATATTACATTCGATCAATCTTTATTATTAGAAAATATAATTAATTTATAAAATTAATAAATATAATAATTTATAAGTTTATAAAAAAATCGTTAAATAGAATTAATAAAATATTAATAGAATATATTAAAAATATATTAAAAATATATAAATAAAAGTATTTTTTTAAATGTTCATTTACAGACAACCGTTATCGATAGTGTTCGACAATCGGTCTATTGATCGAGCTATAGTTACCAAGTGAGGGAAGGTCAACAGTTACGATCTGACTACTGAACTCTTTAGATGTAAGCTACATGCGTTTAATGTATATATATTTCGCGTGTTTTATTTACGATTGTTTATGTTTATTCGTAGTATTATATTTATTCGCGAATAAAATAGTTTCGTGCACTTTATTCCTGAGTATATTTTATCATTTTTATAGATAGATGGTAAACTGTAACTGTGTCAATGTGTTATCTACGAATGGTAAGTTGCATTTTTGTCACAGGTAATTGGTTTACTTTTTTAAACGTTACTTTTTTATAATAAATAAATCTAAATTATGAAATTTGAATTAAACTTTAATAATAGAAAATAAATTTTTAATTTATTCGTGTAATGTTAATTCTAGATTAAACGTTGTTAAGATTATAAAATTATTATAAAATTTCAAAATATAATATAAATACGAAATAAAAATTATATTTCATGCTATTAATAAAACTTTGTATATCAATTATTATTAATATATATTATTATAATACTATACATTATTTATTCGCTTTACTTTTAATTTTTAATTTGATTTTATTTTAAACTTTTAATTTATTTAACTTATTTAATTTTTATCTAATTTCTTATTTTTCTTGCAAGTTTTATATTGTAATAATTTTAATCTATTTAATACTTATCATTAATTCTATATTTTATATTTCTCTAATTTGTTTAAATTAATTTTTAAATGTCTCGTTTTTTATTTTTTAATTTTAGATGGGTCTCGATGCATAGTCACCTTCTCGTTGGTGAGACTCGGTAATTGGCATCGCTTTTCAAATTTTTTTGTTTAATTTGAAAAATATCTTACAAATATTTTAAATTTAATTTTCGAAAAGCGATGACAAGCCAAGAACTACGCACATCTGCAATTTAATCTAAAAAATAATACTTTTTATTAATTAATTATTTAATCATCGATAGATTAGATTATTAATAAATAAAGATATTCTCATTTTTATTATATTTCTCAATTTTTTTAAACAAAATTTAAATAACATCTGTTTTCTTCCCAAATAAAACGAGAATATCCTTGTCAGATAACAGATGTTAAATTAGTTAACGAATTGATAATAATTAATATTGCAATTTATAATATCGTAAGAGTATTTCATAAGATACAATTCCCAACTTAAAGCAAGCGAAAAGTTAAAAATTTGCAATTCTTTTACTTTCTCCCTTTTCGTTTATTTTCCAATTTCTTATTCGTTTCTCTTCGTAAATTTATCCAAAAATCGTTCAGCTCCGATCGATTGATGATTCTTGGAAATCCTTTGTTCCTTTCAGTGTCGTCAGAACATAAGTCGTCTCTTCTCTTTGCCAAACCGTTGTCGCAACCCTCGACTGACCACGACTGGCGAGTATCACTGGTCTGACGACTTTCGTAAATCTACTGAGTTAATCTCGCGATCGTGAAGATGAGGGCAGTGACTGTTCGGGCTGATTTCGTAGTTTTTTGTAATTTCTTGTAATTTAATTCTAAGTTTTCAGTTGATTTTCGATTTTTTCGTCTGCATATTGGAATTTCTAAATCTTTGTTTCACACGTTATCAGTAGATTGATAGAATAGATCGATTTAAGATCAAGATGTAGAATAAATTAGATTTAAATAGTGTTAAGATATAGTTTAAGTTAGTTTAAAATCTCATAGTAAAGATCCATTGTATTTTAATTTAGATAATTATTTTGTTTTGGTTATTTATAATGAATTTATTATATTTAATATTTTATATTTCAAATTTCTCATATTTATTTAACCTTTATAGACGATTAATTAATTGTTATTTTTAATTCATTTGTTATATTTTCTATTTTTTTAAATTTAAATTTGTTTGCATTAATTATTGATTTTAATCTTTTGTTTTTAGATGGGATCTCGATAATCATCTCCTCGTTGGTGAGACCTGTAGTAATTGGTAGTAATTCTTCTAAAATATCTTATTTTAAAAATGTTTTTTTAGAGTCATTTGAAAATGCTAAAAATATTTCGTTAATGTGAGATTAAAGCGATGGCAAGGTAAGAACTACGCATATCTGTAGTCCAATCTAATGCATGATTACATTATAATATAGATATAATGTAACATTAAAATATAATTATATAAATAATTATAAAATTTTTTTGGTTATTTTATTTAGTTATTGTTAAACTGGACTGCAGATATCAAACTTGTTATAAAAATTTTTTTCCTAACTTTTTTCTTTTTTTTCTTATCATTTTGTTTCAGACATTTTTTATATTATATATTTTTTAATTTATTTAATTCTGATCCTTTTTACTCTCTTATATTTTTCTAATTTATATAATTTATATAAATTCTTAATCAATTTTAATCATTTATCTTTATTTTATTTTGTATAGCGAATATTAAAAATTATGTTTAAATTTTATTTTTCGTTTTTATTTTTTTTCAGTTATATTATATGTTATTTTTTTTATATTATATATATTTTACATAATCTTTTCAGATTTGATAAATTTTTATTTTAAATTTCCTTATTTATGCTATAATTTTTAGTAATTTGATTAAAACTATTTAATTTTTATGTTAAATCAATTATAATTATTTATTTTTATTATTTTTTTTAACAATGAATTAAATGTTATAGTTATTTTCAATTAAAAATGTGTTAAAAGTATATTATACGATACTTAAATTGTCGCGCGGTTTTGGAAAAGGAACTATGCTATTCCAACCAATCAGAGAGCTTCTAGGACCCAGCGAATAGACGAATTATTGCGCATGGCGTTAGTCTACTATCGAAACTCGTGACGGAAGGATATGTTACACCGGTACAAGTACGTAATTGCGTACAATTTTTATTAATATTTTATTGTGATTTCTTAACTTTTGATAGTTTTGTGTACGTGATACGTGTTTGTTTAATCATTTATTAAACAATATTCCAAAATTGAATAGTTTTTTTATACTTCTTTGTCGTTTTACGTTGTTCATTTATTTGACGGTTATCGGTTGTTCGTATTATTTGTTCGTAAATTTTATAAATCTAAACTTGATTTCTGTTCTTGATTTCAATTATTGCTTTTTAAACATTTTTTACTTTAATATATTTTATTTATTATACATTTATTACATGTGTTTTACTTTGATTTTCGTGTGCAGAATTCGTTCGATTGTCGGTATGACTTCGAGATGTAAGAGCCAATCGAATTACGTATACGCAAATCAGGTAAGATTTTTATATATTTTATCAAGAATCACGATTTAAAATATTTTCACATATTTTTAATTGCGTATATCTATATGTTGTGTTCTTATATTTTGATTATAGCTGGTTTAATATTTATATAGAATACGAGGAATTTGGAGGTCGAGTTTACGTTTGATGTTTGTTGTCGATCTCTCGACGAGCATATCCCCTCCATACCAATTTCGATAATCGAAATTGTGCCGCGAGCCATGTCATTGTGTCTTTGAAATTCGTGCCGATTAGACGCTTCGATTTGTAACAGGTATGTAATTCAATTATTATATAATTATTTCAATAGTTCATTTTTATTTATTGCATATTATTTATTTAATCAATATATATTCAATCGTGTAAATATTATAATCGAGAGTTTTTGGAGGAAACTATTCTTTTTTCTTTATTAACGTATTTGATCGTTAAAATTACTGGTAAATCGTACCGTGAATTTCTAGAATGGAATTTTTTATTGATGCTTTCTTTAATAATATTACAAGTTAGTTTTTTTTTTAATAATAATCGATACATTTATTATAAAGATTTTCATTTTCTTTTATATCTTTTTAGAAGCTAATTGTCGATAGCTCAAGAAAGGATAAAAAAGATAAAAAGGATTCAAACATGGACGCCACGATGACTTGTAAATTTCAACGCAATAAAATGGTGACTTTTTGAGGATAAGTGGTAACATTTTTGTACGAGAAATACGTACATTTTTCTTCTTTTTATTCGATTACATCTTTTTATTTGATTATTATTGACTTGTTAAGTAATTCATAATATATCGATACAATAATTGCGAATATCAAACAAATTAAATTTTTATTTCAAATACTTTTTTAATTTTAAATAGATTAAATTTATATTTTCAATAACTTTCAATTCATAGAAATAACAGCTTCAGAATAATAATAGTAGTTTCTTGAACAAATGCTTGATAGGAAAAAAAAAGAAAATGTTGAAACGATATTTTCTTTTTTTTTTATCCCACCTTTCCCTATTTTTGACCGCGCGCAATGCGGTTAGTAGAATCAGTGTTTTTTTCGTGACAGTATTTTCAATATTCTTTAGAGCAATGGCTCTAATTTAATTATTATAATATCTCGCGAAAGTAGAATCAGTGTTTGTTCGCCGATTGTTATTCAAACGGACGGGTCAGTAGTCTTTTATTTTATTTTATTTTTCTGTAAATATTCGTTTTCGGTATAGGGTAAAGTCAGTGCATCAAGAGAATAAGGCGATCATCCATCACGCGAAGAGGTAACTTGATATTTTTATTAAAATTTAATAGATTCCTGTTTTTCTTTATTTTAAAATTTTTTAATAATAACCGCTGTTTCTTAAGAACAAAAATTACATTTAATATTTTATTCTTTGTTAAAGGAGCCGATGGACTTTACAAAGATTCGAAAGACATTTGTGACCGCGTGCAATGCGGTTATTAGAGCCAGTGTTTTTTCGCGACAGTATTTTTAATATTTTTTAGAGCAAAACAGCTCTGATTAAATACAATTAGAATGATCAAACGCGAATATAGAATCAGTGTTTGCTCGCCGATTATAACTAATGAAACGGACGCGTTATTAGCTTCTTATTTTTATTTTTTTTTAATTTGTATATATATTCGTTTTCGGTACAGGGTTGAGTCAGTGTACGAAGAACACAAGGCGATCATCCATCACGCGAAGAGGTAATTACATAATTTTAATATTTTCATATTTTATTATTATTTCAAACAATCAGAATTGTATTTTAAATTGTGATGTTCCTTTCTTCGTTAGATTTCTCCCAACTTGTACCCGACAAGCTGACTTCTGGGCCTCAGCAGCAGCAGTTGTTCGCATCGAATGGTGAGTCGCATGCATTTTGGTTCCTCTGGTCACTCAATCATGTCGTAGGGCGAAAGGTCCGAATCGACACGGGTGACTGGTTGTATACGTAGATTTTTGCACGAGCACAGTAACCACGAGTATTTATTATACTACTCGTGAGTAGTAACATTTTTCTTGTTTCATTTATCAGATCAGGATAGGGTCTTCTTGCACATCGCGTATTCATTGAGACTAATATTGACAATTATATCATCAAAATTTTAATTAACGTTGTTGGTAATTAGTTTGTACATCTGTGGTTGAAAATATTATAATTTGCCACAATTATGCGATTATGTGATCGATATATGAATGTATATATTTATGAATAAAATTTTGAATTGAGTATCTTTGAGTAAAGAAATCGGATGCCTTCCGATTTCGTTACGATAAAAATTTCAATTATTATACAATAATAATAGCGCATATTATCATTATTAGATAATTTTCCAATGAAATTTCTTTTCGTATACAAGAATGTATAAAAAATTTTACGTGCAAGAAGACATTTCGCGACAGGTAGATTTCAAAATCGAAGCATAATAAATTTTTTTAACTGTTTTTTAGAAAATTTGCTTTGATTGAGAGATCGCCTGAGGATTAATTGCATTAATATTTCCTTTAGAGTCAATTATTTCTTATTATTAATTCATATTATTAATCACTTATATTACATTACCATTTGATCAATATTTAAATACAGATAGATATTTCATTAAATTCATTCAATACATTTATTAAAACTTACATAAAGTATATCAAATATCAAAGAAAATTAGCCCGTTAGATAAAAATTATACTAATACACTTTTTTTAGCTCAGGATTTTCAGATTTAACCCTTTCCGTGTTCACTGCCAGGACCCCACTCACGTGCCCAAGTGCTACTTGAGTGGGAGAAAGGCAATGGGCATGACGACCTTAGTTCATAAGCTAATGAAAATTTTTCAGCGACTGACGATGCGTTAGTGTATCGTGCACGACGTATTTTCCACACGTGTGTGTGTGTGGTTAGGCTGTGGAAATGCGTCGTTTCGATTATTACTTCACATACGAAAAATATTACAGATGTAATAACAACAGTATTATCGATAATTGTAAATTTACAATACGTTTAATAATGCATTCGTTTATTCGCAATAATTAAAAATTGATATTCGCGCATTATTTTATCGCGAATCACGCAATGGCCACTGGCCGTCGTCAGTCGATTTCAGGAAAACGGTACGTAAAGTTAGAGCGTGAGAGCAGCGTGCCAAGCTCGGGTGTCGGAGGCGTCCCGGGACGCTTTCCCTAGTGTAGGCCTTTTTGCGCCCGAGCGTTATGCGTGAGAATCGTGGAGAGAGTGTGTTGGTGTGCCTGTTTTGCCATTTCTCTTTAAATATAGGGCTAGGTAGGACAGGTAGCTTACTTTCTGGTGCGAATGTTAATTATAAGTAGGTAGGGCCGGGCAGGTTGTCACAGTCTCTGGTCGGGTAGGCGCGTTTCGCGTGGCAATCTGTTTCAGGAAAATTTAATTCGAAGAGCGGACGGCGGCGAGGCCGTGGCGCTAGTGGAGAATTCTCCTCGTCTCTCGCTCTCCGCCTATCCGCTCTTCGAATTGTCGCGGACGCGGTCGCGTGTTTGTCACGAAACGAACGTTGAGCTCGAGATTCTGCGCGCATACGAGAAACGATCACCACCGTGATCGTTGATCGTCCATGCGCGCTCAGCTTTTTGTCGGGTTTAGTCCTTTTTTTTTCTTTTTTTTCTTCTTCGTATGGTTAGCGAATCTCGAGCCTAGTTTTTAAGTTTCAGCGGGCATCGCGCCCGAAGGAGGAAGACCGAAGAGGCCTCGACAAACTGTCGCGAAGAGGGGCTGCAACGGATGGCTTCCCATCCTTTGGATCTTTTTCCGGGGTCCAAAGAATGGGAGGTCATCGTTACTACTTTGTTACTGTGCTCGTTTTAGAATATGTAGTAAATGTTGTATCGTCTGCTCCAGTCACGGGCAAATCGCGATTTTTATTAGCGTCTTAAAAAATTTCGCGTATGATTTTGTGTAATTTCTTTTTTTTTTTACTTGAATTTGAATTGCAAAAAAGTATTAATTTTCAATTAATTGTTCGAAGTAGCTTCTCTTTTTGAAATAAATTTTGTGTTCAATTTATTCTAACAATTAGTGTTGCGCTGACGAATATTCGCGTTTTTGAAGTAGTGTTGCGCCAATGATATGCCCAAAGTTTCGACTGGAATTACGTTCCTGGACCATCTAATGCGGTTAGAAGAGCATTAGGATGGTTTATACGACGGCAGCCACCAAGATGGCTGCATCTTCCGCTATTAGTGTTGCGTTTGTTTAAACAGGAGTGCATAAAGTAGCGTATTAGAGTTGCGTGGATTAAATTACTCGACGTTTTGTCGAGTGTTGCTTCCGGGAATATATTTTTTTTCTTTTTTTTTTTTTTTTGAATTAAGAATTGCATCGCAAGTGTAATAATAAAGCACTCTTCGCGATTTGTTTTATTTTATGTCATAGAGTTTAGTATATTAGTGTTGCGAAACGAGAAAAGATTCCACTCACGCGTTGTTCGGGTTCATACATTGAGTGGATTACGTATTTTGGTAGCCCTTCTGGCTATCTTTTCCTTTTTTTCTTCTTTTCAGCATCCCATTTAAAGGGCATTTGTTAATGGAAATGCTTTGTTATTTCTGAAAATGTTTCATTTGTGTTATATATGTAATATTATTACTTAAAATTGTTTCTTGTGAATTAAATTTCAAATTCGAATCTTTCTAAATTTACAAAATTTTGATTGAAAAAAAAGAAATGTGAATTACTTAACAATATTTTGTTTCGTTTATTACATGTTTTCTTTTCAGGTACAATTTTTTTTCTCAAATACTAATCCATTAAACGAGTTTGTTTCAGGTTGATTAACTTTTAGGATATAACGTTTAAGGATCAAATGTGTAGGTCAAAGATTCTTGAGAAGAAGATTCTTGGAAAGAAAAAAGATATGTGAGTAATAAATAAATTAAAAAAAAAAAAATGTATGTAAAAGATAAAATATATATTCATAAAATTTATAAATTAATTATTTTATGTAACAAAATGTTTAATTTCTTTGTGAAACTTTTAAAGAATTTGGATTTTTATTAATCTATTTTGAGTTTTTCAGATAAAGAAGAAGAAGAAGATTGACATGTTCTTTCAGGATTCAACATAGAAGACACATATCCTTCTTCTCCTGTTTATTATATTCAGATATTTGTAATTAGGAATTTTAGAATTAAGAATTTAATTAGGAAATATTTTGAATTAAAATATTAGTATAATACTGTACAAATAAGTAATTGATAAGACAATAGTACATAAGACATAGATTAAGCAAAATATATTTATAAGTGCATGCAAGGGTGTTAATTATAAGATAAATAATAATGGGAAAAATGCATGTAGTTCAATGCACGCAGCGCAATGCACGCAGCGCAATGCACGTAGCGCAATGCACGCAGCTCGATGCAGGATAATGCATGGTGGTGGGATGCTTATTTTGCTTATTTTTTTTCTTTCTTTTCACGCTTTTTAACTATCAATTATTTTCATTCTCGTGATAAGAACGAAGATATTGATAGAAAGTAATATCTCTTAATTTTAATTGAGAAATGTTACTTTTAGATTTAGATTTCCGCGTCGGAATTTTCCTTCAAGTTTCCTTTTGTTACATGATTTACACAACGATCAACGGTTTGGACGTTTTGTAAATGTGCATCAAAAGGAAAATTTATTTGAAAATTAAAAAAAATTTTTGCGCAAAAGGAGGGTGGATGGGATGTCGTGGTTAGGGTGGGTCTCCAAAGCAGCAACCTCCACGCGGTGAGACCTGGGTCAGTATTATTTGCTGTGCTAATTATTAATTGTATCACGATCGATGTAACTGTCGTATAGCAAATAATACTAGCTAATTGGCTGCAATCGCGATTATTTTTTTATACAAAGCATGTTAGGAATTAAGAAGTTAATTTTTCATAAAAGTTTTGTTGCCATTTGTATTAGTAGCATGTTATTATAGTTAGTAAGAAATGATAGCATGTAAGAATTTAAATATAAGACATTTTGTAATACACATTATATTGCGTTGGTAATAAGGCGTAAAAAATGTAAATTTTGTGCATTGTTGGTAAGTTGCCATCTAACGAGATAAACCAATATATAATGTACGTGTTGTATTATTTGGTGAGGCTTACCGCACTCTCAAGGTATTAACTTACCAGCAATGCACAATACTAACGTTAATGTTAATTTAAGATCGATATTTCGGAACACGTTGTACAAACTTCCGTAAGATGTCAGTATATTCCGTTTCTCGTCGGTAATAACGTGTCGATATTTCAGAACTCTCTAACGAAAATGTATTACTGTTGTAGATAAAGCGTCAACAGTCGATATAGAAGAATACTTTGAAATCTACGATCGGTAAGATGTGAAAAGTAGTCGAAGAATCATAATTCTTGGGTAATCGTACACGAATTATAGTTGAAAATAATGGACGCAGATGGAGTTTAACGAGGTTAGTTTCGCGTTACTGTCATAGAACGAAACAGCTGTTGTCTCGAGTTCGGGGGTGGTATCTACTGTCAGATGCTCCGCCTATAAATCAACCGAGCTCATGGGGGAGACAGGCCGACGCCATGTTAACATACATAAACAAACCTTGCGCGCCCTAACTGATAAACGGCGAAAGCTGCGCGCAACAAGCGATCGTACGCGAATAAAATAAATCTCGCGTAAGTACTTTATCTTTTTTTTTTTTTTTTTTTTTTTTCATGAAATTCGGCGAAACGATGGAAAGTCAAGTTTTTGAAGGAAATTATCGAGATCAATTTAAAAAAAATATCGCGAGAAATTGTTTTAAGCGAAATTGTCGCGATCGAAAGAAATGCAGACAATGAAATATGTACGAAGTGTCTATTCACAGTTAGAAGCTTCACGAAGAAAAATTAAACAGGCTGCTAGGAATAATTAATAAATGTCAATCAGTTCCGTGGAATCGAAGGTGTCGGTGGAGAGAAGTACCAGCTAAAATGATTTTATGCCTGTCTTATGAACAATCTAATGTTACCCGACCAATGGACAAAGATCATAGGACGGCTAATGGTCGAAGACTCGTCCGTCTCGAAGACCCGAGACTAATCAGCGCGAGCATTAATCATCCCCGTGGATCCTCGACCCAATTTTCGGTAAGGTCAAGTCGCAATGGAGACGTTGATTGGATTCCACGTCAGACCAGAAGTAAACACCTTTCCCCCCTCCTCCCGCTCCCCCCCCTCCTCCATACTTCTTTACGAGTTCTCTATCCCAATCTCTTTTCTTTCATTGAAACGATCGTTTAACCGGTAATAGAAAATATCATCTTTATCGCCTCTTTTAATTTACCTTATTAATTTATAGTTAGCCAAGATCTACCAAGATTTTCCGCTCTCTCCAATTTAATACCCAAGAATTGAAATAGCGAATCTAATCTTGACTTTTAATTCCGGATTAACCAAGATTTATCTCGAAATGATTGAAATTTCCATAATTTTAAGAAATCTCTTCCAAACGACCGATAAATCCGTAAGCCTTCGTTTCAAATAAAAATCGTAACAATCTTAAAATTTGATGGAGTAATAGAGGAGTGATCTTTCGTTACAGGGTGGACCAGAGAAGATCGTCTTGCGACAATGAAATCCCCCGTTTATTCTTAATGCGGTCCGTGGAAAAGAACGTGCGCTGGGTAATTGTAAACCGTGGCCACCGTGGTTGGCGTGGTTGGACCGTTTATCATCATCTCTATAGGTCGAAGCGAGATTCGGGGGTTCACCCGTGCTAAGAGTTAAAACCTCAGCATGACTGGTGGCCTCGGTAGCCGATAGACGTGTCATTTACGCGTCTACGAATCAATAGCTGCTTCACTTTACACCCACCTTACATCATTAGTCATTTTATAGGGCCGTTATACAGTGTATCCTCTTTACATGCCTCCCGGGAATCCATCCATGCGCTCTTCTTCCTCTTCTTTTATCAGATACCGAGCCGATCAAAGTATCTTTTGTCACGTACCTGATGGATTTCCCCCCGATTTTCTGCAATTTTTAATTAGCTCTGTATCGATGTTCGAGGAAAATCTTGGAGGAATTTCAATTTCGAAAAAATTAGGATTTTAAGGATTATTTTTTGAAAATTTTCGAATATTTTTTTAAGATTCGAAAATTTTTCTCGAACTTTTAATTAGGAAGATTTCTTCTATCGAAAGTATTTTCGAAAAAATTAGGATATTTTAAGGAAAGTTGATTATTTTTTGAAAATTTTCGAATATTTTTTTAAAATTCGAAAATTTTTCTGGAACTTTTAATTAGGAAGATTTCTTCTATCGAAAGTATTTTAATTTCGAAAAAATTAGGATTTTAAGGATTATTTTTTGAAAATTTTCGAATATTTTTTTAAGATTCGAAAATTTTTCTGGAACTTTTAATTAGAAAGCTTTTTTCTATCGAAAGTATTTTAATTTCGAAAAAATTAGGATTTTAAGGATTATTTTTTGAAAATTTTCGAATATTTTTTTAAGATTCGAAAATTTTTCTGAAACTTTTAATTAGAAAGCTTTGAAGAAAATCTCCGAGGAAAGTATTTTAATTTCGAAAAAATTAGAGTTTAAATTGAATATTTTTTGACTTTTAGGAATATTTTTTCGAAAATTTTTAATTAGGACACTTCGAAGAAAATATTCGAGGAAAGTATTTTAATTTCGAAAAAATTAGGGTTTAAACGAAAATTGAATATTTTTTGACCTTTAGGAATATTTTTTCGAGATTCGAAAATTTTACATTTAATTCTTTTCTTTACAAAATTCCCAATTACACGCGCTCGTATTAATTTTTCTCATTTTTCTCAACTTTTCTTTTCTACGCTCTAATTCGACATAAAATATATATCCAATCCATTTCTACATCTTAAAATTCCTTCTCACCTCACAAAAAAAAAAAACAAAACAAAACCTCTATCTCCCCTCCCCTGTAAAATTATAAAAGCATCGATACCGGTTCAATTCGTATATTCATCCCCTCGTATCGATCGAACCCCCCGTTCCACCCTCGAAACTCTTGAAAAATCCCCAAAGAGAACGAATCTGTTGTTTGGATCTAACTTCTGAAACACGGATCGGGGGTATCTAGGTGAAGCCAGATGCGGAGAACAATTAATAAAATGTATCCAGAGAGTGTCTAGGAGGATGCGTCCCGACTAATATTCGAACTCTGCCGTGACACGGGCCAACTAATCATTATAACGATCCCGCGTATGCACGTTACACGTGTTCCTGCCTGCACGCTCGTGCGCGTGCGCGTGTGTGCGCGGATCAGGGCCGGCTCCTCGACGACCGAAGAAACGCCGAACGGTGTTTTGCACGCTTACCGCTCGATTTTCGGATCTCTCTCTCCTTCCTCCAGCCTACCCCATCGAGATTTATGGAACGTGTCGAATCGAACCCCTTCTCAGTTAACCTCACGTTTCAAACTCTTGCATTTTTCCACTCATCTCTCCGCAACTTGGAAACTGATTGTTGCTCGATTCCATAATAATTCCATATATATATATATATGGAAAATTCGTTCAAATTTCCCGCAATCGTCCGTTGAACCGAGAGAAGGTTCAACCAAGATTGGGACGAGGCTGTTTCCACTGCGAGAGAGAGGATATATCCGTAATTTCCCCTTGGGGTTCTGTTTGCGGTTTGAGAAGCGAAGGAAGGAAGGAAGGAAGGAAGCGAGCCATCTCGTTGGGTGGAAAGGAAGGAATCGCGCAAGGTGTTCTCCCGCGGTGTGTATATAAACTCGACACCGTGTATATGGGGGGAGAGGCGCGTAGAGCAACGTGGCGGCGGTGGAGGCTGCCGCTTCCTTCATCTATCATGCGAACCATGACAAACCGAGGCTCAAAAGGCAGAGCCGCCAGCGTGGCGAGCGAGCGAGCGAGCGAGCGACTTCTTGCCTTGCTGCCGCCTCGGAGCCTTCTCTTTCTCTCCCCTTCGAGAGAGCCGAGTCGAGGCTTCTCTCTACCTGTCCGCTACGTGGGATCCACTCCTTCTCTCCCTCCACATTTATTAACATTTAAGCGTTAACGACATTTCTCTCCCGTTCGTGGCATCGAAGAAACCGGAACCGTCCTCGATTCCTTTCGTTTTTCGACGACACGAAAATTCGAGTCTCTTTTTCTTTCTTTCCCCCCTTCCTCCTCCCCTGGGAAAGCAGCAGCAGCAGCGTTTTTTGCGGATAGATGGTCGCGGATGATGAATTTTTTTTCTTTTCTTTTCTTTTTTTTTTTTTTTTTGATTGGTTGGTTGGTTAGGGAGCGTAGTTTTGTTATTAGAGATGTTTGATTCGTTTGAAATATGGAGTTTGCGTGGTATTGCGTGGTGGGGTTTAATTGAAGGTTAAGTGAAATGGTAATTTTTAGTAGAGTCGTTGGTAAAATGATAAATTTATTTTTCCAGTTTTCGCAAAATTGTTATAAAATGGAAGTTACGAAATGATAATTTTTGGAGGATTGTATTCCAGTTACCATCGATGGCCGCGAAATTTGTCTTCATGGTCGTTCAATATTCACAAAATGCTGAAATTTCAAGTCAGAGTTACGAAATAATAATTTTTGGACGATTGTATTCCAGTAATCCATTGATGGTCAATGAAATTTATTTTTCCAACTCTCACAATTCAACAAAATGGTGAAATCAAATGATAATTTTTAGACGACTATTGTTCCAGTTATCATTGATGGTCACAAAATTTATTTCCACGATCGTTCAACATTCACAAAATGCTCAGATTTCAAATCAAACTTAGCAAATAATCTAATTTTTAGACTATGTTTCAATTACTATTGATGATCACAAAATTTATTCCCATCTTACCTTTTCACAATCGTTCAAATTCCAAATCAAACTTATCAAATAATAATTTTTAGACGACAATATTTCAATTCCTATTGACGATCACAAAATTTATTCCCATCTTACCTTTTCACAATCGTTCAAATTCCAAATCAAACTTATCAAATAATAATTTTTAGACGATTATATTCCAGTAATCCATTGATGGTCACGAAATTTATTTTTCCAGCTCTCAAAGTGTTCAATATTCACAAAATGCTCAGATTTCAAATCAAGACTATATTTCAATTACTATTGATGATCACAAAATTTATTCCCATCTTACCTTTTCACAATCGTTCAAATTCCAAATCAAACTTACCAAATAATAATTTTTAGACGACTATAACGACTGTTTCCAGTAATGTATTGATAGTCACAAAATTTATTTTTCCAACTCTCACAATTATTCAATGTCCACAAAATGTTGAAATCAAACTTACCAAATAATAATTTTTTGACGATTATATTCCATTGATGGTCACAAAATTTATTTTTCACAATTGTTCAACATTCACAAAATATTGAAATCAAACTTATCAAATAATAATTTTTAGACGACTATATTTCAGTAACCATTGATGGTCACAAAATTTATTTCCATCTTACCTTTTCACAATCATTCAAATTCCAAATTAAATTTAACAAAATTTATTCACTCACAATTCAACAAAATGTTGAAAATCAAACTTACCAAATAATAATTTTTAAACGACTATATTTCAATTCCTATTGACGATCGCAAAATTTATTTCTATCATTTTGCCTTTTCATAATCTTTCATCATTCAAAAAACAAAAGCTCAGATTCCACTTAACATTCTCCTTGAATCAGCCTAAATTGATCTACATGAATAATCGCACGTATTTATCGAGAATATTTCTGACGGGCGTGCAATTTTTGAATCGTTCGGTATTAAAGTGTGCACTACGAACAACTTGGTCGTGGAAATATCGAGATTACAGCGATCGAAATGGTCACGAGGTGGTCTTTTTCCCCCCTTTTTCCTCCTTTTCTTTTCCTTCTCTTTCGTTTTTGTCCGCGCGTTTTTTCTTGCAACGGGTCCCGCATTCACGTCTTTTACAGTTTAACTTTCTACATTACACGAAATCCCCGGCATTTCATCACCGCGCCGCGAGAGATTTCACCTCTCGTGAAATGAGTTTCTCGTTATTTACGTTTTTTTGCGAGAGGCCGCACAATTACGCGACACTAAACGTCGAATCCGAGATCCCCCGAGACCGTTTTGCTTTCCAAACCGACCATTTGCTTTTTTCAATCGGATTTCGCCGCGCATCTTCCTCGTTTGAAGGGAAACATACCTCTCTCTCAATTTAAAGATCAGAGGCATCGAAATCGGAGGACGATTTTACAAATATTTTGATTCGATTGATTAAAAAATTCTCCCCTCCTTCCCCTTGGTTGAAGAGGAAGTTGATCCAAGAATTGTTGATCAAAAAGTGGAGTTTGTACGAAGAGAAAGATACCTCTCTCGTTCAATTTTACAATTAGAAATGTTTTACAAATATTTTGAATCCATATTTGGTTAAAAAACTGTGGAAAGATGACAAGTTGAAGAGGAAGTTGATTTGATGATACCTCTCTCGTTCAATTTAAAAATCAGAAATCGAATCGAAGCTTTTACAAATATTTTGAATCCACGATTCAAAAAAACTGTGGAAAGATGACAAGTTGAAGAGGAAGTTGATTTAATCAAGAATACTCGATTAAAAAGTGTGATTTGCACGAAGATATATCTCTCGTTCAATTTAAAAATTAGGAATATTTTACAAATATTTTGAATCCAGGGTTAAAAAATTATGGAAAGATGACAAGTTGAAGAGGAAGTTGATTTAATCAAGAATACTCGATTAAAAAGTGTGATTTGCACGAAGATATGTCTCTCGTTCAAATTAAAAATTAGAAATATTTTGAATCCACGATTAAAAAACTGTGGAAAGATGACAAGTTGAAGAGGAAGTTGATATTAAGTTAATTCTTGATTAAAAAATAAAGTTTGTGCAGATACCTCTCTCGTTCAATTTAAAAATTAGAAATATTTTACAAATATTTTGAATCCAGGGTTAAAAAATTATAGAAAGATGACAAGTTGAAGAGGAAGTTGATTTAATCAAGAATACTCGATTAAAAAGTGTGATTTGCACGAAGATATGTCTCTCGTTCAAATTAAAAATTAGAAATATTTTGAATCCACGATTAAAAAACTGTGAACAGATGACAAGTTGAAGAGAAAGTTAATTTGATTGAAATCGAATCGAAGCTTTTACAAATATTTTGATTAAAAAATTCTTCTCCTCTCTTTGGTCACGTTCGAAACTATGGAAAGATGACGAGTCGAGGAATCAAGTTGTTTTAATCAATAATACTTGATCAAAAAGTTTATACGAAGAGAAAGATACCTCTCTCGTTCAATTTAAAAATTGGAAATATTTCACAAATATTTCGATTCCACGATTAAAAGATTCTCCTCCTCCCTTTAGCTCGAAACTATGAAAAGATGAGGCGGAAGTTGATTGGAAGAATTGTTGATTAAAAAGCGGGGAATTAAAAGGAATAAGAGAAGAGGAAGAAGAAGAAGAAGAAGAAGAAGTGATCAAAGAACGAGTTGGGTGACAGCTTGTTGGAGGCAAAAGTAGACAGAATCGGAGAGTTTGGAGGTGTTGGGCTATATCGGTCGGGAAGCAAAGTGGCGTGAATGAGTCGTCCCTTGACGATCGTAAGATTTATGGTCGCGACGGTTGGGACGGGGAGGCCAAACATTGTACGACTCGGGGCTAGTAACCCTTGACTTCTCCCCTGGCCCGTCCCTGCCTCCACGCGACCGTGATAGCGGCCTCGTGATAAAAAATATGACCGTCCACACTCCACTGTATATCGAATATTTCTCCTTTCCATCATCCCTATCTCTCTGTCTTTTCTTTTTATCGCTGCTCTTGGAAAGAAATCTCTCTCAAATTTTTCCAACCATTTCCATCTCCCAGAACCTCTCTCTCCTATTTTCAAACGGTATGAAATATGATTAGCAAAATTAAAAATTCAAAAAACTATTATCTTCTCTCTAATTCCAATTAAAATATTCCAAACCATTTCCACTCTCTCATTTCAAAAAACTAAATACCTTGCCTCGTTTTCAACTCAACAACTCGTACTACTTCCATCATTCCACTCATTATACTCCTCCACTTGTAAAGATCCAAAAATCCAAGAGTCCTGATTAGCAAAATTAAAAACTATTATCTTCTCTCTAATTTCAATTAAAATATTCCAAACCATTTCCACTCTCTCATTTCAAAAAACTAAATACCTTGCCTCGTTTTCAACTCAACAACTCGTACTACTTCCATCATTCCACTCATTATACTCCTCCACTTGTAAAGATCCAAAAATCCAAGAGTCCTGATTAGCAAAATTAAAAACTATTATCTTCTCTCTAATTCCAATTAAAATATTCCAAACCATTTCCACTCTCTCATTTCAAAAAACTAAATACCTTCCCTTATTTTCAACTCAACAACTCGTACTACTTCCATTCATTATACTCCTCCACTTGGAAACGAGCAAAGATCCAAAAATCCAAGACGAGTCCTCCTCCCCTCAGAGCAGATCGAAAACGGAGAGACTTGCTTTCGAAAGCGCTTTCGAGCCGGAACGGCGTTTCCATCCATTGAGAAAAAGTTAATAGCGTGGAGAAATTAGCCGAGGACAGAGGGAGGGGCGAGGGTGGTCGGCGAGGGGTGGCGTATCTGAGGGGTGTTGTGCACAGATGCAACGATAGCAACAGTTCGGTCGGGGCTGGTTGGGCTCGCATATGAGCAGCTCCTCTCGCGGGGCCAGGCCAGGCCAGGCCAGGCCAGGCCAGGACCGGGGGGGGTTTGACTCACACGCATCACGCGTAGCCATCCATCATTGTCAGTCTCTTCACTGACACAGCCGCTCGTCCGGTTGTACACGAACCTTCTATACGGGACTCTCCACTCGATTCGAGACCCCCTCTCTCTGTGCGTCCGTCTGTCTTTACGTGGCGATCGACCGAGCTCGGTTTTCGAGCTCTGATTTCCCGCGAAGCTGAAACCTCTTCGTGCGTGGGACGGATCGATATTTTTTTTTTTCCTCCTTCCTGGTGAATTTTTGGAATTGGAACTTCTTTTTGGGTTTCTCTTGTTCTCTCGTTGTGTCCTCTTTTCGTTGGAGGGAATTTAGGTGGAATTGAATTGGGGGAGGGTGGAAGGAAGGGGTTGGATACGAAGGGAAAGGGGAATGGTAAGGATAGAGATTCGTGGTTTCGCTCGATTCGAGTTCAGTTGTGGGAAACTGTTGAAGAATATTTGGCGGAGATAAAATTTGGAAAGAGAAATGAAATGAAATTCATTTTTTGTTTCGTAATTTTTCAACGTTGTGGAAATATTCGAATCAAGTAATAACTCGTGTTGGATATAATCACGTTCGTAAAAAGATCACAAAATTGTTAAAATACAATCTTTTTACCGCATCCACAAAATGCTCAAATTTCAAATCAAACTTTTCGAGTAATTGTATTCCAATTACCATCGATAATGACAAAATTTATTATTTCCATCTTAGCACGATCCATATTCACAAAATGTTCAAATCGAATGTTGAAACCAAGTAATAATTTTTAAATTATATTTCAATTATTTTGTGATCGATAATCGCAGAATTTATTTCCATCTTCCACAATCGTTCGATATTCACAAAATTGAATGTTGAAAACAAGTAGTAATTTTCAAACTATAGTTCAATTATTTTGTGATCGATAATCGCAGAATTTATTTCTATCTTATCTTTACACAATCGTTCAAGTTAAATCAAACTTATCAAATAATAATAATTTTCACACGATTATATTTCAATTATTTTGTGATCTATAATCACAAAATTACCTTTGCACAATCGTTCAAGTTAAATCAAACTTATCAAATAATAATTTTCACACGATTGTATTTCAATTATTTTGTGATGGATAATCAGAAAACTTATTTCCAGTTCAAATCGAATGTTGAAACCGAGTAATAATTTTTCAAATTATGATTCAATTATTTTGTGATCGATAATCACAAAATTTATTCCCATCTTCCATAATCGTTCGATGTTCACAAAATGTTCAAATCGAATGTTGAAACCAAATAATAATTTTCAAACTATAATTCAATTATTTGTGATCGATTATATGCGATCGATAATCACAAAATTTATTTCCATCTTCCACAATCGTTTCGATATTCACAAAATCGAATGTTGAAACCAAGTAATAATTT
Organism: Apis cerana; assembly: GCF_029169275.1. Classification (NCBI taxonomy): domain Eukaryota; kingdom Metazoa; phylum Arthropoda; class Insecta; order Hymenoptera; family Apidae; genus Apis; species Apis cerana. The sequence goes on along the minus strand of NC_083867.1, from coordinate 4,535,796 downwards.
TCAAGCTGTATTTCAATTATTTTGTGACCGATAATCGCATATAAAATTTATCTGCAACCTTCCCCGGAGAAATGCTGAAACTGGCAAAGTTTGAAAACCGAACTTACCGAATGATAATAAGAGGATCGGGATCGATTACGACGATCACAAGGGCGTCGAGGTAGAATGGCCTGGAGGAGGAGAAGGAGAGAGAGGAATCCGTGTGAATTTGGTGGATCCCCCCCCTCGAAGGTTGAGAAGAAGGCCGAAGAAACGTGTATTCGTATTCGGCGTTTCCCGCGAGCTCTCCGGTGTCGGCGAAGGAAGCGACGATGATGGATGACTCGAAATATCAGAGCAATCGAACTGAAATATTATTTTTAGCGCGGCCCTCTCGAGCGGCGGCGTGCTCGATCCATATTTTACCGTGGCGATGCGCCGCATTTATCACCCTATTAAAATTGATTCGCGCGCGCAAATTGCGCCCTGTCTTCCGAGATCCTCTTCCTCCCATGAATGGCCCTCTCGCGTGTGAGCAGAAAGGAGCGTGGATTCCGTGCAAGACGCAGATTCCGTGGATTTTAAAATTTTAAAAAATTTTTTTTTTTTAAGTGAAATAAAGATTCCGATTCCGATTTCAAGATAAGAAGTTGAGGTGACAGGGAAGGGGAAAGAAAAGAAAGGGGAAGAGGAAATAAGTCGAACCTCTTTCTCTTTTTAATTTCATAATGATATCTTTTATTATCGTCCATTTCCATGTCCATCCTTATGACCGGTCTCACTGCGCTTAATCCGTGGAAAGGGTCGAACGAAACCGGAATAGGACGAAACAACTGAAAATCAACCGAAACAAATTCGAACGTACACGCTTTCCATTTCCTATTAATTGCTATCCTTTTTTTCTTCTTCCCACCGTTTTTCCGTAACTTATTAATCATTACATTCAGAGTCGAATAAACGCGTGTGTGTATGTGTATGTGTGTCTGTATGTATATGTACGTATGCGTGATCCTCGAACGTCTACGTGTATACGCGCAAGTACATGACGACGTGTGTGTACGTACGATTATCGCAAGCTATGTACAAATAAGTGGGTGTATGTGTAAATCGCGGTTCCCTAAATGCCATTTTTTTTTCCTTTTTAATTATTTCGTACAAACCAGATACGATACTGGTACGTATTGTTAAATATCTCTCGTCGAGTCGAGTATATTTTTTTTTCTTTTTCTCTTTTTTTTTCCACCGCGCTAACTATTCACCATCTCTTTAAACGCTATTACCGGCGCCTCCTCCCCGACCCCTCTATTTGGTTCGCTCGATTAATCGTTCGTGCGAGTCGTGGTTACTCGAGATCGCGAAGGGGGAGGTTTCCCGAGAATCTTCCCTCCCGAACATCCTTCTCCCCTCCCCCCAAGGTTACGCTTAAATTAATCCTCGTATGTACACTCGCGTCACTAATAATTTCCCCTACAAGAATTATTGCTCGTCGATTGCTCCGACCGCGCCACTCTGAGTCGAATGGCCGGGAAGGACAGCAACGGCTCTCCCTTAAGCGAAGCGATCGTTCGATTGACGGACGGAGACGATTCAGTTTTGACATCGACCCGATCGCTCCGCCGCGTCAGTACAACGCGTTGAGGAGACACTGCTCGTCGCTCCAATCGAACGACTGCTGCCCCTCCTGGCCCTCGGCGACCTGGACTCAGCTGAGCTGGTAGTACTCGGGCGCGAAGTCGTTGGCCAGGTTGGTGAGGAAGTTGAAGTCGGAGGAGCTGTTGCTGTTGTCGGCCGAGGGCGGGGGCGGGGCGGCGTGGGGCATGGAGGCCGGCTCCGCGTAAAAGTTGCCGTACGAGTTGTTGGCGGCCGCGTACGAGTCGTCGGGCTGGGCGCCCGGCGTTATGACGGCGGCGGTGGCGGCGGCGATGGCGGTCGCCGTGGTGGCCATGCCGGGCGCCGAGGACGGGAAGGGGTCGGGCGAGGAGACGTAGCTGTTGGGGATGCTGGACGCCTCGCCGCCCTGGTGCGCGTGGTGCTGCAGCTGGCCCTGCTCGTAGTAGCACTTGCCGCCTCTCGCGTACTCGGCGGCCGGGCTGGGGTGGACGTTGGGCCCCGCGTAGCCGGCGGCCGCGGCCTCGGCCGTGCTCGTGGCGGTGCTCGCGGAGCCGTGGTGGTGGTGGTGGTGGTGGTGGTGGAGGACGTCGTTGTAGTAGTGCTGGTGGTGGTGGTGGGCCAGGGCGTCGGGGGACGGGTAGGCGGTGGTGGTCGGGGGCGCGTTGCCGGGGTGGTGGTAGCCGTAGCCGGCCATGTAGGCCTGGTCCGGCTGCTGGTCGGCCGCGGGATAAGCCTGGCCGGCCGGGGGATAGGCCGCCCCGCTTTGTTGCACGCTCCTCGCGTGGTGGTAGGAGGAGGAGTGGTAGGAGGATTGGGCCCCGTTGTAGCCGCCGTTGTACTCGCCGCCCCCCGTTGCGTACTGCTGCTGCTGTTGCTGCTGCTGCTGCTGTTGATGGTGGCTCTGCTGTTGGTGGAATTGGTGGCTGGCCGAGCTGGCTGGATGGTGGTACATGGCTGCGCCGGCCCTCGACGAGTTGGAGCCGCGGACGTGGTGGGTCAGCCTGGCCGTCGTGGGCGCGGAGCTCGTCGCGAGAGCCTGTTGCTGGTGGTGGCTCTGCCTCGAGTACAGGTGGTGGACGTCGCCAGCTTGGTACGAGGGCAGCCTCGACTGTTGATACAGCGCCCCCTCCCGCCCCGAGCAGTAGTTGGCCTGTTGGGGGGGCATCGTTTGCCGGTGGTTGGAACCGCCACCCACCACCACACCCGCCCCGTTTCTGTAGTCGATCGCTGCCGTGCCCGATTGATACACGTTCTGCTGTTGGTGCTGCTGCTGCTGCTGTTGTTGGAAGTGGTTGCTGATGCCCGCGCTGCTGTTCCTGGCCCCCTGGTGATGGGGGGACATGGTGCCCGCGTTGGTCGAGCCGTGCATCATTGGCGCGAGGGGTGGCGGTGGCGGGGGGCCGGCTGAGGAGGAGGAGGAGGAGGGAGAGCTCCTGGGCCGTTGCATGTAGGCGTGGGTGGCCTGGATGCCCAGGGGGCTGCCCTGCTGCAGTTGGACAGAGACGGGGGTGCCGGGGGTGGAGGAGGGGGTCAGGCTTCTGGCCGAGTTCTGGCCGGGGAGGAGGGGGGTGCTGACGGTCGAGTCGGGCATCGCGAGCAGCACCCCGTTGCTGTTGACCGAGCACAGTTGCTCCTTGGACGAGGAGATGGAGGAGGAGGAGGAGGAGCAGGAGGAGGAGGAGGAGGACGAGGAGGAGGAGGAGGAGGTGGTGGAGGGCGACTTCTTGCTGACCGAGATGGAGTGTTGGCCCTGTTTGGAGCCTGGGGGGCAGGGTGGACTCTTGCGCCCGCTCTCCACCTTCACCCTGACCGCGTCGTTGGGGGCGGCGGTCAATTTCTTGGCGGCGCTCGTAGGCGAGGTCACCTCGCTGCCGTCCTGCGACCTCGAGTCGTCGTCCGCTATCATCTTCTCGAACGTGCTGGACACGCTGTTGGTGCTGCCCACGCTGCTCGCCCCGTTGCTGTTGGCGTTGAAGGCTGGGTTGTTGTTGTTGTTGTTGTTGTTGGTCGCGCTGGGCGTGTTATTGTTGTTGTTGTTGCCGATCCGACGATTGGAGGACGAGGTGAGCTCGGTCACGTCGCCGGACAGGGTGCTGCCGACCGGGTCGTTGACGCTCGAGATATCACAGTTGTGGCAACTCTTCTTCTCCTCGCTGTCGATCGCCAACAATTTCTCCCCCTTCGACTTCTCCATCCCGTCGGACGCCGACCCGTCCTTCTCGTCCCCGTCCTCCTTGCTCAACGTTTGACGCTTGTGCTTCATCCTTCGGTTTTGAAACCACACTTTCACCTGCAACCACAACCGCCGACGCAATCCGTCATCCGTCCAGATTATTCTTATTTTCGTTTCTTCGTCTCGTCGTCGTATTTTCGTATTTTGAAAAAGGGAAGAGAGAGAGAGAGAGATTTATATTGTTTATGGTATAATTGGTTGGATGATAAGTAATCGGGATGGATTTTGGGATGGTTATAAGAGGTCGTTCCTCTTTTATCCGTTTCTCTTACCTGCCTTTCGGTGAGGTCGAGGGATGCCGCTATCTCGATTCTTCGGGGTCTGCACAGGTACTTGTTGAAGTGGAATTCTTTTTCTAGCTCGAGCAATTGCGTGTTCGTGTAGGCCGTCCGTAATCTCCTCGGCAGTCCGTTTTCTGCAACGTGTAACTGGTTTTTTTTTCTTTTCTTTCTTTCTCCTCCTTCCCCCCACCCCCCTCGTTCTTATTCCATTTTTTCAATGGAAAATGCGCCGCGGAATCGTGGAATCGTGGAATCGAGAATTGCAACTTTGTCTACTAGAGCGTGAATATTCTTTTTCTTTCGCGCGTGTGTGTGTGTTATCCAACTGTACATCTCGGATTTGTTTTCTTTTCTTTCTTTTTTTTTTATTCTTTATTCAGCAATGCAATACCGTGTAAGTGACGCGGTCTAGTAATAAAAATTAGATCCAGAAACTGGCAATTAGTCATCTCGATCTCGATGCTAATGAGAGACGATTAGAAATTATAATTGCGCCGTTTGTTCGTGGAGATTAACATATAAATCTGTAGGGTTTTTTTCGCTCGTAAGAGAGCCTCTTTCTTACGAGTCTCGCGTTATTCGTTGAATCACCACCACCTTGAAATTGCCTGCGTATCTCTGTGTTATTTATCAATCTTTTATTTCGCTTCCTATCGGAAAAAATCGGACGCACGATTGCTAATCGAAATTAAAAATTTATTTGTAAATTATTTGTGAATAGAAATTGTCGATTTTTTTTTTTTTTTAATTTCAGTTTCAGTTTCAGAACGCGATCACCACAATTCTACGATTTTCTCAACGGTTCTCAACTTCGACGCAAAGCGAATCTCATTTTATTCTACGCAAATTCGATTTCCATACTAGATGTTAAAATGGAAAAATCGAAAAAGCTGTGCACTTTCCACTACGATTCTCAGCTTCTTCCAGCACAAAGCGAAAAGGTAAAAGATTATTTCGTTCTACGCAAATTCCATTTCTATACAAGATATTAAAATCAAAAAATAAAAATATTCATTCAAGATTTCTTAATATTTCGCAATCACCACCCGCACTTTTCACTACGATTCTCAGCTTCTTCCAGCAAAAGGTAAAAGATTATTTTGTTCTATGCAAATTCGATTTCTATACAAGTTATTAAAATCAAAAAATGAAAATATTCATTCAAGAATTTTTAATTTTTCTCAATCACTGTCACCACCTGCACTTTCCACTACGATTCTCAGCTTCTTCCAGCACAAAGCTGAGGGTAAAAGATTATTTTATTCTACCCAAATTCGATATTAAATAAAGTATTAAAATCAAAAAATGAAAATATTCGTTCAAGAATTCTTAATTTTTCAGTTTCCTCGCTATCAAATGACGAAATCCACTTTACTTTTCAACTTCTTCCACCACAAAGCGAAAGATTATTTTATTCTACGCAAATTCGATATTAAATAAGGTATTAAAACCAAAAAATGAAAATATTCATTCAAGATTTCTTAATATTTCGCAATCACCACCCGCACTTTCCACTACGATTCTCATCTTCTTCCAGCCCAGAACGAAAGAGAAATAAAACATTGTTTAATTCCACGCAAATTGGATGTTAAACGAGATATTAAAACCGAAATATCTAAAATCACCACCGATCACACACTTGCTCCAATTGCTCAACTTCTTGTTCCATGGAACGATAAATAAACGCGGAAACGGGGGGGGTAAAACCGTCGAACGATGCTCGTAAACACGGTCCACCCTAAACACCCATTGAACGGAGCAAGCATCGAAGGGGGGGAGGGGGAAGGCCGCTTTTTTGCCCGATTACCGAAACCGGCGCCCGCTTAATTAATGATCGTTGAGCCCGTCTGGACTGTGAAGGGTTGGCTGCGGGTCCGGAAGCAAGTGGATGGCGCGAACAACGCCGATCAGCGACATCTCTCCCTCTCTCCTCTCCTCTCCACTCGAGTCTCACCCCCTCCCCCTCTCCAGACGAATCTCCAGACGCGAAACATCCAACCAGCGGATAATTATTATCTCCAAGAGGTAAGAAACTCGGGAGGAGAGGAGGTAAGAAGTGGTTTATTGTTATTGTTATTGTCATCGTTATTACAAGGGCCTGGTCGCGGTCGGGAGACGATGATAATGATGTAAACAATCATTAGTAGCCCGGGATAATTACAGGATTTTTTAGAGAGGGGTGACGAGAGGAGAGAGGAGTAATCAAAGTGATTTTCGATTGGCGAAAATTTTGGCGAGGGGAGGGGAGAGTATTATTAATTCTCGTTTCTTTTTTCCAGTTGGAGTTCCTTTCGACGATGACGAAACGCTAGTAATAATGATGATAATAATAATAATAATAATAATAATCGGCGTTACGCGCTCTTTGTGCGTGAAAACACGAACACGAGTTGGCGAACTGGCTCGCCTTGGACCAACGCGTTTAGAGCGTTTGTTGTTCGCCGTCGCGCACCGAGTAATATCGAATCGTTCCTTCTTAGAAACGATTCTTTTTCTTTTCCTTCTCTTCCCCCTCCTAGGGAATCAAAAGAAACAGGATTTCGTGTTTGCAATATCGCGTGTAATAATGACGCGTTTCCTTGGTAATCGATGTTAATCGTTTTGCAAATTTTACGTAAACGCGTGAACAGATTATACATCGTGTTCATTCTTTACAGAGAGTCAAGAATCAAGATTCCTTATATTTACTGCAAAATCGAGAACATATATATATATAAAAAATAGAAAGAAGGGAAAAAAGAAAGAGAGAGAGAAAAAAGATGAAGCAGCATGGGACGTGACGGTAAGAGGGTGTACGATTTTCGGAGGGCTGAGATGCTAAACTACCCCATGGCGTGCGAGTGGACTAGGGGTGGTTCCGCGATGAGTCGTCAGGGGTCGAAGGAGAGAGAGAGAGAGGAGGAGGGGGAGGGATAAGGAAAAAGGAAAAAAAAGAAAAAGGAGGAGGGGCGGAGAAGGTGGGTGCTGCAGCTGTATAAGTCTGCACGTGGAGTTTTCATAGAGTAACCAGGAGGGGAGGGGAGAGGGAGGTTGGAAGCGTCGCGTGAGTGACACGGCCCTTATCGATATTTCCATCTGCCAGGATTTCCCTTGGAGAATAATCTTTAGCCGTCGATACTTTTGCAAGATCGGTTCAGGAGGTGCGCAAAACGTGCACGATTTATCTTTCTATCGAATTTAAAAGAGTGTGTATATGTACGAGCTCGTTGCAATCGTTGGATCGAAATGAAATTACGGACGAATAAAAACAGGAGTATATTAATTCCATCCTTCGAACAAATACGTGATTACTCGAATAAATTTCACGGATATTAATTCTTGGCTATTCGTAGCCGATGTAACGATCTATCGATAAATCAGGAACAGCGATTCTCTCGTGATTTAAAGATAAAAGAGGCGCGCCTGTTTTCCTGGTCGTCGCTGAGATTTGTTTCGTTGAATTTTAAATACAGCTCTTGCGATTCAAATATCCTGTTATCATCGACTGAAGTTCCATTGATGGATACATCCATTGGTGTGTGAATTCACGCGTCCAATCGTCTTTCTATCGAAGCGATTTCTATATATCCCACGTGATACTCGAATCCATGAACGATGAACGAAAATTAATCACCCGGTATACAACCAAATTATCAGTCGTGCCAAAATTTCATCGATAAATAGCCTACAAATTCGAATCAAAGATTTAAAAAAAGACGAAGCTTCGAGTTGATCACCCGGTACGTGGCCAAAATTATCTCTACACAAATTCACGCGTCAAATCGTCTTTCTATCGAAGCAAGTATACTCGAATCCATGAACGATGAACGAAAATTAATCGCCCGGTATACAACCAAATTATCAGTCGTGCCAAAATTTCATCGATAAATAGTCTATAAATTCGAATCAAAGATTTAAGAAAAGACGAACAAATTCACGCGTCAAATCGTCTTTCTATCGAAACAATTTCTGTATATCCCACGTGATATTCGGATCAAAAATTCGAAGTGAAGGCAGTAAGTATATTCGAATCCATGAACGATGAACGAAAATTAATCACCCGGTATACAATCAAATTATCAGTCGTGCCAAAATTTCATCGATAAATAGCCTCACAAATTCGAATCAAAGATTTAAGAAAAGACGAACAAATTCACGCGTCAAATCGTCTTTCTATCGAAGCAAGTATACTCGAATCCATGAACGACGAACGAAAATTAATCGCCCGGTATACAATCAAATTATCAATCGTGCCAATAATTTTCAATTATGATTGAGTATCTGGATATTTACAATTTTATATTTATTATAATTCATTTTTTCGAATCGATAAACAGTCTACAAATTCGTATCAAAGATTTAAGAAAAGAAGCTTCGAGTTGACCACCCGGTACGTGGCCAAATTATCTCTACACAAATTCACGCGTCAAATCGTCTTTCTGTCGACAAAAATCCAAATCCACGCGCCGAGGTTCTTCCATCGAATTCGAATAAAAGATTCACGCGTGGAAAATGAAAAATTCGTCGAGGACGAGGCACACGATCGAGCGTTAAAGCCCCGATAAGAATCGATAAAATCGTCTCACTAAATTCGAACGAGAAACCTCCACAAAAATAGAGAAGACAAAGGGACGAGTATTCGGGGAAAAATTCCATTATCCTTCCTCCCCTATCGCGTATACATACACATACACACCTATATATACATATATTCGTTAATTACGCTGCTTAAAAGTCAAGGTCGGCCTGCCTATTAACGCGTCACCGTCCGACATTTACACACGGTGGACGGTATCCTTGTTCCATCGGGGTCCGGTGCAATAACGGAACGTTGCAGCCGACCATAAATCATCCCCGGGTTCTCCTATGAAATTAGCACTGTGTTCTCGTGCGAATTCACCGGAGCAGCCTACCTACGCCAGAATTTATAGAACTCCGATAAAACGAGCTTTAGGTGAAGTCTGACTTAACGTGGCACGCTTCACTGCCTTCCTCCTCCCTCCTTTCTTTCCTCCCTCCTCCTTCTTTCCTCTCTCGCTCCCGCTTTTTTCTCTCGTCTTTTCGTCCTTCTCATCGGTGGATCGATCTCGCGCTCTCCCGCTTCCATTAAGTATCGCGCGGCATCGTTATCGGGGATCGGGATCGATATTGCTCGCAATGGGACCGATAACAGGGGAGGGGAGGGGAGAGAGATTGTTGGAAACGAATCGGTGGAAATTTTTTTCTGTTTTTCTCTTATATTATAGGGGGTTCATGATCGAATCTGTGTCTTATTGCGCGATGGAGATTTTGCGTATCCATTTGGGGGGAATTTGAGCTGAATGTTGTTTTTATTTTTTTGTGAATTTGGAGTGTGGAAGGGTAAGAGGAAATTTTGTCTCGCTTTTTTTCTTGTTTCTTCTTCCACGGGTCAATCGAGCGAATCTCCGTTTCCAAGAGTTTCTCGAATTAAAGAAAGTACATCGACCTCCCTGTAGTGCGATTAATCGATCTCCTCCGCTCGGAGGGTTTGATATCATCGGGTTCTCCTGTTCGAGGAGAGGAAAGAAGTCGAGGAAGGATCGTTAAGGCGTAATATTTAATTCCGCGATATCTTCATTTCCTGTGAAAATAATTACGCTCTCTCTACCGATTCCACCAACCGTGGTGTGGCCGGTACCCTTATTAAATTTTCTTACACGGTCATCGCTTACATCCTTTTACGTTTCATTCTTTCTTCGTTCCTTACCCAACGAGGAATCTCGAATTTTCCAATATTTTCATAATTTTCGTTAAAATCTTTCGTCGATCTTTCGTTATATTTTTCATCGATCTATTTTATACATTTCATTCTTTCTGCAATCTCGAGTTTTCCAACAGTTTTTTTTTTTCTTTATAAGTATGTATATACATATTCGTTATTTTCATCATTTTGTACATTTCGTTCTTTCAAACATTTTCGTCATGCCACGTATTATTATTATTATTATAGAGGGTGCAAAAAATTTTTGAAATTATACATTTTTTTCTTTTAAACATTTTTATATATTTTCAATTGTCGTATATTATCACAGAGGGTGTAAAAGTTTTGGTCAAGGAGATTACACATTTTAAACGTTCGTTTTTTAAACATTTTCAACAACCGATCTATTTTATACATTTCATTCTTTCTGCGACTTTACCAACGGAGCCATTTAAAATCTCCAATTTTCAAACATTTTCGTCGTGCTCCATATTATTATTATTATTATTATTATAGAGGGTGCAAAAAATTTTTCGAGGAAATTACTAGGCGCGTGTAACCGCGCGAGCCATAATTATTGAAACCGAATGGCTGCGTGGAGGGAGGAGGAGGGGTGGGTGGTTGCTCGCCGCAGAGAAAGAGAGAGAGAGAGAGAGAGAAAGAGAGAGAGAGAGAGAGAGGGTGGCGTGCTCGAAACTCGGCAAATCCGGCGCGCGTGTGCTTTTCAGAGGATAAGGGCGGTGTGTTGGGGGGGGTGGTGTGCGAGAGATGGAAGTATCGCGTGATTGACGCGGGCCTCATCAGCATTTCGGTCTCCACCGATTGGCTGGACGGACCTGTCAATCAGCCGATATTCAACGCCTATTGGTCGTGTCCCGTGCCGCGGTGTTGCCGTCCCTCTTTTCGAAAAACCGTTTCCCCGGTCAATCTTTGTCCCATTTGTGTCTCTACTCCCCTCCCCTCGTCCCTGCTCTTTTTCACGAATAATAAGAGAGGTAAAATTGACGAATATATATACATATATATACACACGATTTTAAAGTTGGATCTTAAATTTCGAATGCGATATAGACAAATAATTTGGCTCGAAAGATCAGAACGTTTGTCTCGGAGGAATCGTTGGAGAAACAAGGAGAGAGAAAGAGAAACATGGCCTCGATAGATAAGCTTCGATATATTTGCTTCGTTGGTAACCTAACCTAACTGCTCTCGACTAAGAGCGAAACTCTCTTACGAGATATATATATACACATATATGTATATGTACATATAGGATTTTTCCTCGAGTGAAAGGAAGGAAAACTCGCGAGTCGAGTGGAGATATTACGACGGCGAGAAACGATCGAGGAGATGAAATTACTTATGTATATAAACTGACCGTAGGCGAAAGCTGTTAACCTTTTACCGCACAGGCGGGCTCTTTTTCGTGATGCGTGCGACCGAGAAGGAGCGAGGAGAGGGAGCCACTTTTGAAACGCGCTTTGAAAGACGCGTAGCTTGTCGCGAAACTCGTTCACTGCTCGTTTCGAAACGACGGCGAGATGAGGTAGCAGGTAAACGGGGGTCGTCGCGGCTCTGAAAGATCGCGATTCTTCTTTCTCTCGGCCACTCGGTGCCACCCAGGGGATATAATATTAGTCATCGATGACGTAAGTGTCGGTAAGGAATGAAAATAAGAAGTCGTGAAACGGTGTACAAAAGCGGTGATTTATCGCTCGTCATCGTTTGGACGTCTCTGATTTTTCATTACTTCCCCCCCTCCCCTCTCTTTCTCTCTCTTCTTTTTCATCCGTCGGTAAGAATGGACTTCTCGAAAACGAACGATTTCCGTCTATGTGTGTGGCTCTCCTTTGACTTTGGGGATAGCGGTGGTTTGGATACAGAAATGAAACGCGTATCGTACTCGTGTTGCTCGATCTTTTCAGGCCGACAATTTTTTCGACCTTCGATCCAACACGGAAGAAAATATTTTAACGAGGTTTAATAATTCCACTCGCGGTGGAAATAGACGGGGATTTCGACTGCCTGCGTCAAAATAGCCGTGGCAACGAAAATACCATGGGGGGGAGGAGAGAGTTGTTGTTCTCGAAGTGGACAAGGGAAACGTCGGATGCTCCGCACTCGAAAATGAGGAGCGACGAGTGACGAGTCTGCAACCGAAATAGAAAATTACATTTCTAGTGAGTACGCGCTTTGTATTCCCTTCGAAAGGAAAACTTGCCTTGGAAAAATTTCTCCTCTCCTCTTTATATTATATCCGAGTTTAGAAGAAGAAGGAGATTTGATAGAAATATGTATAATTGGTTTTTCGTTCTAGAGGCGAAATAATCGAAGGAAAAAAATTGGGGAAAGGATTGAAATAGCAGTTCGAGTTCGTCTTTCATCGAGCCGTCGGCCGTCGCTTAGCGCGATCTCGATACACGAAACGACGGACGGACTATTTTCTTCCTTGGAAGCCAGACAGAAGCCGTCCAGAACCGTCCAAGCGTTCCTTTTTATTTTTTTTTTCTCTCTCTCTTTTCTCTTACGAGATAACAAATACGAAAGGAGGAACAATCCACCGTTCCACTTTTATTTCATACGTTGCTTTACGAATTAACAACACCTTTTATAAATATAACAACTTTTTAACGAAAGATTAATAATATCCTTCCGACTTTGACTCGAAACAAAGGCTCGAAATTAACCGAAAATGCTCGTAAAGCGACGAACTTGCGATCATTGCGAAAATGATCGAGGCTGCTCTCGAAATTCTCTCGGTAAGAAACTTTTCGATGGAAGAAAATAGCGAGGAGAGAAGGTTGTCGGTCCAGCGAGGAATTTCCTCCCATGATACAAGGCCGGTGTTGCCTGTATATATATATAGAGTCAGGTGGGAAGGGTCACATGATGGCCGTCTTTGTAATTTGTCTTTTGTTTCCCCTTGGCCCGCGGCAAGAAAACTTGCGGCCCTAGAACAAAGGACGGAAAGAGCCGCTCCATCGAACTGACGGCGAACAACAGGGAACACCGGCTTCCTTTTCCTCCTCCTCCCCCTCCTCCTCTCGCGGTAAACGCATGAAAAATGAGTGACGAGAGTTGGAAACGAAGACGGCCTGTTCCGTGTCCGAAACAGGTAGAGAAACGGTTGGCCGATCGATATTAAACCCCCCACTCCTCCTCGATCGCCTCTGCATGTTAGAAGGACGATGTGTCGTCGTTTCTCGCGTTCGAGGTTACGTGCTTTGCCACTGGATTATAATTGGAAAGCGGTCGAAGCGATAAACAGGAGAGGAGGTCGTCGAACAAAGGGAAAAAAACGTTACTTTACGAATTAATAACACTTTTTATAAATATAATAAATTTTTCATGGAAGTTTAATAATATTCTTTTATACGAATTAATATATATTAATATATATACACGACACTGGCCTTGTACGAATTATGGGAGGAAATTCGTTGATGGATAAAGTCTTGTTCGTCGAATGGAAGAGCGGGACATGCGTGAACTCGTTGTTGACGAGTTTGTAGATAATAATTAATCGATTTAATTTACGCGTAGAGCGAGCAGTAATTAGAATGCGAAAAGAAGGCTATACAAGTTGAAAGAATACTTTAGAAAGGTTTAATTATTTCGAGGACAAGTGTGCCTTCCATCTTCCATTTTCGATCCGATTTTATTTATTTTTATCTCGCCTAGCTCGGTGAAATTGCCTGCTAGAAATTGTCGCCGTTTTGAAACACTGGTGAAAGTCGAAACTTTCTGTGCCTTTTTTTTCCTTCCCTCCCCACCCTCCCCGATCTTGGAGTTTCTTTTCAACGAAATAGCATAATGTACGAGCGCTTAATTTTTCGAAGAGATGGAATAACTTTCGCGTCTTTCGAAGAGGAGATAAATCTCAAACTCTTTGTGACGTTGGACGAATATTATTTATCGGTAATAATTTTTATTTAAGGAGAAGGAAAAAAGGAAGAGGAGAAATAATTCGCAGGTTGGGCCGATGCAGTTGTTGCGTTACGGATTTATATCGAAAATATCGGGGGTTTAATTCCTTTGCTTTGTATTTGATTCTTTTTTAAAACGGATTCTTTACGTGTAGTCTTATGAATATGGAGAATAATTAAATTAGATTTTAATTCGGCGTTTAATTCGAGTCAGTGACGACAGAAATATTAGTCTCAACGTTTTCGAGGGATTAGAATGAGATTAGTTGGAGCGAAGATGCGTATCGTTGATGAAAAATTGAGCAGAGAAGGAGGATAGAGCGATGAGAAGAGAGAAGAGTAGTAAGAAAAGAACGAACGAGAGATACTTGCCCTGAAAAAGCGAGGATGCATCTCGCTGATTACTCTACATTAAAACGACAAATATATTACTTTAACATTCGACAAATTTTTCTTCTTCGTAAAGATGCAATAAAAATGTTAAATAAAAATAAAATATATTTTGTATAATAATTAATTCGCGTGTAATCTTTGCTTTTTCTGGACTCTCGACTTTGGACGAAGAGAAGAATAAAATATATTTATGTGTAATTTTTGCTTTCTCTGGACTCTCTTTCGACTGGACGAAGAGAAGAAAAGAGAAGAGAATAAAATATATTTTATATAAAATTATTAATTCACGTGTAATCTTTTTTTCTCTAGACTCTCGACTTTGGACGAAGAAAATAGAAGAGAATAAAATATATTTTATATAATAGTTAATGTGTAATCTCTGCTTTCTTTGGACTCTCAACTTTGGACGAAGAAAAGAGAAGAGAATAAAATATATTTTATATAAAATTATTAATTCACATGTAATCTCTGCTTTCTTTGGACTCTCAACTTTGGACGAAGAGAAAAGAATAAAATATATTTTATATAAAATTATTAATTCACGTGTAATCTCTGCTTTCTTTGGACTCTCAACTTTGGACGAAGAGAAGAGAAGAGAAGAGAATAAAATATATTTTATATAACAGTTAATGTGTAATCTCTGCCTTCTTTGGACTTTGGACACGCGAAAAAAGAGAAGAGAAGAGAAGAGAAGAGAATAAAATATATTTTATATAACAGTTAATGTGTAATCTCTGCCTTCTCTCAACTCTTGACGAAGAGAAGAGAATAAAATATATTTTATAAAATTATTAATTCGCGTGTAATCTCTGCTTTCTCTGGACTCTCGACTGGACGAAGAGAAGAGAAGAGAAGAGAGGCGAGGCACGATGCAGAGTATCGAGCAAGTGGCCGTTGCTTTCATTAGGGGAGCCAGGGATCGGAGGCCCTCTTCCGTTCATTAAA
This sequence comes from Apis cerana, assembly GCF_029169275.1. Taxonomy (NCBI): domain Eukaryota; kingdom Metazoa; phylum Arthropoda; class Insecta; order Hymenoptera; family Apidae; genus Apis; species Apis cerana. The sequence goes on along the minus strand of NC_083867.1, from coordinate 4,520,727 downwards.
GTCGAGGGCCAGCACACGCGCGACGTCGTCCTTTCTCGCATGCAAGAAGCGCGTAACGACAGGGCCGCAGCCTTGTTATTACCGAGAGCGCTGCATTTTTCGCGGAAGGTTTCTTTCCTTGGAGAACCTTAGGCATTAGCATAACTTTCGAGCATAACTTCTTCTCTCCCTTTTTTTCCAAAGCAAAAATCAATCTCGGCTTGTACAGAGAGAGAAAAGGAAGATGGTAATGTAAAGGAAGATGTAACGATATCTCCAAGTTTTCTGCTTTCCTCTTTCTTCTCTATCTTCCGATCGAGCTCCAATTACTCGTATCTTCTCCAGAAAGAACAATTAATTTAAAAATATTGCTAACCTTAAAACTATCGAAAAAAGAATATTAAGTTTATCGATTTCTAAGAAAGTTGCCACATAGCCCGCCTCCCTTTCGAGATGGAATCGAATAAAACACAGGAAGCAGTTGAGCAAAAGTCGAGGTTGGAAAAGCGGGGCGAAAAATGGGCGAAGGAAGGGAAAAAACGTGGAGGCGCTGCTGCATGCAGCTGCCGGCGGCGGCCATGTTGGTTGGCCGCCGTGTGCCGCAACGTGATTATGGTGGACGAGGCCCTTCTTCTTCTTCTCTTCTTCTTCTTCTTCTTCTTCTTCCTCCTCCTCCTGCAAGAAAATTGGATGCACCGACGAGGAAGAGAGAGAGAGAGACGCGTGTATGCGCACTGGCCGGCCGAGTCCAGCGAAGGCGTGCCGATGCAACCTGCAATCATCGGGGTGGAGCGACCACCTTCGACCCGTGCGTGCATCTCTCCTCCTCCCTCTCGAATTTCCTCCCCCTCCTCGACCCCCTTTTTGGGAGAGATCGATGACAGGGCTCGAAACAACGCAAGCAGAAAAGTTTGCAATCTCTAATTACTCCTCCTAGGAGCAGAAATTGGAAAATAGTGAAGGAAAGGAAGTAATAAACCGCTTCGAAAGAGGATTAAACGATCGACGAAACAGAACTCGAAGAGGAAAGCCGAGCTCCTCTATGACCGATCGCGGTTATCCGTCAGAATGTCTCCCTCCCCCTATTTTTTCTTTCCTTTCGAGGTATTTTCTTTCAAGGATCGAAGTGGCGCCGGTTAATACGCGGCAAGTGGTGGAAACAGTCGGTGCACGCCTCGCCTCCTCGGTGATCCGCGGCCGATTTGTACGAGTCGAGCCGCTATCTAATTACACCGCCGCGTATTCTAATCGCCGGGAGGGGCGATCAATTTCCCTTTTCATTTTTTCGAAAAGGGGGAATGATCAAGAGGAAAGGTACGCGTTGTTTGATCGGTTTCGAATCCGTTGGAAAGTATTATTTAGGGGAGCAGGAGTTGTTGTTGGAGGGAGTGGTCTCCGGGGAGGAGGGAAAGCGCCATCTTCCCATTAGACGCGAGATTGATTTTGCGAGAGGCTCTCCTTACAGGCGAGGAGCGCTAATGTGATTAAAATAATCCGACGATGATCGAAACACGTCGAAGGAGGAGGCCAATTTCAATCCTCCTCCTCTGCGATACCATTAAGAAAATTTCTCATCTCTTCTTCTTCCCGATACGTATCCTTTCGGCGTGAAGTGAATTCCCTCCTTCTTCTTTCGAATTATTTCGAGCAGAGAAATTCGTTTTCGATATTGTTGCGCCCGAAAGTTTCTACCCCCGCCCCTCGAGGATAAAAAGGCGGATAAAAAGTTTGTTTTAATCCGTAAACAAATCTCGAATCCCCACCGGTGCAAAGTGTCGCGAGGGGAAATAAGACGGACCCATCCCCTCCTTCTTCCCGTAACTTTCCTCTCCTAATCTCGCGGACGTCCCGTCGCCTTTTCACCACGATACGAATATTTCGAAAACGGCGATTCTCTTGGAAATTGTCGAACTGAGATATAAAATATCCCCGAGCGAATTTATTATCTCTCGATGATTAAAATTGCCAGCTTCTTCGGATGATTTTCCAACAAAGGGAGGATCGCATCGTTGAAAAATTGTCGTCGAGAGTCGAGAGAGAAGGAGAGCTCCGATTCATCATCGGAGAAATCGAGGAATATCGGAAAACGAATCGAGGCTTGTTTGGAATAGAAAGGGAAATACAAGGTGGCAAAACACAAGGATCCCCATTGTGTATGCTTCATTAATCGCGTTACGCTGAATTATTGCAATGGATGGACCGCGTGGAAAAAGCGACCCGACTAATCGATTCTTTTTCCGAGCGACCAAGATCGAGAATATTATTTCTCGAAATGAATGAAACGGAGAAAGGTGGACAAAGTGCTAGAAAGAGAAGCGGCCAAAAGCACGATTGACGTAATTTTAATCCAAGATGCAGCGAAATCCTCCCTTTCGAAGTCGCGTCGCAAAGCGTGACCAAGTTTCCAACTGAGCGAGATGAGAGAAAAAAGGGGAGGAACGGTAGGAAAAGGGTTGTAACCGCTTGAACGAAAAGGGAGAGGGAGGAGAGATGTCGGGGTAAGAAACGCGCGTGTGTGATAATGTTAAAGAATGTTGAACGCGCTAGGGTTTTCGAGGGTCGCATACATTAGTTGTTAACAATGCTATAAAGGACACTCGCACCAGATTTACGACCGCTCCTTTCTTACGTGAGCCATCTCCTCTTCGAGGGGGGTGGAAAATGAAAACACCGTTTCCCCGGAGAAAGGAGGAAAGAGGCGTGGGAATTTCATTTGCCAATTAACCTCGAGGAAGCGAATTACCTTTCGTTTCGTCTCGAATTAAATGGAGGGAAAGGGAGGGAGTTGCATTACCGTAATAGAATGTAATTCATCGTGGGCAGCGGCCACGCAGCATTTCCTAAGCAACCCCGCGCGGGCTATAACTTATCACCCTTGTCAACTCGTGCAAGCTGCAACCCTTGTGATAATTGTTTAAACCGACCACTGGCCACCCCTTTTAACCGAGAGAGGAGCCCGAGGCTCGGCCACGTCTCCCACCCGTGCCGTGTATAAACTTTATGTACTTGGAGAGCGAGCGTGTAGGTACTTAATTACGATTAAATTACTCCTCCTCCTCCTCCAACTTCGAAGGCAAGCGCGTTAATAAATCGCCGCAAAGGTGGACGCGTTCTCCTCTCTCGCTCTGCAGTTTGGAAAATTAATTTTTCGTCTCGCTCTCCTTCGAACGGGAGCAAGAAGCGAGCGGCTGTTGAATGAAAAAATAATAGAAGAGGGAGAACACGAGACACGATGAATAGACCTTGGACGGCCTCCAAAAAGTACGGCGCTAGATGGAACGAGGTCGATAGAGAGAGAGAGAGAGAGAAGCGATAGCAAGGAGCAAATAATAGGGAAATGATTTGCTCCTTGTTAGATAAAGGACACCGGAGCGAGGGGTGGCTCGCGAAAAGAAATATTGCCAGGAATGAAAGGAAGCGGGTGAATCGAGGTGGATCCCCTTTTCCTTGTAACCGGCCCCCCCTCCTCGGGCCCAGGTCGTGCCAGGTCATCCGTGTCCGCGTATTCTGCTCGATTAGCGATTAATAAATACCTCGAGTGTCTCTCCTCCGATCCTCTCTCGAAAATTCTCTCCCTCTCCTCGATCGTCGACCAAGAACGAGGAATAGAGACGATAGAACGCTTTGGACGGACTCTTTTTATTTATATTCTCGATCCGTGGCGAGTGTAAAAAGAAAGGAAAGGAAAAATTGGGAACGAAGGAAAGAAGGAGGAAGGAAGAGGGGCTCTTTTCTCGTCGCTCGAAGGGTTGACTGCGGCCGTGGGTCGTGGGATAGGGGTGGTGGTATGCATGGCGGCGAGTCCGGTAGCGATCATCAATCAGGAAGGCAGTCAGCCGTCCGTCGGCTGGTCAGCCACGTCCAACGCGTGCGAGGAGTTTGGCGCGAGGAAACGCATCTACCTACGAATCCGCGAGTCATGCCTCCGAGTCGGGCTACCGGGCCTCCCCCGCGATCGATCCGCGCCGCCGGCTCTTCTTTTTCCCAAGTGTCGGGTGGAACGCGGCGATTTTCCGTAGCTGCGTGCGATTTCTTTTCCTCCCGCGAAATATTTGTTGCAGGGGTCCACAGGGGTTCCGATAAATCGCGCGTAAATGCGAGAGACGTGAAAGGATTTAAGTTCGTATGAATGAAGATGATTCTTACCGGTTTGAATCTTGTATTTTCTCTAGTCGAGAATTATAATCGTTCGAGACGTAATTCTTGGATGTAATTCTACCTATATATATATATAATGTGTACATATTTTCAATTATATATATGTAATTTGATTGTTTAAAATCGTAAAAATTATTTTCATTCGTACCGAGATACAATTATTAACCTCAAAATTGGAAATAATTTTATATATATATCTTGTATTTTCTCTAGTGGAGAATTATAATTGTTCGAATGCAATTCGAGACGTAATTTCGTGAACAGATAGTAATTCTACCTATATATATAATATGTGAAAATACAAGATATATATATATATAGAATTATAATTATTCGAATGCAATTCGAAACGTAATTTCGTGAGCAAATAGTAATTCTACCTATATATATAATATGTGAAAATACAAGATATATATATATATAGAATTATAATTATTCGAATGCAATTCGAGACGTAATTTCGTGAGCAAATAGTAATTCTACCTATATATATATAATATGTACATATTTCCAATTATATATATGTAATTTGATTGTTCAAAATCGTAAAAATTATTTTCATTCGTACCGAGATACAATTAATAACCTCAAAAATTTGAAATATGTACATATTATATATATAGGTAGAATTACTATCTGCTCACGAAATTACGTCACCAATTGCATTCCAGCAATTATAATTCTATATATATATATATATATTGTATTTTCTCTAGTGAAAAATTATAATTGTTTTATATATATATATATGTAACGAATATACGTACGATATATATGTACGAATATATGTAATATGTATATATACATATTTCCAATTTTTGAGGTTAATAATTGTAACTCGGTAGGAATGAAAATAATTTTTATTCCGATTTTGAACAATTTTTTCTACTGGAGAATTATAATTGTTCGAATTGGAAACGTAATTTCGTATTTCGAGCAGTCAAGATAGTAGTTCGAATATGTATATATACATATTTCCAATTTTTGAGGTTAATAATTGTAACTCGGTAGGAATGAAAATAATTTTTACTTCGATTTTGAACAATAAAATTATATATATATACATCTTGTATTTTCTCCAGCGGAGAATTATAATTGTTCGAATGCAATTGGAGAGTAATCTCGTATTTTAAGTCGAGATAGTAATTGTAGTTCGGTACGAATATATGTAATATATATATATACATATTTCCAATTTTTGAGATTAATAATTGTATCTCGGTAGGAATGAAAATAATTTTTATTCCGATTTTGAACAATTTTTTCTACTGGAGAATTATAATTGTTCGAATTGGAAACGTAATTTCGTATTTCGAGCAGTCAAGATAGTAGTTCGAATATGTGTAATATATATTTCAAATTTCAAATTTTTGAGGTTAATAATTGCATCTCGGTAGGAATGAAAATAATTTTTATTTCGATTTTGAACAATTTTTTCTAGTGGAGAATTATAATTGTTCGGTACGAATGTATGTATATATAGATATTTCCAATTTTTGAGGTTAATAATTGTATCTCGGTAGGAATGAAAATAATTTTTATTCCGATTTTGAACAATTTTTTCCAGCGGAGAATTATAATTGGGGACGTAATCTCCTGTTTCGAGTAATTGTAGCTTGGTACGAATATATATATATTTCCAATTTTCGAGATAATAATTGTATCTCGGTACGAATGAAAATAATTTTTATTTCGATTTTGAACAATCAAATTATATATATATATATTTTTTGTATTTTCCCTAGTGAAGAAATATAATTGTATTCGAATCTAATCGAGAGACTAAAAAAGAGAGACTCGTAATTTCGATCGATCTCGTAATCTATTTAAACGTAATCTCGTGTTTCGAGATAGTAATTGTAGCTCGATACGAATGAAAATAATTTCTACGATTTTGAACAATCAAATTACATATATATATATATACATCTCGTACTTTTAATATATTTTCTCCAGTGTAGAAATATAATTATTCGAATGTAATTCCAAGAGATTAATAAAGAGAGGCACGTAACGATTTAAACGTAATCTCGTGTTTCCAGCAGTCGAGATAATAATTGTACCCATACACATATATATATATATATATATACACATCTCTTGTACTATTTTCTCCAGCGGAGAAATATAATTATTCGAATGTAATTGGATTGATGAAACGATAAGATACGACGGAAAGGCTACTTTTTTTTTCACCCCGTTATTTGGAATTGATCCGATTCTCGAGATCGGCCCCTCTTTCCAAGAAACAGGCTCTCTTTTATAAGTTCTTTCTTTCTCTTCTCTTTTCCATCGAGTTGACATTTTCCAAACAGGAATAAGAGCGTTACTCTTTGAACGCTAATTACCCCAGACAACCCCCTCTCCCCTTCCTCGGCCGGGCCACGGTCTCCGCTTCTCCCCGGGGGAGGAGGAGCTCTCTCTCTCCGCTAGAAAGAGGGGAAAAGGGAGGAGGCTAATGCCCCTTAAAAGTAAAGCGCGCTTATAGCCTTGCCGCTTGTAATAACCTTGGCAAAGATCGCTGCTAAGTTGATTTTAAAGCCACCGCCACCGCCATCGCGCTCTCCCCTTCCATTGTTCGCCTCCAGAGAGATAGAGAGAGAGAGCTTTTTTACTCTAGCACGCGATGCAAAAATCCTCCCTCCCATATTCCACCACTATATACAGTGTACAGTTACAATTATATATTCAGAATCTTTTAAATTTCGATTCGGTTGCTTGCCTCCCCCTTCTCTCTTTCTCTGGTCGTTGAAAAGGAGGAAAGGAAAGGATTCTCCGTTGTTTCCTCGCGTGTCAACGTCCTGCGAGGGAACGAAAAGCGGGGCATCAAAGGCGGGGGGAGAGAGAAGGGGAGAGAGCAGTTTTGAAAGCGGAGGTGGGAGAAAGAAAGAGGAGGACGAAACTCGCTTTGATCGGCGAGTGACTGGCGATTTTGCATTACGAGGCTGAGCTTCAACTGTTGGCCGAGTCGACTTTTTCTTTTTTTCTTTTCATCGCGTTGTGAGGCCTGTCGTGTCGCGAGGAGGGCAACAGGTTCGATCCTCCTCGATCCGGAGACACGCTAGCTAGTTCCGTCTCGATTATCCTGATTATTGTTGGAGCAAATATTGTTGGGGGGAGGGAAGGAGAGGAAACAGAAGCGTTCGTGATAAACGGCGATACTCGAAACTCGTTGGATTCGTCATGGTTGATTTTTTTTCGGAGTTGAAGAGAGGTGGTTTAACGAGGAAATCGTTGGTTGGTTTGGTGTTCGAGATTGGCAACTGGCGGCGATCCAACAGCGTGGGAGAATGACGAGAGATCCACTCCCAGTTGCAGAATGATAGCATAATCGTAACCTATTGCGAAGATTCAGTCATTGGAAGTTATTACGATATATCGAGATTCAGTTTGTTGCTTCAAATTTAACAATGTTTGAGATAATTTCGATGAAAATTGTTCAAATTGGAAATAATTTCAAGTAAAGGGCCGAAATTTTAGAAATTGGCTCTCTGAGGTTCTCGAAATTGGAATTTTCAAATATGCAAAGAGTCGAAATCTATCAATATTAATTGTCCCTCAAGAAACTATTTTATTTTATTAAAATCGTAATTCTCAAATTCGAAATAATTTCAAACACGAATAAAAAAATAAAGAGCCAAAATCTTCCAAATTATCCCTTCAAGGAAGAACTGTTCGTTCCATGTAACTTCTCAAAATTGTAATTCTCAAATTGGAAATAATTTCAAACATGTAAAGAGCCAAAATCTTCTCTCAAAGAGAAACTATTCTTTTTCAGTAAAATGTAATTCTCAAATTTGAAGTAATTTCGAAAGGATTGAAATATTCCAGAAGAAACTATTTTAATAAAATCGTAATTCTCAAATTCGAAATAATTTCAAACATGAATAAAGAAATAAAAAATAAAAATAAAAATAAAGAACTAAAATCTTCCAAATTGTCCCCTCAAAGAGGAACTATTCGTTTCATATAGTTTCTCAAAATTGTAATTCTCAAATTGAAAATAATTTCAACATTGTTGAAGTCTTCCAAATTGTCCCCTCAAAGAAACTGTTCCATTTCACTTAAAATTGTAATTCTCAAATTGAAAATAATTTCGAAAGGATTGAAATATACCAGGAGAAACTACTTTAGTAAAATCGTAATTCTCAAATTCGAAATAATTTCAAACATGAATAAAGAAATAAAAATAAAAATAAAGAACCAAAATCTTCCAAATTGTCCCCTCAAAGAGGAACTATTCGTTTCATATAGTTTCTCAAAATTGTAATTCTCAAATTGAAAATAATTTCAACATTGTTGAAGTCTTCCCTCAAAACATTCAAATTGGAAATAATTTCAAACATGTAAAGAGCTAAAATCTTCCAAATTATCTTCTGAAAGAAACAATTATAATTCTCAAATTGGAAATAATTTCAAACATGTAAAAAGCCAAAATCTTCCAAATTATCCTTTCAAAGAGGAATTATTCGTTCCATATAGCTTCTCAAAATTGTAATTCTCAAATTGGAAATAATTTCTACATTGTCAAAATCTTCCCTCAAAGAAATTATTCCGTTTCATTGAAATTGCAATTCTCAAATTGTAAATAATTTCAAACATGTAAGCCAAAATCTTCCAAATTGTCCTCTCAAAGAGGAATTATTGTTGTAAGTTATAACTTGTTGTATTATTATAACTTCTCAAAATTCTCAAATTGGAAATAATTTCAACATTGTTGAAATCTTCCAATTTGTCCCCTCAAAAAGGAATTATTGTTGTAAGTTCCATATAACTTCTCAAAATTCTCAAATTGGAAATAATTTCAATATTGTCGAAATCTTTCCTCAAAGAAACTATTCCATTTCATTAAAGTCGTAAATACTCAAATTGTAAATAATTTCAAACATGTAAAGAACCAAAATCTTCCAAATTGTCCCCTCAAAGAGGAACTATTCGTTCCATATAGCTTCTCAAAATTGCAATTCTCAAATTGTAAATAATTTCAAACATGTAAGCCAAAATCTTCCAAATTGTCCTCTCAAAGGAACAATTGTAATTCTCAAATTGGAAATAATTTCAAACATGTAAAGAGCCAAAATCTTCCAAATTGTTCCTTAAAAAAGAAATTGTTCCTTATTCGTTCCATATAGCTTCTCAAAATTATAATTCTCAAATTGGAAATAATTTCAACATTGTCGAAATCTTTCCTCAAAGAAACTATTCCATTTCATTAAAGTCGTAATACTCAAATTGGAAATAATTTCAAACATGTAAAGAACCAAAATCTTCCAAATTGTCCCCTCAAAGAAACTGTTCCGTTTCATTAGAATCGTAATTCTCAAATTGAAAATAACTTCGAACGGATCGAAGCTGGCCCTCGATGCGACTATTAATTCCACGCGTAAAGTCTCGACAAAAAGAAACGATTCCTCACGATTCCTCGCGAGGAATCGCAATCTTGTTTCTTCCCTCGGCAAAAATGGCCCCGCGAACATCGGGAGCGATATCGGTTCCGTTCTTTTTTGCCGTCGCGTTAAAGGAATCTTCTCCCCCCTCCCCGTTTTATATTAAAAATGAACTGTCGCCTCCAACGCGGACGGGCATTCGACCGTGTTGTAGCACCGCTTTTATTTGATAAATCGCGCCACGACCTTTTCTCCGCTCGGTCATCTGAATTTCTAATGCATTATTTTCCCTCCCCCTCCACCAAGAATCGGGGGAGGGATGGAAATGGACGATCCACGCACGCTGTCGATTCGACGACGGGGATGATCCTGGATGGATGTCGAAGAATATCCCTTTTTTCCTCCACTCGTCTTAACGATTTTAAAATCGATTCGACGCCGAACGTGTTTCCATGCGTAAAATATTCCAATTGGCGATTTTGAAATCGAAGAATATTCCATATTGTATCTTGGAATCTTTCTACTCTTCATCGCTTGTCGCTTTGGAACGATTCCACCGAAGATTATTATTAAGAGGGGCGATCGTCTCGCTCGATTTGTATATTTATAAAATATTTAGGAAACAGTGGTGGGATGTTTACGCAACAAGGTTGGTTACGTAAAGAATTCGAGCAATGTTTCGAAACGTTTGTATCTAAAGAACAATCGATCCTTTCTCGGGATAATATTATTGTTATTTTCTCAAATGATAATGATAAACGTCCAAAGAGGATTTTCAAAAAAAGAAAACGTTTCACGCGCCATTCCATTCCGCCCGGTTATTATTTAGATCTCAACGGAAAAGCTTCCCCTCCCGATCAGATTTCCGCCGACATTTTCCCTCCATTCATCAATCTTCGACACTGTATTCACCGGGGGATGCTGAAACATTTTTATCGGAGGAACGCTCATTCGAAACATCGAAAGCTGGAAAAAACCTAGAACCGATGATACACGCCCAGATTACGAAACCTATATTCGAGCACGTAACTGATAATAGAATACAGGCCAATTTCCGTTATTTTCCAATCCGACGTCCAACTGATTTTTCCCTCCTCCGATCAATCGTATCGATCGAATCGATCAATTGTACATTAAGCGTATTCTGTTTTCGAAAACCTTTGATCGAGTTCCAATTGGTCGATGTATTCGGATGTGTCTTCTCCAGAAAGGATAATTAGTTTAAAAATATTTGAACGTTAGAAATATGTATCGAGAATATTAAGTTTATCGATGAATAAGTTGCTCCCTTTTTCTTTTCGATCTTCGAAAACTTGTGATCGAATTCCAATTACTCGATATATACAGATTATGTCTCCTCCAAAAAGATATCAAAAATGTTGGAATGTTAGAATATCGAATGTTAGAAAGGTAACCTTAAAACTATCGGGAAGAATATTTTTGTTTTCGATCTTTGATCGAAAACTTTTGATCCAATTACTCGATATATTCGGATGTATCTTCTCCGGAAAGAATAATTAATTTAAAAATATTTGAATGTTGTGAAACTAAGCTAAAAGTATCGAGAAGAATATAGGTGAATAAGTTGCTCCCCTTTTCTTTTCTACCTCCTCCAGAGAGATATTAAAAATATTGGAATGAATGTTAGAAAGATAACCTCAAAAGTATCGAGAAGAAGAATATTTTCTTTTCGATCTTGGAAAACTACTGATCGAGTTCCAATTACTTGGCATTCGAATGTATCTTATCCAATAATTAATTTAAAAATATTTGAATGTTAGAAAACTAACCTAAAAGTATCGAGAATATTACGTTTATCGATGACGGTGAATAAGTTGCTCCCTTTTTCTTTTCTATCTGTTCCAGAAAGATATTAAAAGTATTGGAATGAATGTTAGAAAGCTAACTTTAAAAGTGTCGTGGAGAAGAATACTTTCTTTTCGATCTTCGAAAACTACTGATCGAATTCTCGAAAAGGAATAATTAATTTAAAAATATTAGAAAACTAACTTTAAAAATATCGAGATTATTGAGTTTATCGATGACGATAATATAATATATCGATGACGGTAATAATTAATTTAAAAATATTTGAATGTTAGAAAACTAACCTTAAAATCGTATCGAGAATATTAAGTTTATCGATGAGGGTGAATAAGTTGGTCCCCTTTTCTTTTCTATCTCCTCCAGAAAGATATTAAAAATATTGTTGGAAAGGTAACCTTAAAAGTATCAAGAAGAATATTTTCTTTTCGATCTTCGAAAACTACTGATCGAATTCCAATTATTCGATACACACAGATTATGTCTCCTCCAGAAAGATATCAAAAATATTGGAACGAACGTTGGAAAGATAACCTTAAAAGTATCGAGAAGAATATTTTTTTTTCGATCTTGGAAAACTACTGATCGAATTCTCCAGAAAGAATAATTAATTTAAAAATATTCGAATGTAGAAAACTAACCTCAAAAGCTATCGAGAAGAATATTAAGTTTATCGATCCAGAAAGATATTAAAAATATTGGAAAGGTAACCTTAAAAGTGTCGTCGAGAAGAAAGTTGCGCCAAGATTAAAAAATAATTGCAAGTAGATTTTCGTCTAAAACCTCGCAAGGACTTATAGAAGATGATGAGGGCGCTATCGAAACTCGAATAAGGCTAATTATCCAAATAAATTCCTTCTTTCCTTCGGAAGAGTGGGCTGGTTACTTTTCGAAATGCTCAACTTTGGAAAAATTTGGATAAAACCTTGAATTTGAAGAGAGAGAACTTGTTTGCACCAATACATACATATATCTATATATTCACTGATAAAAGTAGAAGAAATAAGAATCGAAGGAATCGAGTGTGCGGTTTGAAACGGATCGAGAAGCGGAAGCGTGGAGGGGGAAACGGCACCCTCGACATGGGTTTCATAGCGGCCCATTTGGCGCAACAACGAGCGTGGAAAAGTTGTTTCTCCAGTCTCGGGCCACCAGATTCCCCGAAATATGCCCACGATTATGGGGTTCCGGATTATCAATTTGTTATACCGTGTTTATTATTCAAATACCGCACCGTCTCCCCGTCTCCAGATGCGGAGATTCCGCGCCGTTGCGTTGAATTCGTGATTTCCCTCCCCCCTTTCTCTCTTTCCTTTTTTCCTTTTCCACGAACGCCTGCCAAGCGACAGTTGTTGCGACTGCTGTTGTTGTTGTCCGGTCAATCTGCGTTGCTCGGGTTTTTATTTTTTATTTTTTGCGGAGAATCGAATCTTCTCCAGAAAGCCTCGGAGACTAATCGGCCGAAGAAAAAGAAGGAATGGAAATTTAGTTTAAACTCGGTTCCTCTTCTGGGAGGGGAGAGGAATTTTTACGACGCTCCTACGTTTTCGACGATTCAGCCACCCCCACGAATTTAGAGAAAAATAAACATCCTCTCGTTGCGTCTCCTCGAGGGGGAATAAATATTTCGCGATTTTTGATAAAAATGGAAACTGCTTGCTCGATCCAGAAATTGGAATAAATTGGATAAATCTTCTCTTTCGAGAACACCACCAGCTTTATCCCTCGGTTAAATACGTTTCCTGCGATAGCCCCCTCTCTTTCATCTTCCTCCTTCTTTTTCCTCGCTGCTTTTCCAGAGGAAAGACAGCGAAGAGCTCGGCTGGATTTCCTAGGAGAGTTATCTCTAATTCGCCGCGGATTTACTTGCCAATGAATCTTTAAATTAGACGCCCTCCCCCCTCTCTCTCTTCCAACCGTGCTCCCCCTAACTCCTAATCGTTCAATCACCTTTATCACCACGGAATCGAGCGGAACCGTCGAGTCGTCCGTCTCCTTCGACAATTCTTGCTCCCCAATTCCGGTCTCCAAGAGTTTATTCCCTCGATTTCCATCCATCCATCCACCCAGTTTCTAAAATTTCGCCAAACCTGTTGGAAAAATTTACCCGACCGATGTTTCAATCTCTCCAATTTCCGTGTATTCTCGCTTCAACCGCGACAAACGAGCGCACAACAGCCCAATCCATCTTGCTCCATCCCGAAATTTCAATTAGCATCCTCGCCCCTCGCTCCGACAACGCGTCACGTCTCCTTCCTCCTCCCTCGACCTCCCCCTCCCCGATTATTAAATTCCAATCTGCGACATCCATCCACCAGAGCGGGTCCTCGTGGAGGAGAGCAGCGTGAGAGAAAAGAGAGGAGCTCGGTCCAGATCCTGCAATTGTTGGAAGGGAGGAAAGAAAGGGAGAGGAAGAGGAGTAGTTTTTCGTTGGACGGCGTCTCTCATCAGTCACGTCGCCGAACCGTCGGCCTCTTCCTCGCGGAAAACGCCGCCGATGTGTCAATTAATCCCCTCATCCCCCGGGATAGGCGCGGGGAGGGGGAGGCTGGATTATCATTATCCTCCTCCCGTGTATCTTCTCTGCGGGATGGGGGATGTTGTTGGCCTCGAGACGCGCTATCTTGTGCTCCTCGGCTGCGGAAGGGATGACGGAAGGGGTGAGGGTGGTGTGCGTGTGCTCTCGCACACGTACGTGCCGTTTGCTAATTAATGTCGTGGTTGCGGTGTCGGCGCGATTGTTGCGCGTGGTTCTCGGGTCGTGTTGGGGAGAGTTTGGCGGAGTTTGATTGGAGGTTGTCGTTGGTGGGATTAGGAGAATTTGGGGGAGGAGAGAGGTTATTATATAAGATTTTGAGATGGGGAGATTAAAGTGTGATGAATAGAAAAGATTGGTTGATTGGATCATTGTTTGAGAGAGAGAGTTTGATTTTTGAAGGATGTCTTCGTTAGGTCGATTTCGATGGGAGGAAGGTAGGTAAAGTTTGAGCTGTTGAACGAAGAGTTTTTGATCATTTCTCGGGGTTGGATCGTTCGATTGCGGTGATAAAGTACGATTAATTTAAGGTTTAAGTGGTCATTGATTTTGATAGAACGAGGTAAAGAGGTAGCTGTGAATAAATTTCAAGGTACGATTGATTCGAGAACGTGGAGTTTCCGAGGATAAACTTAGTAAAAATTAATGATTTTTTGGGACTGCGACTAGATAATTACGTACATAAGAAATATCTTGAAATGAATTTCATTTCAAAGTACGATTAATTCAAGATCATGATTTCGATAGGGCAAGGTAAAGTCTGAGCTGTCGTGTTATCGAAGAATCGATGATTTTTGAAGAGGATCGTATCATTTGACTAGATTGTTGAATATATATTGAGAAATATCTTATGACTTGGATTTCAAAATAGGATTAATTCAAGAACGTGGTTGATTTCGAAGGACCGAAGCTTAGTAAAGTTAAAAATTAATGATTTTTTGAGATTCTGAAACACTTTTTGAAACGATTGAATTATTTGACTAGATTGTTATTATAAGAAATATCTTGAAATGAATTTCATTTCAAAATTCGATTAATTTAAGATCGTGGTTGATTTCGAAGTACTTAATAAAGTTAAAAATTAATGATTTTTTGAGACAATGATCAATTTCATTTCAAAGTAGGATTA